>NC_138768.1:55662229-56064729 GCF_965119305.1 Pelophylax lessonae | reverse complement strand
CTTCTTTGGCCCTGTCTCGCTCTCCTAGAGTAACTGCTGTCTCCTGGAATCTCCTCCATGCTTTTGAGACTGTGCTGGGAGACACAGCAAACCTTCTGGCAATGGCACATATTGATGTGCCATCCCTGAGGAGTTGGAGGAGTTGGAATGCCTGTTCAACCTCTATAGAGTCCAGTCTCCTCATGCTGCCAGTAGTGACACTGACCCTAGCCAAATGCAAAACTAGTGAAAAAAAAGTCAGAAAAGATGAGTAGGGAAAAAAATTTCAGTGGTTTCCACCTGTAAAAGTATTCCTGTTTTGGAGGTCTTCTCGTTGTTGCCCATCTAGTGCCCCTGTTAAATTTTATTAACACCAAAGCAACTGAAACTGATTAACAACCCCTTCTGCTACTTAACTGACCAGATCAATATCACAGGAGTTTAATTGACTTGATGGTATACTCTGATTAAAAAGTGTTCCTTTAATTTTTTTGAGCAGTATATATTTATGTTTTTATAGACGGGTAAGAAGTCTTTATTGGCATTGACTTCTCCTTTCTTTAACTTTTATATACTGGAAACTAAACTTGTGCCCAAGGGGGTAGAGCGGTTGTAAGTACTGCAGAAGGTGTCCATAGAACTGCCAACAGGCACTAGCTAAACAAGGATGGGTAAACCTGCAGGTGTCTCCTGCAAGGCAGAGGATGCTAGTTTCTTTAAAGGCTCTCACCTAAGGTACGCCTTCGGTACACCCTCCAAAATATCAGACATGCTCCCCTGTGACACAATAGGTAGTTTGCACACGCTTAGATGGGAATGCCCAAAGGAAGGCCACCTTCCTTTGGACAAGTCGTTGAAAACCAGAACCTGGGAGGTTTCTGCCTGTCTCCTCTCCTAGGTGGAGTGTAAAGGGTCTCCACTTTTGCAATCAGTTTGGAGTAGGCATTGTTCTGTGCCTGAGCCCGGGCAAAGGTGTGGGGTGGGGCTAGGTCTGGGACCCTTGTGGCATAGGCCTCACAGAACCCAAGATTTCTTGCATACCTCATCCGAATGACTGCTGCCTCTATCTCTTCACTAAGTGAACTGGAACTTGTAGGACTTCTTCCTTCAGTTCCCCAGTCCCACTCAGCCTCCACTTCTGATCCCCAGTCATCCATATCGATACTCAAAGCTGGGTGATCCCACATTAATGGCCCCTGTCTCCCCCTCACTGAATGATCTAGAGGACTTCAACTTCTGGGCCCATTGACGCCCCTCTGCCTCTTTAAGAGCTGGACTGTTTGTTTCTGCGACTGCAACTGCACCTTGTGACTGCTGCTCGGCCCTCTCAACTTTTGAGCAATGCACTTGTGAAATTTGGGTCTCTCTGGTTTGGCAGATGGTTGTGCAGGTCTGCACTACTGGTCCCGGCCCCAGCAGTGCTCTCTGCACTCCCTGTCCTCTCCCAAAGGGAATAGCCACTATAGGTGTCAGCAGTTCAGATGTGGTTCCTACCTCCCTGTTCACATAGTCTTCTGGGCAAGCAATCACTCTGCTCCAACTTCAGCAACATGTCACCGCAGTGCCCACACAGGCCCCAGGCTTGCAGCCGCTTGGACACATTCAGGCATCTACCACATACCAGTCAAATATGCTCCATGTGCCCTCTGCTGCACAATGCCAGACTTCCCTTGGGCATCAATCGGACCCCTGTGTCCAACAGGGTCGGATTCTGCAATTCAGTCCGCTCTGCAGGTTCTTTGCCAAAGTGTGGGATAGCCCCTGCTTCTCAGCTACACCCGACGGCGGAAGTGATGACTCAGCTCCTTTCCTCTGCTCAAATTGGCTGACTGCGGACAGCGACTCCACCCATGTCCCAAGACTCTCCGGTGGTGGCTCCTCCTGCAAGGCAGATCTCTTTGGTGCGCTCTCTCCCGCACAGAGCAGTAACCCCTTTGCTGCTGCCATAACGCTGCTCAGCCTGCAAAAATGGCACAGCAATGCAGATTGTGTTCTCTGCCACAGATACACATACATCTGCCTCTTCTGTCCGTACTTTAGCTCCAGTTGCACTTTTCCATTCACCAGCCATTCAAACTCCCTCACTGCTGTTGGAAATTGTCATGCTGTTACGGACTGCACGGCAGATATTTTTTTCTACAGCACATGTCCTGACAACCCTGACGTGCCAATGGCCACGTCCTGGGTCACTGTTATCTTGACCATAACTTAAAAGCAGATTCGCACTGATCACTCTTAAGTAGACATTACCTTCTACCACAGTACAGCCTATCCTTTCTCCACCGATGCACCAGCACTTTACTTGAGAAGACATAGCGTTTCTTGGGTAAATATCCAGCGGTTGCCAGGTGGGAAACACTGCTGTAACTCAGAGGAAATCCCGGATGACGCCCCCAAATGTAGCACTGTCCCTATAGGGCTTGCTGTGCTATGACTTCTTGGGTCTCCCTCTAATTACCTGCAGACAGTCACTAAGGGACAGTTCACTCATCCATCCTTACTCCCAGTTACTCGTTACTCAATAAACAGTCCAGGGAATTAGGTTTTATATTTATTGTGGCACTTGGATGGGAGAAGGGAATAGTGGGATACTCCAAACTGAACTATTCACAGTAGATAAGGACAACTCACACTTGGCCTCACCAGGTTATTTGTGGAAGCAGACACACTGCTTTGACCATACAGCAACTTGTATGGAAGAATTAAGTCTTATTGCTCTCTCTAGCAGCAAACTTGATGCAACTACATTATCTTTAAGACACTCACCAGCAACCCCTTGACTGACACCCATCCACTGACTCTTCTAGCAGAAGAGGTGGCCCTCACAAGACAGGCCCCACGACACAGTTTTGTACTCACTGTAGGCAGATCTTTTCCAATGTCTCCCTTCCAGTGAGCTCTGCAGGACATCTGGGTTCAGCTTCTCTCTGACTCAGGCCCTCAGGTCGACCATCTGAGACTGCATGGCAGCTTCTACAGAGGAGCGGCAGCCATCCCCTCCCTCCGGGACCCCACTCTCCAGCTGAAAGACCCCGAGCACATGTGCCCTTGGCATTTATACAGTATCCCAGCATACACCGAGGCACATTCCTCTGACACTCCCCAGGGCCTGTGCACTTATTTGTCACGATTCCTCCCACTGTGCAATATGCCTCCCTATTGGACCAGTGTACAACACTTCAGACTTCTCTGGTAAGCAGAAGCATCCAAAAAACCTACTCTCTCTTCTAGTACCTACCTAGGAGGGTGCTACATACGGCTGATTAGAAAAGATATTTATCCTTTTATATTTACTAAAATAATTGCATTTCCATGTGCTATGTACTGTGGGAGACCAGATATAGTGAATGCAGGCTCCTGGGTTTAGTAACACTTTATTGCACAAAAATATGTTAACATTACCCAATGCATAAAAAACAAAACTGTGGCGCTAAGACCCTTAATGAATGACTTGAGGATGTGTAAAAAGCAATAAAAAAGCAGTCCATGTGTGTCCGTCTCCACATAAAGAAGTAATTCTCGAGCAGAAAACCACCACCAGAAAGCACTCCAACACCAGTACTTCTTACCAAAAGTGATTGATCTCCATCACAGAGATCAAAAGTAGCGCATAACTGGAAATCATGAAGGCTTCTCCAATGCAGTCTTAGTAAGCTCTCGATGTGGTATGTTATGCAAAGAAAAAGAGGGACATCACATAGCGCAGACCGCTTTAAAAGGCTTTATTCTTAAATAGAAGAATGGTACTCACAAAGAAAGTACTACATCTCGCATGTAATACATGGGCACCGAGACCTCCCAGATGTCCTTAGGGCGTCCCAGCGGTGGACCACCGAATCTATGGCCGTCCTGTCTCCTCCACGGATCGTAGCACGCGCCACCCAGCACGCCACCCGACGTACGTTTCGTCCGATTGGACGTCGTCATGGGGTGTGGCTACAGGGTGCGCCAGTGCTTTCTATAGCGGAGGAGAGAACCGCCCACCGGAACTGAGTGGCCGGAAGTGAGGTATGCGCTCCACACGACCGGAACCACCACTCTGACTGGAAGAGGAAGGGAGAGGAGGGTAACATAATGGGGAAATAGAAGGAAAAATCCTTTCGCAAAAACCCACACTGCAATGCCTCCCCCATCCTTCTAATGAGCAATGTACTATAAATGGGATCAACCAAAAAAGAGCATTACCCCATATGTCATATCAGATATATAGATACCCAATATATCATACCACGGCCCGAGGAGAGACAGCGCCATCTATCGGTGCTCCTAGTGTGGAACACCCAAGGTACAAGGAGGTCTCAAAAAAAAACACATAAAAATACATACATCAATTAATAACAACATAAGATGTTAAAAAACATGCATTAAAATGCTACATAATAAAACAAATCCAGAAATATTATACACATTGAATAAAACTATCAAATATTGCACAGCAAATACCAAGGAGAGGGAGGGGAACGCCAATCTAGGAATTATTAATATGGGCATTTAGATCCCATTCGATATTGAGACCCAAGGGGGTATAAGATTTGAGTCTATATATCCAGCTCGTTTCGAGCTTGGAAACCCCTCTCGTTAGATTGCTTCCTCTCCAATGTCCTGAAAATTTGTCTATCCCCAAAAACAAAGTGCCACTAGGATCCCTATTGTGGCACTCATCATAGTGCCTAGAGAGGCTGTGTTTGGGGAAGCCATTGACTATGTTGGCCACATGCTCCTTGAGTCTTACATGAAGCTCCCGGATAGTGCGGCCAACATAGTCAAGGCCGCATGGACATCTCACCAGGTGTATGGCCAAGTGTATGGCCAACAGAGGGACTTAAAACGTCCTTTTGATTTTGCATTCCTCTCTTCGTACTCCACTCAACATTTCTCAGTGAAAACTATTCTTCGGCGCCATTGGCACATTCTGCGGAATGATTCAGTGTTGGGCCCCCTCTTACCTCCCCAGCCTCAGGTAATCTATAGGGGTGTCCCTCCCTTAAGGTTGCAGATTGCCCCCAACATTAGGGATCCCCCAAAAAAGGTCTCTTTTTTTCAACAAATGGGAGGCTTTTATAAATGCAGGAGGTGCACTATCTGTCAGCTTAATGTGGTGAAGAAGAGACGAGTTGACACCTTTAAGTCTGGTTCTGGACAGGACTTTAAGATTAAACCGTTTATATCCTGTACCACCAGGTATGTGGTTTACCTGGTGAGATGTCCATGCGGCCTTGACTATGTTGGCCGCACTATCCGGGAGCTTCATGTAAGACTCAAGGAGCATGTGGCCAACATAGTCAATGGCTTCCCCAAACACAGCCTCTCTAGGCACTATGATGAGTGCCACAATAGGGATCCTAGTGGCACTTTGTTTTTGGGGATAGACAAATTTTCAGGACATTGGAGAGGAAGCAATCTAACGAGAGGGGTTTCCAAGCTCGAAACGAGCTGGATATATAGACTCAAATCTTATACCCCCTTGGGTCTCAATATCGAATGGGATCTAAATGCCCATATTAATAATTCCTAGATTGGCGTTCCCCTCCCTCTCCTTGGTATTTGCTGTGCAATATTTGATAGTTTTATTCAATGTGTATAATATTTCTGGATTTGTTTTATTATGTAGCATTTTAATGCATGTTTTTTAACATCTTATGTTGTTATTAATTGATGTATGTATTTTTATGTGTTTTTTTTTGAGACCTCCTTGTACCTTGGGTGTTCCACACTAGGAGCACCGATAGATGGCGCTGTCTCTCCTCGGGCCGTGGTATGATATATTGGGTATCTATATATCTGATATGACATATGGGGTAATGCTCTTTTTTGGTTGATCCCATTTATAGTACATTGCTCATTAGAAGGATGGGGGAGGCATTGCAGTGTGGGTTTTTGCGAAAGGATTTTTCCTTCTATTTCCCCATTATGTTACCCTCCTCTCCCTTCCTCTTCCGGTCAGAGTGGTGGTTCCGGTCGTGTGGAGCGCATACCTCACTTCCGGCCACTCAGTTCCGGTGGGCGGTTCTCTCCTCCGCTATAGAAAGCACTGGCGCACCCTGTAGCCACACCCCATGACGACGTCCAATCGGACGAAACGTACGTCGGGTGGCGTGCTGGGTGGCGCGTGCTACGATCCGTGGAGGAGACAGGACGGCCATAGATTCGGTGGTCCACCGCTGGGACGCCCTAAGGACATCTGGGAGGTCTCGGTGCCCATGTATTACATGCGAGATGTAGTACTTTCTTTGTGAGTACCATTCTTCTATTTAAGAATAAAGCCTTTTAAAGCGGTCTGCGCTATGTGATGTCCCTCTTTTTCTTTGCATAACATACCACATCGAGAGCTTACTAAGACTGCATTGGAGAAGCCTTCATGATTTCCAGTTATGCGCTACTTTTGATCTCTGTGATGGAGATCAATCACTTTTGGTAAGAAGTACTGGTGTTGGAGTGCTTTCTGGTGGTGGTTTTCTGCTCGAGAATTACTTCTTTATGTGGAGACGGACACACATGGACTGCTTTTTTATTGCTTTTTACACATCCTCAAGTGGGACTGTCATTCATTAAGGGTCTTAGCGCCACAGTTTTGTTTTTTATTTCTTTTAATCTGCTACATTTCAGATTAGTGTGGCTGCTGTACCCACTACTGTATATTTGCTGTTTTTACAGTTTTTTTACCTTAATGCGCAGCAATTTCATGTTTTTTGATTACCCAATGCATAGTGTGAATGAGCCCTAATTTAGTCTTCCCCATTGCCTTCTATGCGGTACACCAAAATGCCAAAATTTTTGCCAAAATTTCAGGAAAATAAAAATCAATTTCACTCATTCATACTCTTCTAGGATGAAACATATTTCTATGAGGAGGACGTGGTGGAAAAGGACAAACATTTGATTTCAGACTAGTGATAAGCCAAACTTCCCATGCTCCCCTGACAAGAATCTGCATCAACATTGCCATAGTTGGTCAATGGATAAACAGCTTTGCCTCTATGTTGGTGATATCTTCTGATAGCTCATCTTTTTCCCCCAGCCACTCCTGTAGATTGTAACATTACAGCCTTTGTTTCGGTGCTGCGGCACCACCAGTCAAACCCATCCGTATTGAGGTCAATGCGGTGCATACTAGCACATTATGCTCTTAACTTGCAGGGAGATTTATTTATATTTGCGGTTTACTACCACTTTATCAGGTTGAGATCAAAGGGACTGCACCACAACTGTGAGCCAAAGTTGAGTGGAGGAGGCAATAGTGCCTCTCGAATGCCTGTAAGCCATGAAGATCACTTTTCAGAGGACAGTAAACTTACCGCTCATCTGAAAAATCCTTGAGGGTGAATTCACACCAGCTACTGTGTTAGAATATGCGGTGCGATGCGGCAGGACAACTGCAGTGCCGATGCATTGATTCTGGTGCATCGCACTGTTCCTGTTTTAGGTATTTTTTAAACAAACTTTATTGAAATGTCACACAGGGACATTACATAAAATTCTATTGGCCACCACACGTTGTGCGAGGTGATGGATTGCTTTACATTGTGCTGTGCTGGAAAAATGTAAGGGCTGCTGTACTTTTTTTTTTAATGCACACCACAGCAATGTGTAAAGCGGGTACATGTGGGACTGCACTGGAATAGCCACCCAACGAACTACTGCACCTGGTGTGAATGGACCTTAAATCAGTTCGGAACACAGCTACATGCGATTATCCTCATAGACCGCATCCCTCTCAGTGAAGTGAAGGCTAGCTCTGGTAACACAGGTGAACAGCTGAAGGGATGGAAGGCCCTGAACCATCTGAAATTTGCACAGTTTACAAAAGTCGGCTGTTTAATGTTGAAGGAGTCTACTGGAAGATTGTCAGCCAAACAGCAGCGTATCCAATCAGATGCATCCACTGTTCAGATATTCTAATCACTGTTGACGATGAATGTCTGAATATAAAAGCCAACTTAGGGGTTTGTCCATTCGCACTGTCTAGAGTGGATGGAAGAATCTGTTAGATTTCATTTGTTCAGACTACAGGAAAAAACCTAACAAGTGTATGGCCAAGTTAAGAGTCATTAAGTTATTAGCATCCATAATTAAAATGTATGTAAGCCTAGGTTCACACCTTTCCGTTTTCGGCCCGCATTTGCGTGGGCACGGCAGCCTATTCATTTGAATGGGCTGCTGTGTCAGCGTTTCCTACAGAAAAAAGTAGCATGCATCTTTTTCAAAATGCGGCCGCAGGGAAATCGCATGGCTTAGGGCTAGGTTCACACCTGAGCGGTGGTTGCAGGTGCGGGAAATTGCAGCTGTTCCCGCACCTGCAACCACCTGCAAACCCGGTGCCATTACCCACTTGCTGACTGCGCTATAGCTGAATGATAGCTACAGTGCAGCCGGACAGTTCTGGGAGGTCATCATATGGCATCCTCCTGCGATCGCACCTACTGCAGTGCGCAGGCAACACACCCTGTGATTGCAGTGTCCTCCGGACACTGCTGATCACAGATTGAGGTTACATAGTTACATAGTAGGTGAGGTTGAATAAAGACAATTGTCCATCCAGTTCAACCTGTGTAGGTGTGTGTGACTGTAATCATCTCACATAGCCTTTAATCTCCTGATCCTTGAGATGCAAGTCTAAGAGTCTTTTGAAAGTCACCATACTACCCGCAGAAACCACCTCTTGTGGTAGACAATTCCACAATTTTGTAGCCCTAACAGTAAAGAACCCCCCACGTTGCCTGAGGTTAAAACGCTTCTCCTCTAATCGCATTGTATGTCCTCGAGTCCTCATGCAATTCCTTCGAATGAACAGCTTTTTTTCTAAGCTGAGATCCCCATTAAGATATTTATAAATTGCTATCATGTCCCCTCTCAGACGTCTCTTCTCCAGGGAGAATAAATCAAGCGATTGCAGACGCTCCTCATAATCAAGGTCCTCCAATCCCCTAATTAGTTTAGTTGCCCTTCTCTGGACTTTCTCCAGCTCCAACACATCCCTCCTGAGGACTGGCGACCAGAACTGGACAGAATACTCCAGATGCGGTCGGACCAGAGTTTTATAAAGTGGAAGGATTATAGTCTTATCTCTGGAATACATCCCTTTCTTTATGCATGCTAATATTCTGTTGGCTTTGGAAGCTGCCGCTTGACATTGCATGCTGTTGCCTAATCTATCATCAACCAAGACTCCCAGATCTTTCTCCATTTTTGATTCCCCCAAGGGTTCCCCTCCCAACGTGTATTGTGTTTTTATGTTTTTAGTCCCCAAGTGCAAAACCTTACACTTCTCCACGTTAAACCTCATTTGCCATGTCGTTGCCCACTCCGAAATTTTGTCCAGGTCATTCTGTAGGATATCTGCTTCATGCTGTGCAGTTATTGCCCTGGCCAATTTTGTGTCATCTGCAAAAACTGATAACGAACTACTGATCCCGTCCTCAATGCTGTTTATGAATAAATTGAACAAGGTCGGTCCCAAGACTGAGCCTTGGGGGACCCCACTTACCACCTTAGACCAGTCTGAGTATGCGCTGTTTATTACCACCCTTTGGACACGGCCTTTTAGCCAGTTCCGTATCCAAGAGCAAACCCTGCTGTCGATACCTGCAGACCTTATTTTATAAATTAAGCGCTTTTGGGGAACTGTATCAAACGCCTTAGCGAAATCCAAGTACACCACATCCACTGGTCTGCCCCTATCTAGATCACAGCTCACCTCCTCGTAGAATGCTAAGAGATTGGTTTGACAAGAACGCCCATTTGTAAACCCGTGCTGGTTACTACTGATGATGTTGTTGTCTTTAGCATATTCTACGATATAGTCCCTTATCATCCCCTCCAAAAGTTTACAAATTATTGATGTCAAGCTGACAGGCCTATAATTTCCCGGGATATGCCTCTGGCCCTTTTTGAATATCGGAATCACGTTAGCCTTCCTCCAATCCCCTGGTACATCTCCTGTCCTAATACTGTCAGCAAAGATCAGGAACAGTGGTCTAGATATAACTTTACTGAGTTCCTTGAGCACTCTCGGATGTACGCCATCCGGGCCTGGTGATTTGTTTGTGTTAAGTTTATCCAGTCTTTCCCTGATTTCACCCTCTGTTAGCCATAGAGGCAAGTCCTGTGTATTACTACTAACCAAACAGTCGTGGTCAGTGTACCCCTCCTTTTCCTGCGTAAAGACTGACGAGAAAAAAGCATTCAGCACGGTTGCTTTTTCAGTGTCCTCTGTAACCATCCTCCCATCATTGTTAATTATGTGTGCAATATGCTCTGCCCTAGTTTTTTTGCTGTTGATATATTTAAAGAATTTCTTTGGGTTTTTTTTACTATCCTCCGCTATTTGTCTCTCAAAGTTGATTTTAGCCATCTTGATTTCGTGTTTACACTTCTTATTTGCCTCCTTGTATTGCTGGAAGGCCAATACTGTGCCCTCTGATTTATATTTCTTGAAGGCCAATTTTTTTCCCCTAATAAGTTTTTTAACGCTACGGTTTAGCCAGCCAGGTTTGGCTTTGTCTCTTCTAAATTTATTCCCCATAGGAATGCACTGCAAGATGCCTTTGCTTAATATGTTCCTAAAGCATTCCCATTTTTCCTCTGTGGTCAGTGATCCCAGGGTTTGGTCCCAGTTTACCCTTTCCATTAATGAGTACAATTTTGGAAAGTTTGCCCGTCTGAAGTTTAGGGTTCTTATGTTCCCCACTTGCCTTTTTATATTGTTATTTATACTAAATGTGATCATCCTGTGATGGCTAGAGCCCAGGTTGTCCTGGACTCCTACCTCCGAGATTATGTCTGGGTCATTAGTGATCAATAGATCCAGAATTGCGTTTTATCTGGTAGGGGAATCCACCAATTGTGACATGTAGTTGTCCTGTAAGGTTTCCGTGAATAGACGGGCCTTATGTGAGTGTGCAGTCCCCTCTTCCCAGTCAATGTCGGGATAATTGAAGTCCCCCAATACGATGACTGATCCCAGTTTTGCCACTTTACCCATTAGTGCTAAAAATTCCTGCTCTACCTCCTCCCCTTGGTTAGGTGGCCTATAGCAAACCCCCACAATTACTTTCCCCTTTTCTCCTTCCCTAAGGAGTTCTACCCACACGGATTCTAAATCCATACTCATCCCATCCGTAATGTCACTCCTTTCTAGCACCTTTATATTGTTCTTGACATAGAGACATACCCCTCCCCCTCTTTTTCCTACCCTGTCCTTCCGGTACACCGAATACCCTTGGATATTGGCCAGCCAGTCATGTGAGGGGTCGAACCAAGTTTCTGTTATTCCCACAAGGTCTATGTCCTCCTCATGTACTAACATTTCCAATTCTTCCATTTTATTAGCTAGGCTCCTGGCATTAGCATATACCCCTCTTAGTTTTACGGAAGTTAAACGTGATTGGCGGTTATGTTTATTTCTGTTTGCTCTGCGGTTCTCCCGCACAGACCTGCCAATTGACGTTGTCGACCTACTGTCGCTGCTGACACTACAACTGCCTTCAGTCCTCTGCTCCCTCCTGACTGATTCTACTTCCGAGCCCTCCCCCCCGTCTCCTAGTTTAAAAGCTCCCATTAAGGTGCAGCCCATCCTTACTAAAGAGCCGGTAGCCGACTGAGAAGTCAGCCCAGTTCTCCAGGAACCCAAACCCATCCTTCCTACACCAATTCCTCAGTCACTTGTTAACTTCCCTAATCTCCTTCTGCCTCTCCTGTGTGGCTCGAGGTAAAGAGCCAATCAGCGGCTCTTTACCATGTGATCAGCTGTGTCCAATCACAGCTGATCACGATGTACACAGGTTATCAGAGAGGCGAGCCAATAACCGGCTTGTATAAAAAGGGACAGTAGGGTGACCAGGTATCCACGGTTTCCGGGGACAGTCCCCCGACTGAGGACACTGTCCCCAGACCAAGTGTGTACCCGGTTTTGTCCCCAGCAGGGTCGGTGCCAGGTGGATGCTTGGGTGTGCAGAGATGGAGCTGTCAGATCCCAGCTTTCCTATGGGAAATCGGATGAAAACAGACTGCCTGTCCGTTTTTATCTGATCTTATCCTCCAGACGGATGGAAAATAGGGTTTCCATCTGTCTGGATTTCATGGACAGGATCGGATCAGATAGCAGCGGGTGTCACCCCTGACATCCGCTGCTCCATAGGGCTGCATGGTGCATCCAATCAGGTCCGCCTGAAAAACTGACAGATGGACCGGATCGGAAAGCCCGTGTGAAAGGGGCCATACAGTGATCATAAACATGAGTACAGCAGCGTACAACTATTCATGTCAGTGACAGGCTGTACATTGCACCTGGGCTGCAATTACACCGAATGGGCTCAGCCATCTATATGTAAGAGCCCTGAATCTCAATAAAATAATGTGAACTTTCTCTCTGTACTATCTCTCTCTTCTCATGTTAGTGTAAATGATATCCCATATTGAGTTTGGTGGTCAGTATCATCACCTAATGCAATCTTTGCAAGAGATTTAGCTAATTCGCAACTCTGCACTCTATGTAGTGCATGCCTGAATGCTACACTCTGTACTGTGTACATAGCATGCTCCTGAACCCTGCACTGTGTTCATAGCGTGCTCCTGAACCCTGCACTGTGTTCATAGCGTGCTCCTGATCCCTGCACTGTGTACATAGCATGCTCCTGAACCCTGCACTGTGTTCATAGCGTGCTCCTGAACCCTGCACTGTGTACATAGCGTGCTCCTACACTGTGTACATATCGTGCTCCTACACTGTATACATAGCGTGCTCCTGAACCCTGCACTGTGTACATAGCCTGCTCCTGAACCCTGCACTGTGTTCATAGCGTGCTCCTACACTGTGTACATAGCGTGCTCCTGAACCCTGCACTGTGTTCATAGCATGCTCCTGAACCCTGCACTGTGTACATAGTGTGCTCCTGAACCCTGCGCTGTGTACATAGCGTGCTCCTGAACCCTGCACTGTGTTCATAGCGTGCTCCTATACTGTGTACATAGCGTGCTCCTGAACCCTGCACTGTGTTCATAGCGTGCTCCTGAATCCTGCACTGTGTACATAGCATGCTCCTGAACTCTGCACTGTGTACATAGCGTGCTCCTACACTATGTACATAGCGTGCTCCTGAACCCTGCACTGTGTACATAGCGTGCTCCTGAACCCTGCACTGTGTACATAGCGTGCTCCTGAACCCTGCACTGTGTACATAGCGTGCTCCTACACTGTGTACATAGCGTGCTCCTGAACCCTGCACTGTGTTCATAGCGTGCTCCTGAATCCTGCACTGTGTACATAGCATGCTCCTGAACTCTGCACTGTGTACATAGCGTGCTCCTACACTATGTACATAGCGTGCTCCTGAACCCTGCACTGTGTACATAGCGTGCTCCTGAACCCTGCACTGTGTACATAGCATGCTCCTGAACCCTGCACTGTGCACATAGCGAGCTCCTGAAGCCTGCACTGTGTACATAGCGTGCTCCTGAACCCTGCACTGTGCACATAGCGAGCTCCTGAAGCCTGCACTGTGTACATAGCGTGCTCCTGAACCCTGCACTGTGCACATAGCGAGCTCCTGAACCCTGCACTGTGCACATAGCGAGCTCCTGAACCCTGCACTGTGCACATAGTGAGCTCCTGAACGCTGCACTGTGCACATAGCGAGCTCCTGAAGCTTGCACTGTGTACATAGCGAGCTCCTGAACCCTGCACTGTGTACATATCGAGCTCCTGAACCCTGCACTGTGCACATAGCGAGCTCCTGAAGCCTGCACTGTGTGCATAGCATGCTCCTGAACCCTGCACTGTGCACATAGCGTGCTCCTGAACCCTGCACTGTGTACATATCGAGCTCCTGAACCCTGCACTGTGCACATAGCGAGCTCCTGAAGCCTGCACTGTGTGCATAGCATGCTCCTGAACCCTGCACTGTGCACATAGCGTGCTCCTGAACCCTGCACTGTGTTCATAGCGTGCTCCTACACTGTGTACATAGCGTGCTCCTACACTGTATGTAGCCACAGGATTCCACTGTCCAAACCTTAAGATATGTGAAGGAGTGATCGAGTGATTCTCACATGATTTTGGCTGTTGCATAGGGCCAATCCATTCACTTGAATGGGTTGCCCGATGTGTGTTTGCCGCCAGAGCTCCTGCTCCTTTGCGGGTGAGAAGCAGCATGCAATTTTTAACCACTTCCGGACCGCTTACGTTATATTTACTGCGGCAGGCTGGCTCCTACGGGCAAAGCGACAGATCTACGTCGCTCGTCTGGAAGGAGCTAGCCTGCGGCGTGCACCCGCCCCCGATCGCCAGCGGGGAAGCCAATGCGTGTGTCAGGTGGCTCCGATTGCCGCCTGACACCTGCGATCGCTCCCCGCAGAGAGAGAAGGACGGTCGGCTGTTGTAAACACAGCCCACGCCCTTCTCCCTGAAATGATCACAGAGCTCCTGTGATCCTTCTATATAGGATCACATGTCTCTGTGTTCATCCCAGAAGCCACGCCCCTCACAGTTAGAATCACTCCCCTAGGATCACATTTAACCCCTTGATCACTTATACTGTTAACCCCTTCCCTGCCAGTGTCATTATTACAGTAACAGTGCATATTGTTAGCACTGATTACTGTAGTAATGTCACTGGTACCCCCAAAAGTGTCAAAAATGTCAGTTAGGGGCCAGATCTGTCCGCCGCAATGTCGCAGTCCCGCTAAAAATCACAGATCGCCGCCATTACTAGTAAAAAAATATATAGAAATGACATAAATCTTTCCCGTAGTTAGTAGACGTGATAACTTTTGCGCAAACCAATCAAAATACGCTTATTGCGAATTTATTTACCAAAAATATGTAGCAGAAAACAAATTGGCCTAAAATGTTAATAAATTTAGATTTTTAAATTTTTTGGGGGGGGGGGGGAATATAGCAGAAAGTGAAAAATCTTTTTTTTTTTTTTTTTTCGAAATTGTCGCTTTTTTTTTGTTTATAACGCATATACGTTTTGTTCGGGTACAGCGTCGCACGACCGCGCAATTGTCAGTTAAAGTAACGCAGTGCCGAATCACAAAATAGGGCCTGGTCATTAAGGGGGAAAATCTTCCGGTCTTAAAGTGGTTAAAGGCACAGCAAAATCGCATCGCATTTGGGGTGCCATTGGGGCACGTTGTGCGACTCCAATAAAATTGATGTCCTTTTTTTTCCACAAACCGAGCTTTCTTTTGGTGGTATTTGATCACCTGTGCGATTTTTTGATCATGCACTATAAACAAAAAAAGAGCGTAAATTTTGCAAAAATAACAATATTTTTCCCATTTTTTTTATATGAAATTCCCCAAAAAAAATTTAAAAATTAAAATTTTTTAACATTTTAGGCCAATTTTTTTTTTTTTAAACATGTTTGGTAAAAATAAAATCTCAAAAAGCGTATTTTGATTGGTTTGCGCAAAAGTTATTGCGTTTAATAACAAAGGGAAAGATTTTTGTCATTTTTGTTGTTTTTTTTTTTTAACGCGTAATGGCGGCGATCTGCGATTTTTTTTGCGGGACTGCGACATTGCGGCGGACAGATCGGACCCTTGACTGACATTTTTTACACTTTTGGGGGTCCCAGTGACATTACTACAGTAATCAGTGCTAAACATATGCACTGTTACTGTAAAAATGACACTGGCAGTGAAGGAGTTAACTTTATTGGAGAGGGAGGGGTTAAGTGTGTCCCTAGGGGGCGTGTTTCTAACTGTGATTGGCTGTGGCTACTAGTGTAAGAACAGAGATCAACAGAGATCAACGGTCCTACATAGTAGAACCATGTGATCTCCATTCTTACACAGGGAAGAATGACAGGCGGCTTTGTTTACATTAGCCGTCTGCCTTTCTTCCGGTGTAACGGAAGATCGCAAGTGCCCGGCGGACATTGGGTCCGCCAGGCACACGCGCGGGGGGGTCTGTGACCGCGCGGGAGCGAGCGCGCGCCGCCGGCGGCGCGCGCTCGCTCCCTAGAGCCTCACAGGCTAGCGACGTAGCCCTACATCGCTTTGACTGTGAGGGGCTGACCGCCGCAGTAAATAGTCGTGCGGCGGTCGGCAAGCGGTTAACATTATGCAAACAAATTGTGCTAACTTTACTATTTCGTTTTTTTTTTTATTTAAAAAAACTGTAAATTGTAAAAAAAAAACGGTATTTTTTGCCACAAAATTGCATTTAAAAGACAGCTGCCGTGTGGCATAAAATATTGCAACAACCGCCATTTTATTCTCTAGGGTCTTTGCTAAAAAATATTTATAATGTTTGGGGTTTCTAAGTAACTTTCTAGCAAAAAATACTGATTTTAACTTGTAAACAAGTGGTTAAAGCATGCCCTATGGAGGTTCCGCATTAAGCCCCCATTCACATTGACTGCGGCTTTTGAAATCGTGCCACTTCATCTGAAATCGCACAATTTCAAAGCCGCATGTCAGTGCGGCTTCATGCACAGATGTCTGTCCAAGTTGCACCAGAAAACGCCAAAAGTGGAGGAGGAACTACAACAAAGTCAGCGTCGCACGGATTTGAACAGATCGATTGTGAACAATAGGCTGTAACTTCTCATGCGATTTGACCTGTCAAATCGCATGACAAATGGCTCCAATTTGAACGGAGGCTAAAGGAAATCTCCCTAAAGTAAGGGTAAATACCCTCAATCAACATGTGTCCCCTATCTAGAAGCTATCTTTCTACGGTGACTACGGCACAGTTTTGGATTTGATCCCCGCTAAGCAGGCGGATGACAGGTCCGTCTCCACTCACTGTGCTGAGACGAACCTGCCTAACCATTTTCATCCAATCCCATCCAGTTCGACCCGCT
This sequence comes from Pelophylax lessonae, assembly GCF_965119305.1. Classification (NCBI taxonomy): domain Eukaryota; kingdom Metazoa; phylum Chordata; class Amphibia; order Anura; family Ranidae; genus Pelophylax; species Pelophylax lessonae. The sequence continues at coordinate 56,047,939 of NC_138768.1, read as the reverse complement.
GGATGGATGATGCAGGTATCGCCATATGTCTATTTTCAGCGGATCTTGTCGGATCGGGTGCCAGGCGGGTCTGCTGAAATCCGCCTTCCTGGGTGACCCGATCGGGTCTGATCGTGTGATAGGGGCCCTGGGCTTTCCTACTCCAAAACAGACATGTAGCACTGCCCCCTAGGGAGCTGCTGAAACTGGATTCCCCTGGGTTACCCATAGCAACAGTCTGTAAAACTTACCACCTTAACACTTGGCTCAGACAATGAACAGTCCAGGGGATTTGGTATTTTGTGTTTTATTTTAGAACTTGGATGGGAGAAGGGATGAGTGGGATACTCCAACTTGAACTATACACAATGTAGAGGACATCTATCTGTAGAGTGTGCGGCAAGGCCGCTGCTTCACCTTGCCACTGAAGTGAAGATAGTGAAAATGATCCTGTTGTGTTGAACCTTCAGGGTCTTAAACTTGGCACCCCCTTTCTCACTTGCTGTGTGTGCTAGCTCTTGTCCACTGACCCTCACTGGAGTGGTCCCCTTCCTGGGCAGACCCCCTGGCAAGCTCCCTGGTACTCACAGACACTGTTTTTCCTCAGGTTGCTCTGCCACTTGCTCCACCCTCAGTATCCTATGGACCTCCTGGCTCAGCACCACATGTCTGGTCCACTAGGCCGACTGCCTGTGACCACCTTCCACACTGATAGGAGGAGAGCCAGCCGTCACCCTCCTCCTGGGACCTGGCTTCCTGCCCAAAAGACGCCCTGTCAAATGTGCCCCTGGCTTTTATGACCTATCCGAGGATGCCCCACTCTTGTGCCAACCCACTGGGATAGCCACAAAAGCCTGTGTGCCATTAGCTGGGTTTCCTCCACTGTACAACAGGCTTCCCTATTGGATACAGTGGGGACACTCCCTCAGACCAAATGAATCACACAAAAACTATTCTTTTCCTAGCACCCACCTAGGAGGGTGATACAGTTGCATCATGAAGGGAGAGATGGTTGGATGGATGAGGAAGGGATGGTTGGAGGGATGGATGATTAGATAGAGGGATGGAGGACTCATGGACATTGTTTTTCCTCAGGTTGCTCTGCCTTCAACTCCCTGGTCAGCATCCACTGGACCTCCTGGCTCAGCACCACACTTCTGGCTCACTAGGCCGACCGCCTTTGACCACCTTCCACACTGACAGGAGGAGAGACAGCCGTCACCCGCCTGCTGGGACCTGGCTTCCCACCCAAAGACCGCCCCATCACATGTGCCCCCGGCTTTTATGACCTATCCCAGGATGTACTGCGGTTGTGCCCTCCCACTGAGACAGCCACAAAAGCCTGTGTGTCACTGGCTGGGTTTCCTCCACTGTCCAACAGGCTCCCCCATTCTACACAGTGGGGACACTCCCTCAGACCAAGTGAATCAAACATGGACACATGTAACAGGCAAAACTACTAATCAGGCTCCCCTGATAGGCAGATGGAGCAAACAATGCTTTTACCTAGCACTTATCTAGGAGGGTGCCACAGACAAAAACTGTTTTGGCTTTAGATACATGGAAATAAGGAAATGCTGCTCTCTGGAAGGTCCGGAGATTTGGACAAATCCTTTATGCGTTTGCCTTCAATAATTCCATATAGGGCGCAGATATCTCCCAACACTTGGAGGGGGCCGCTCATGATCTTCAACAAATCGCTCTCGTTCCTAATTCCATGAAAAAGCACACGAATGTTCAATAATAAAATGCCCTTGTGTCTTTTCGCAGAACCGCACCGCGTCATTTCAGCGCCCTTCACAGCCTCCGGTCGGAGGGCTGGTACAGGGTGGAAGTTGGACATGACGGAGGACGAGAAGCTTGGCTGGCACAGGGAGAGTTGGCAGCAGTTGTGCTTAAAGCAATTTATGCTCTGTGTAGTTTCTGGGGTAGAACATATTTTCCAGGCTCCGGCTGGGACAGTGGGCATTAATTGAATAATTGTTAATTCCTCTGCAAGAGCCATCTGCTAAAGTCTGCTGCACACGCACAACAGTGTGCTCACAGCGCCATCTAGATGGTCTAAGCCTGAACTTTCTGTTTCAATAAGTTTTTATTAGAGGATTTATAGACATACATAACAGCATGTACAATTCTGATCATAAAGGGTACAACATACGCAAGATAATGGTCCAAGTAATTCTCATTTTTGGGACCCTGCAGGAGAGAGTCAGATGAAATACTGCAGCTGTTGTGTAGTAACCAATGGCCCTAGGTTCACAGCAATGCGGCTGCGGTTGATGCAAATTTCCGGTACGTTTTGTGTTTTTAAACCCACGTTTTTTTTTGCGTTTTTGAATGCAGTTTTCTTGCATTTCGATTTTTTTTTTTTTTTTCAAACTGTGAATAGCTGGTTGTTAAGGAGTGAGCCAGAAAGCTGGCCACCACTTCCTTAAAGCGGAACTTCACTGTATCTGAGCACCACAAACCAAAAACGCTGTTTAACCATTTTAACCAATTAAGCCCCGGAAGATTTTACCCCCTTCCTGACCAGGGGGTATTTTGTGATTCGGCACTGCGTGACTTTAACGGACAATTGCGCAGTCGTGCGACTCCGTACCTAAACAAATTTTTTCCCACAAACAGAGCTTTCTTTTGGTGGTATTTGATCACCTGTGCGATTTTTTGATCATGCGCTATAAACAAAAAAATTTTGCAAAAATAACAATATTTTTCAAATTTTTTTATATGAAATTCCCCCAAAAAAATGTAAAAATCTAAGTTTTTTAACATTTTCGGCCAATTTGTTTTATGCTACATATGTTTGGTGAAAAAAAAATCGCAAAAAGCGTATTTTGATTGGTTTGCGCAAAAGTTATTGCGTTTACTAACAAAGGGAAACATTTTTGTAATTTTTGTTGTTTTTTTTTTAACGCGTAATGGCGGCGATCTGCGATTTTTTTTGCGGTACTGCGACATTGGGGCGGACAGATCGGACCCTTGACTGACATTTTTGACACTTTTGGGGTTACCAGTGACATTACTGCAGTAATCAGTGCTATACATATGCACTGTTACTGTAAAAATACACTGGTAGTGAAGGGGTTAACTTTATTTGAGAGGGAGGGGCTGTGTGTGTCCCTAGGGGCGTGCTTCTAACTGTGATTGGCTGTGGCTTGAAGTGTAGGAACAATGATGAACGGTCCTACATAGTAGAACCGTATGATCACTGTTTCTACACAGGGGAGAATGACAGGCGGCTTGTTTACACTAGCCGCCTGCCTTTCTCCCGCTGTCACGGACGATCGTGAGTCCGCCGCTCACACGCGCGGGGGGGTCCGTGACCGCGCGGGAGCGCGCCTCAGGCGGCGCGCGTTTGCTCCCCAGAGCCTCACAGGCTAGTGACGTACCGGTACGTCACTTTGCCTGTGAGGGGCTGACCGCCGCAGTATATGTACTTGCGGCGGTCGGCAAGTGGTTAAGACCGGAGGATTTTCCTGCTTAACGTCCAGGCCACTTTTTTCAACTTGGCACTGCGTGACTTTAACTGACAATTGCGCGATCATGCAACGCCGTACCCAAACTAAATTTATGTCCTTTTTTTCCCACAAACAGAGCTTTCTTTTGGTGGTATTTGATCACCTCTGCGCTTTTCCATTTTTTGCGATATTAATAAAAGAAGAGCGAAAAGATTGACATTTTCTACTTTGACTTAAAAAATATCCAATATATTAAATTTTTGTCATATATTTAGGCCAAAATGTATTTAGCTACCTGTCTTTGACAAAAAAAATTCTCAATGAGCGTATTTTTAACCACTTTAAGACCGGAAGATTTTACCCCCTTCCTGACCAGGCCATATTTTGCGATTCGGCACTGCGTTATTGTAACGGACAATTGCGGGGTCATGCGACGCTGTACCCAAATTAAATTTATGTCCTTTTTTTTCCCTTTTTTCTTTTTTTGCTTTCTTTTGGTGGTATTTGATCACCTGTGCGATTTTTTATTTTTGAAAAAAGAGCGACAATTTTGAAAAAAAAAACAATATTTTTCACATTCTGATATATAACATTTGTATTTTTTGTAAAGCAAATTACAATAAGCGTATTTTGATTGGTTTGCACAAAAGTTATCATGTTTACTTACTATGGGAAAGATTTGTGATTTGTTTTATTGTTTATTTTTTTTTTTCTAGTAATGGCGGTGAACTGCGATTTTTTTTTTGCGGAACTGCGACATTGCGGCAGACAGATTGGACCCCTAACTGATATTTTTGACACTTTTGGTGGTACCAGTGACATTACTACAGTAATCAGTGCTAAAAATATGCACTGTTACTGTAATAATGACACTGGTCGGGAAGGGGTTAACACTGTTGGTGAACGAGGGGTTAAATGTGTGCCTCATGCTTACTGACATGTGTGGGGGGAGGGGGTTGTGTGACACAGACACAGATCGCAGGTTCAGCTATGCTGAATCCTATAATCTGTCACTGCCTGTCACAGAGGTTTTCCTCTGTCTCCTCCCCTGGCCTGACTCCCGACCGAAAAAGCAGAGTTGTATAAAGTACTTGAAACCCATACTTGAGTAAAAGTACAAGTGCTCGATCAAAAAGTGACTTGAGTAGAAGTACTAAAGTATTCAACATTTTTTGTACTTAAGTGTTGCAAGTAGTTTTTTTTTTAATTTTGCTACTTAAGTACTGAAAGTAAAAGTACCAGTAGTTTTGAAAAAAAATTGCTACTCAAGTACTGAAAGTAAAAGTACAAGTACTGTGTTATGTAGTTATTAAAGAAAGAAGTCAAAAGTTTGAACATCATATTGTTTTTTATTATTTCAAATGCAGCTTTTATTTATACATACAGTAGCATTTATTTTCGTATGCGTTGATAATACACATGTTTTGAGCTTCATGAAACCTGCCATCTACTGTTCTGGCAGTGGTCATTTTTATAATTGTAACGAGTAACTATGCAGCACAAAAAAAAAAATATTGGAGTAGAAGTATTGAAATCATTGAAAAAATGTAGTGAAGTAAAAGTGGAAGTAGGAGAAAAAAATTCTACTCTAGTTAAGTACAGATACCGCCTTTCGGTACTTAAGTACAGTAGTGAAGTATTTCTACTTAGTTACTATACATCTCAGCGAAAAAGGGAGGGATCCAGCGACGTAGGTCTACATCGCCAGACCCAGCCGAGCCGCTCTGCTGCAGTAGCAGCAACGTGAGCGGTCGGCTAGTGGTTAACCACGTTACCCCCGCCCACCGCACATATACTGCGGCACTCTCCTGCTGCTGGGCAAAGCGACGTATCCCTACGTTGCTCGCTCAGCCGCCTGTGGGGGGGGGGCGAGTGCACGCCGCCGGCAGCGCGCTCCCGCCCCCGCCTGTTCCCTGGGGTGCTAGAGCGTGTGACCGGCGGCACCGATGGCCGCCAGTCACTCACGATCTCCCGCAGCAGAGTGAGAAAGACAGACGGCTGATGTAAACACAGCCGTCTGTCGTTCTCCCTTAGATCATCACAGAGGCTATGCGATCCTGCTATATAGGATCGCATGTCTTTGTGATGATCTAACAAGCCCCACCCCCTGACAGTTAGAATCACGCCCCTAGGGTCACACTTAACCCCTTGATCACCAATAAAGTTAACCCCTTCCCTGCCAGTGTCATTTTGACAGTAACAGTGTATATTTATAGCACTGATTACTGTAGTAATGTCACTGGTACTCCCAAAAGTGTAAAAAATGTCAGTTAGGGGTCCGAACTGTCCACTGCAATGTCGCAGTCCCGCAAAAAAAAATCGCAGATTGCCGCCATTACTAGTTTAATAAAAAACAATAAAAATGACATAAATCTTTCTCGTAGTTAGTAAACGCAATAACTTTTGCGCAAACCAATCAAAATACGCTTATTGTGATTGTTTTTACCTAAAATATGTAGCAGAAAACAAATTGGCCTAAAATGTTAAGAAATTTTGATTTTTAAATTTTTTTTTTAGAATTTCATATAAAAAAATTTGAAAATATTGTTATTTTTTCAAAATTGTCACTCTTTTTTTGTTTATAGCACAAAAAATGAAAATTGCACAGGTGATCAAATACCACCAAAAGAAAGCTCTGTTTGTGGGGAAAAAAGGACGTCAATTTCGTTTGGGTACAGCGTCGCACGACCACGCAATTGTCCATTAAAATCACGCAGTGCCGAATCGCAAAAAAGGGCCTGGTCTTTGACCAGCCAAATCTTCCGGGGCTAAAGTGGTTAACCACTTCCCGCTAACCGACATAGCCCTATGTTGGCTGCAAGAAGTGGTTGTAGCGGGGTGAAGCCTGCAGCTAGAGGCATCATCCCGGTACCATTTTTCAGAGCCGGTGGTCGGCTTTCAGGTGGTAAAGACCGATGTGGCCCAGGAGCCGCTCGTCATTACCCCAGCAAGCGCGAGTGGACGCCTCCCTTTCCGCCGCCTTCCGCGACTCTGCCGGGTCTCCCATCCCACCAGGAGACCTGAGCACCCAGCCGACACCTCCGCCAGTTGGTTGGAGTCCCGAACAAAGCCGAAAGGGAGGGATAGAGATACAGGGGCAGTGATGTCAGAGGGAGAGGCAGTGATATAGGGGGCTGTGATGTGAGAGGGAAAGCTGTGATATGGGCAGGCTTTGATGTGAGGGAGGAGCAGTGATATGGTGGGCTGTGATGTTAGAAGGGGGATGAAGTGATATGGGGGCTGTGATGTGAGAGGGAGGAGCAGTGATATGGGGGGCTGTGATCTGAGAGGGGAGCTGTGATTAGGGGGGCTGTCATTTGAGAGGGGGGAGCAGTGATATGGGAGGCTGTGATGTGAGCGGGGGAGCAGTAATATGGGAGGCTGTGATGTGAGAGGGAGGAACAGTGATATAGGAGGCTGTGATGTGAGAGGGAGGAACAGTGATATAGGAGGCTGTGATGTGAGAGGGAGGAACAGTGATATAGGAGGCTGTGATGTGAGAGGGGGGAGCAGTGATATGGGAGGCTGTGATGTGAGAGGGGGGAGCAGTGATATGGGAGGCTGTGATGTGAGCGGGGGAGCAGTAATATGGGAGGCTGTGATGTGAGAGGGAGGAACAGTGATATAGGAGGCTGTGATGTGAGAGGGAGGAACAGTGATATAGGAGGCTGTGATCTGAGAGGGGGGAGCAGTGATATGGGGCGCTGTGATGTTAGAAGGGGGAGGAGTGATATGGGGGTATCACGTACCTGGCGGGTGGAGCCTGAATATGCTGAGGAAGGCCTCTCTTACACCTCTGACTCGGGGCCCCTGGTAGTGTAAACAGGAGGCGCCGGAGTACAGAGTCACACGAGTGCCTGATGGCGTGCTGGTGCTGGTTAATAGCAGAGTAGGATGTCAGGTGGCCACAGAACTCCAGTGGAGAGAAGGCAGCGGGTGTGACTGGGAGCTTCCAGGAACTGAAAGTAAGCAGAGTTAAACAAGCCGGGTCATACACAGGAAGAGCAGATCAGATTAAATCGTTGGAGCAGAAGGATGGTCAAGGTCAAGCCGAGGTCGATGCAGGCAGGAGGCAGGGGTAGTCAAAAGCAAGCCGGGTTGGTATTTCACAGGAGACAGGTAGCAGAGGCAGGAACAAACAGGGGAAGCTGAAGACGAGACAGCACTGAACCTGTGTGCTGATCCAGCTTAAATAGTGCTCTTCCTTGATGAGAAGGGTGGAGCCAGGATTAGCCTGTGGGTTTAACTCATCCTCTGCCAGAGCCTTCCTGACAGGGGGCTGTGATGTGAGAGGGGTGAGCAGTGATATGGGGGCTGTGATGTGAGGAGGAGGGCCAGACTTGTATAAAGTACTCGAAATTTCTACTTGAGTAAAAGTACAAGTGCTCGATCAAAAAATTACTTGAGTAGAAGTGGAAGTGCTCGCAGAAAAAGTTACTTAAGTAGAAGTACTAAAGTATTCAACATTTTTTTTACTTAAGTATTGCAAGTAGTTTTTTCAAAAAATTTGCTACTTAAGTACTAAAAGTAAAAAGTACCAGTAGTTTTGAAAAAAAATTTCTACTCAAGTACTGAAAGTAGAAGTACAAGTACTGTGTTATGTAGTTATTAAAGAAAGAAGTCAAAAGTATGAACATCATATTGTTTTTATTATTTCAAATGATTTATTCAAATGATTAACCTGTGTTTGTTAGTAGTTTCTTGATGCACTTTAAGCGCTGTAGCACCATTTATTTGTTTGTTTCATATTTTCTTTTTATTGGAAAGATTTGGTATAGCAGCTTTTTTTATACACAGCCTTTATTTTCGTATGCGCTGATTTACAAATTACATTATACACATTTTTTTGAGCTTTATGCAACCTGCCATCTACTGTTCTGGCAGTGGTAATTTTTTTAAAAGTAACGAGTAACTATGCAGCACAAAAAAAAAATACTTGAGTAGAAGTATCGAAATCATCGAAAGAATGTAGTGAAGTAAAAGTAGAAGTAGGAGAAAAAAATTCTACTCTAGGAAAGTACAGATACCGCATTTCGGTACTTAAGTACAGTACTTAAGTAGTTCTACTTCGTTACTATACATCTCTGAGGAGGGCTGTGATGCGAGGAGGGGGGAGCTGTGATGTGAGAGGGGTGAGCAGTGATATGGGGGCTGTGATGCGAGGAGGAGGGCTGTGATGTGAGGGGGTTGTAAATGCATTAGAGGGATTGTGATGTTAAGGGTGGGGCTATGATGTTTGGGGGCTGTGATGAAGGGGGGCTCTGATGTGAAATGAGGGGCTGTGATGTAAGGAGAAAGGGCTTCTGATGTGAAAGGCAGGGCTGTGATGTGAGGAGAAGGGGCTCTGATGTGAAAGGGGGGGTCTATGATGTGAAAAAGGGGACTGAGGACACTGATGTAAAGGGGGCTGTGATGTAAAGGGGGGAGCAGGCTGTGATGTGAAGGACCTGAGTCAGAGAACAAAAATGAGATTTGAACCTATGGATAAAGAAAAATGTTACTGAATGGACCTCCGTGAATTTTAATTTAGTACCTCTAGTCTTGGATATGATATACATTTTTGCATGCATGAAAGCCACTTAGGTGCATAATATAGATCAGACATTTATGCTGGATGGGTGACTTGTCTATACTGTATGCTTACTAATACTTAACAGAACAACCGGATTCAGAAAACTCCTGATTATTGCAATATTTTGAAGATCTTCTGTTGGACTTTGTCATCTGTCATTGGGATCCAATAAACACTACACTCTGGAAAAAGAACCGAGGTTGCTGATTAAAGATTTGTTTGGAGAAGTTTGTATTCTATACCTGTCTGTGCACTCCTGTTTCCATGAAACTAAAAATTACATTAATGCATTAGTGATCATTAGTTATTTATGTACAACAAAAGGAATGTTCCTTAACAGCACAGAACTCTTCACGGTGGCATTTAGTCACTTGGAGGAAAGCCTTATTACCCACATTTGGTATACACAAAATAAGTCCATGATCTTTGGCATGTAAAATAAGTGTACTCTTCTAAATCCCTTTTCCTAGGGAGAAGCTCATCACTTTCTTCTAAGGAGAAAGTGCTCCCCAATGGGTCGCTTACATGGTAGGGCAGATGTTCTTTGGCCATACAAACAAAAACCTTCATGCCACTACAGGGTCTTCTCCGCTCCTCATCCCACCAAACCCTCCCACAAAATAAGTCTATGATCTTTGGCATGTAAAATAAGTGTACTCTTCTAAATCCCTTTTCCTAGGGAGAAGCTCACTTTCTTCTAAGGAGAAAGTGCTCCCCAATGGGCAGATTACATGGTAGGGCAGATGTTCTTTGGCCATACAAACAAGAACCTTCTTGCCACTACATGGTCTTCTCCGCTCCTCATTCCACCAAACCCTCCTTGTGCCTTATATACTACCCAAGAAACCAGAATGATGGGCATTACAGGTTTCCAAGCATCATGCTACATTGTGTGTTGTAACTGAGATCTCCATCTTCACATGATTTCACCAGAGATGGGTTAACACCAACTGTTGATATCCAGAGATGCAAAGGCTAGTTATAGGTTTTGGTGGTTGCCATTTGTTTGTATTGTTGGTTATTGGTGAGGGGACGCACTGGATACTTTCAGCTGCCATTATGCCCTTGCTGGGTGTCTTGTGCATCCCTATATCTTTAAGGAGGGGTGGGCTCCTTCCAGGCAAACGTGTCCTTAATCTATCCACTGCTATATGCGCTCCATTTTGGGAGACCCTCACAATTATAGAGCTAGGACCGCAGTACACTGGGGAGCCTTGATGTGGCCACTGTGACTTACACATATGTTTTGCAAATGTGTGCGACTGAACCCCTTATTTTTACCTTACTGTTAGACTGGGTTTATTTGGTTTGTTGCAGGCTGGCTGGTAGGGGGAGCTAGGAGTTTTTGTTTGTTTTTGATGTGCGTTCCCTGTTGCTCTTCCATGTATTCCTTGCTGCAAAAAGCTAGTTATAGGTTGGGGTGGTTGCCATTTGTTTGTACAGTTGAGATCCAAAGAGTACTGTACTCTATTGACTCTCTGATTGGCCTGGCAACAATGATGTCCATACCAGGGAATTGTTAAAGCCTCACAACGTAAGATGATTAACACAACATAAGCACATTTACAGCACCACTAAATAATTGGCTGTTCAGTTTTCACCTCAACTGCTCGTAATCACTACAGGTGAACAACCATCCCACAAGCAAGGCGAACTCGTCTCTGCAGGGCTGTTTATGGAAAATTAAGCAAAATCAGAACAGTTTATACATCGGGTCAGCTAAACATAACAAAGAGGCCAAGGAAATAATTATGTATAGTGAAGTTAACACGCAGCCAAAATGTTCCGAAGCGAGATTAAAGACGGCGTCTGATTACTCAGGGGGTGCTGTTAATTCTAGACGAAAGAAAAACCTACTGCTTTATAAGATGAGTGTTTCATGATCGAGGGCAAGATTGACTGCAGGTACATATTGTTCATAGCACTGTCTATTAAGTGTGCAATATCAAATCAAAAGGAGATGGAAGCTTAAAAGGAAACTAGAATATAATTGAAGTAAGAGCATGTAAGCAGAGTGACTCACTTCCAATACGCGGCGTGACCAGCAAGTGCAGCTGAGCCCCCTTCTACAGACAGAGTTTCTGGGCCTGCCATTAGATCTGGCACCAAACTCATTCTCTCTTTACATACACAGATGCAGACCAAAGGCCTCCCTGATTCATCCCACTGGTCCATAGTCTTATTAACCCCCTATCGCCAGGAGCACTCTTCTCACACAGGGCCCTGTGATTACTCGTGGTCCAGGTTAAGGTTTGGGGAATCCAACTGAACATCTAGGGTCCATGACACATGGGGGGTGATTCCTATGTCCTAACTCCAGTATCTTGGACAACCAGATTTGCACAGTTGAAAGAAACTAGAGAGGCGCACTGCCCACAAGGTACCTGTGAGATCCTCTGCGGCTGTGTGAAGGCCGGGTGCCCACCTGGTCCCCAGCCAAGTATAAAGTAAAGAAAGAGTGGCGGCACTTCCAGCATAACAACAAGTGTAATCCTTTATTGCAAATCCTATTAAAATAGAGAAATACAATGCACAAATCACTCCCAAGAGGTTAGCAAACGCATTTCACACTGCTGTGCTAAATCATTGCCTAATATCCCAAAGCTTAACGAATGCTCCTTTATAGCTGCAGGACTGCAGGTGAGACCAATAATAAAAGCAATCCCATCCTGCAGTACCACTGCCCAGTGAGTGTACATACCATCCAAAAAAAGAAACAATTTAATTACATGTATAAACAAACATAAAAAGAAGAAAGGGGAGTAAGTAACTAAAGCAACACCTGGAATAAAACAGTGAGTATCAACAAACTAAAATGAAAAAAGAAAAACAAATGAAAAAAACAAAAATATATATTTTATATATACATATACATATATATATATATATATATATATATATATATATATATATATATATATATATATATATATATATATATATTGTGACAGGAAGTCAGGTAAATCTGTGGATGTAGTCACAGACAGGAGATACATTTCCACCTGGTTTAGAAAGTTCACCAATTACTATAGGGTGTTGGCTGCAGAGATAGCCAGCAGGAAGTTGAAAACCATTCAGCTGTTCAGAATGAGGAAATGAAGGCCTCTATAATTTGTCCAAAGGAAGTCTAAGGATTGCTGCCTCTGGCCACTGTGTGGGCATGGGGAGAGGAGGACAGTCAGATGTGTGCCCCCTGAAAGCTGTGTGAGCATGGGGAAGACCTCCTGAAGCGATGTGGCTGAGGAGGGTAACAAGTGTGAAGACTACTCGAAGTGAGGTCTTGGATCGTTTCTAGGTGAAAAGAAACCAATGGACATTTCCTGTGTGAAGGGGAAATTAATTAAGACTGAAGACTACTCAAGGTGAGGTCTTGAACTATTTCTATGTGGAAGAAAATAAATGGACTATTGAGTGTCTGCTGTAGGATCAGCAAAGTTTGCTCCAACAGTAGTTTGGAGACAGACTTCATTAGATAGGTTCCTGTGTGTGGAAGGTAGCCGCCCACAGTGGCAAGGATTTATTTTGTGTTTTATTTTTATTTTGCTGTTTTGAGGCTTGCACTTGTGTGAAGTAAACTCCAAGAATAAACCAAACTGTTGTTTGCAACCACTTCTCGGCTATCTCCCTGTGTAAACGCACCCCCCAAAGGGGTCATCCACGCCCGCCACCGAGCTAATCAACCCCACATATGGTGGAGGTATGCATTGGGCAGAAGCAGAGATCCCTGCAAAGAAGTGCATATGTTCTATGAACTTTGTCTGGTACATGAGATTGCACAATCTGTGTGTGCAGGAGAGAAGATCCTGAATGAGAGAAAAACTACGTGTTTTAAAGAGACAGTGGTCTCAAAATTTTTGATGGACTGTGAAAAATGTATTGTGGAGTTATTGAAGATGGGGCGATCAAAAGCCTGAAAGATGAAAAGATAGCTGAAATGAGAGACCGGATTCTATGGATGGAGGGGATGTTACCGTCTGAACGAGCCCCATCCATGCCTGAACGGAGTCTGCTAAAGAGAAAGGCTGTTGTCCCTAGCAACACTGAGGCAAATGCGAATTTTCAGCGGAGCTTTGCAGCTCAACAAAAGGCTCACCAAAAGAGCATGGCAGGCTGGAAACAGAGACGCCAGCAGCAAATGGAGGTCATCGGTTTGGAGGAAACCGAGTATGTGTGCAGGGCTGAGCTGGATGCCTTGTAACGGAAAATGGAAGAAAAGGAACACGCCCTGGAGTTGCTTAGGATGGAGCATAGAAACTTGCAGGCTCAGGTGTTACAGTGGGAAGAATCCACTGCTGTTCTTTTTTCCGAGTTACAAACACGTAGAGAGACTATAATGGAGAAAGATACCATCCTTATGGAAAAGGAAATTGAAATTCAAACTTTGCAGAAGTAAAGTATGGGTGAAATGTTGGAGTTGCGTAATCAGCTGAAAAAAACTCTTCAGTCTTTGGAGGCTACAAAAATAGACCTGCAGGGGGTGCAGGAACAGAATGTCGCTCTGAAAACGACATTGTCTCTCAGCGACAAGGAGAAAAGTGAGAGAGAGGCTAAATTACTGAGTACTGTGTATGAGCTCACCACTTTGAGCAATGTGGTAGATGAATTGCGTACGGACTGTGAAAGTTGGAAAGATGAAGTCCAACGTGTCCAGCAGCAGTTAAAGGAGAAAGAAGCCTGTGTGGCAGAATTACAGTCTCATTCCCAGGAACTAGCCAATGAGGTGAAGGCTCTTATGTGTAAGATTCTGGTACCTCTGGTACCCTTATTTTCCATTTTCTGTTAATATGCGTCCCACCTTTCTAATTAGGTGGTACGCATACACCTTTAAGACGGATGACGTCATCGCCGAGCGCCGCAGAGCTGCTATTTCAACCGCCGGCGTTCTCTCTCACATTGTTCGTTCAACCTGCCTGTGTGTCCACATGCTTACAAGCTTGTCTTGCTACCGGAACCTCCAGCTACTTTCTTTTACTTGGAAACAGACCGGAACCTCGCTACTGATCCCTGTATCTCGCTACTGGATCACTCCCTCACTACTGGACCCTTCTACTACTAACCTTACTAGTGATAAGTACCCCACAGGGGAATCCTCCATAACCTTATTTACACTATCTACCTCTGCACATTAAGGACTGTTACTATCTATGCATACTAATTCAATCATCTGCACTGTTACATAGATTGCTAGCTCTTGAGTCTACTACCATCTATCCTTGCACTGGGTTAGTCTATCCTGTATTTGTCATCTGCTATCCTTACCACCTGTTACCATACTCGATTACTAACCTATCTGCATTCTACCTAATACCATCTAGTACTCTCCTGAACATTTCTATCAAGTGCTTACCATCTCTGTCACTGTTCACACCTGTCCCTTCAGCACATCACCTTCATACTAACATATACATCCTATCACTCCAGGAACATCTTATTGAGTGTGTATATCTGTATGCTGAAGCTGACAGGCCCACAGTGATGAGTCTGGAGAGTTGGATTTGGTTATTCAACACATCTCTACATGACTACTGAGTGGAGATTCTGCAGCTGCAAATCCAGCCTACTACAAAAACGCAGGAGCGTTACAGATTGAACGAACCCAAAAAATGGATTCAGCAGAATTACCCACTCAAGTGACACAATTAACACAACAAGTAAATGCATTAATGCTTGCTCTTACTGAAGTAAAAGAAGAAAATCAGACTCTGATACAGCAGGTAACCCTTCTTTCACGGCTCACTGCTGCTCAGCCCCCTGAACCTAAAATAAACCCCCCTCTAGTGTTTACAGGTGATCGGAAAAAATTTTGTGAATTCAAAAAGGCATGTCAATTGCTTTTTTTGTTAAAACCTCGTACATACCTTACTGATCAAATTAAAGTCTGTACCGTTATCTCATACTTAACGGGTGATCCACGGGCCTGGGCAGACTCTCTCTTTGAGAAAAATGATCAGCTTCTCAACTCCTATTCTTTATTCCTAGCGGAACTCGCTAGTTTATATGATGACCCCAACAGGCAGAGTACTGCTGATATCCAATTGAGGGCTTTAAAACAAGGAAGGAGACCTGTAGAAGACTTTGTAGCTGAGTTCAAAAGATGGACCCTTGATTCAGGGTGGAATGATACATCTCTGCGAACTCAATTCAGACTCGGGTTGTCAGAAGCTGTTAAAGACGAGCTCGCCCGAGTGGATTTACCTGGCACCTTGGATGCCTTAATACAACTCAGTATCAACATCGACAGGCGACTGCGTGAAAGAAAGGCTGAGAAAATGGGAATGCCATTGTCTAGTCCTTCTCGGATTTCGGCCGTTGACCCTACTCCCATGGAGGTAGGAACCATACCCCCACCTTTATCAACTACTGAACGAGCCAGAAGAAGATCCAGAAACCTCTGCATGTACTGCGCATCCCCGGATCATTTGATAAGCGTCTGTCCCCTTGTCCGCAAAAAAGAGGGTGAGTGTTCACATGTCTTGCTAGGAGGATTAACGACTTCCTTTTCTAACCCCTATCTCTTTGTTCATTTGACATTACAGTGGGACCAGACTAGGATTACCACCAAGGCTATGATCGACACCGGATCTTGTGGAAACTATATTGATACATGTTTTGTTACCTTAAATAAAATACCTATTATTTCAAAACCTAAACCTGTTTCTGTTAGTTTCATTAACGGTATTCCACTATCTTCTGGTCCAATCACCAACCAGACACAAGCACTCCTCGTCACTACTAATGAGTCTCATATGGAGACCACCACTTTTGATATACTATCTTCACCCCATTTTTCTATTATTTTGGGACTCCCCTGGTTACACACACATCAACCAATCATAGATTGGAAAAGACGGACTTTGTCTTTCCCTTCTCACTATTGTGAGATTACGTGTAACCTCCCATCTTATGGAAAGATCCTGTCTGTGGTGTCAGATGAGATTGCACCACTATGCTATCAGGATCTGTCCGAAGTATTCCTTGAAAAAAATGCTCAAATGTTGCCTCCCCATAGGGATTATGATTGCACTATCGATCTACTCCCTAACAGCAAATTGCCTTTCGGTCATGTTTATCCTCTTTCACAGGATGAACTTTCTCATCTCAAGGAATACTTGGATGAGAATTTGACAAAAGGGTTCATCAGACCCTCTACTTCTTCCACAGCTGCAGGACTTTTTTTTTTGTCCGCAATAAGGATTCAAGTCTTAGGCCTATTATCGATTATAGGCAATTAAATACGATTACAATAAAGGATCGCTATCCTTTATTGCTCATCCCTGAACTCATTGAACAAGTGCGTGGGACTACTTACTTCTCCAAATTAGACCTGAAAGGGGCATACAACCTAATCCGAATCCGTGACGGAGATGAGTGGAAAACAGCATTCAGAACCAGATACGGATTATTTGAATATCTTGTGATGCCATTCGGGTTGTGTAATGCTCCCGCTGCCTTCCAAAGGTTCATAAACGACATCTTTAGAGACTTACTTAATGTCTGTGTTGTAGTATATCTGGATGATATACTTATCTATTCTCGATCTCTCTCTGAACATATAAAACATGTAAGACTTGTGTTATCCAGATTACTCGCACACAATCTATACGTGAAATTAAAAAAATGCCTATTTCATAAAGAAGAAATATTATTCCTAGGATACATCATATCCAAAACCGGAATTAAGATGGATATGAGCAAGATATCCTGTATTCTGGACTGGCCTATACCAACAACTCGTAAGGCATTACAGCGATTCCTTGGATTTTCAAACTTCTATAGGAAGTTCATCAAGAATTTTTCTGCCATTGTGAGACCTCTCACACAACTGACAAGTATAAAGAAACCATTCAAATGGTCAGAAGAAGCAAATCAAGCTTTCTGCTTGTTAAAATCAAGCTTTACTTCTGCTCCCATACTACGCCATCCAGACCCATCCCTCCAATATATTCTGGAGGTAGATGCGTCAAATATGGCAGTAGGAGCAGTTCTCTCCCAACGACCAACAAATACTTCACCACTCCACCCAGTTGCTTTCTTTTCAAAATCATTAAAGCGGAGTTCCGGGCACAAAAAAGATTTTTTTTTTTGTGCCCCTCCGCTAGGTATGCCTCACCTGAAAAGGAATTGGATAGTTATTTTTTTTTTTTTTTGTTTACTCACCTTTTTATTGAAGATCGTAAATACTCACCTATGACAGCTTCCTCCTCCAGCGCCGAGGCTCACCCCGTCACTTCCTGCCTCGCGATGATTCCTGGGAGCTAAACGTCATAGCTCCCAGGAATCAATGCGCCGCACCGGCCCCGCTCGTCATTTCCGGGCGACGCCGCATTCCCCTGCTAAACAGCTTCTGGGCATGCCCAGAAGCTGTTTAGGAATGCGGCGCCGCACCGGAAGTGACGAGAGGGGCCGGTGCAGTGCATTCTGGGACACGAAGACGCGGAAGAAGACAGAGAAGAGGACCGCGCCGGCTTCAGCTACCCACAACCGAGATGGAAACGCTGTGGAAGAAAATTTCTAAGTAAGTATTTCTTCTTACAGGTAAGTGCGAACCGGGACAGATCAGAGGCTAGCCATTGTGGAATGAGCTAGCCCTGACTGTCCCGGGGGTATGTTCAGAAAAAAATCGTTTCTCTGCCCGGAACTCCGCTTTAAGCAGCCCAGAGGTGAATTACCCAGTGGGTGAAAAGGAGTTGCTTGCCATAAAACTGGCACTGGAGAATTGGCGACATCTACTTGAGGGTACCCGGTTACCAATACTCATATATACAGATCATAAAAACCTTCAATACCTCCAGACTAACAAAACTCTCTCCCACCGGCAGGTACGATGGTCATTATTTTTCCTAAGATTCAACTTCTTAGTGACCTACACGCCTGCAGACAAAAATAAAAAAGCGGATGCGCTATCACGATTAACCGAAGATAACTGCGCTGAAATCCCTTCTATTCCTATAATACCCTATGAACGTATTATTGGGGTTGTTCGTTCCCTAAAGGAAGAAATTTTGCACAGTATAAGATTGGATTCACCTCCATCACAACTAAGTACTGATGCAGAAGGCTTCCTCTACTACAACGACAAACTCTACATACCCCCTACTATGCGTACCAAGATCTTGGAGTTATCACATGATGTGCCCATGGCAGGACATATAGGTATGACGAAAACCCTTAATTTGCTTACCAGGCAGTTTTGGTGGCCTGATATGAAGACGTCTGTACAAAAATTTGTATCTTCATGTGACATCTGTGCAAGGTCCAAAATTGACACTACAAAACCATCTGGTCTTCTCTGCAGTCTACCAATACCCCAGGCTCCATGGGAAGTTGTGTCCTTAGACTTTATAGTAGAACTACCACCTTCTAAAGGATTTAATACCATTCTAGTGTCAGTGGACCACCTGACAAAGATGGCACATTTCATCGCTATCCGTAGACTACCTTCATCTAAACAAACAGCGGAACTACTGATGAAACATGTGTTCAAGTTACACGGAATACCAAAGACTCTTTTATCCGACCGTGGTTCACAGTTCATCTCCAAATTTTGGCAAGCTCTTTGTCAAATATTACGGATTGAGCGAAAGCTCACTTCTCCCTACCACCCTCAGACCAACGGACAGACTGAAAGAGTCAACCAGTGTATAGAACAATATCTGCGTTGCTACACATCATACCTACAGGATGATTGGGTGGACCTTCTCCCTCTGGCGGAATTTGCTTATAACAACGCAACCCACAGTACTACTAAGCAAAGTCCGTTCTACTTGAACTATGGGTTTCACCCCACACTTCTTCCACCACGCATCCTACCATCAAGTAACCCAGTAGCCTCAGACTATCTTACCCAAATAAAGGACTCTCTGGGTTTACTTAATACCACTATCTCACACGCCCACAGCCAACAAAAAAGGTACTACGACCTACGTAGAAGACCTTCTCCTCAGTATGCTATTGGGGACCTCGTTTGGCTATCGACAAGAAATTTAAGATTAAAGATCCCTAGCAAAAAGCTTGGACCTATATTTCTGGGACCCTTCCCAATTAAGAAACTTATTGGAAAAGCTGCAGTACAGCTCACCTTACCAGCAGATCTCAAGATCCATCCCATCTTCCATGTGTCGCTACTGAAACCCCATGTTCCTAATCAAGGAATAAGGCCTACCATCTTGCCTCCACCTCCAGTACAAGTTGAAGGCGGAGAAGAATATGAGATTAAGGAGATTTTGGATTCTCGTATCCACAGAGGAAGACTCCAGTATCTCATAAGATGGAAGGACTATGGACCCCAAGACGACACCTGGTTGGATACCACTGATGTTCACGCACCTAGACTTATACGAAGATTTCACTCGAAATACCTGGAGAAACCAGTGCTATAGGCCTTCCGGAGCCGGCCTTAAGGGGGGGGTACTGTAAGATTCTGGTACCTCTGGTACCCTTATTTTCCATTTTCTGTTAATATGCGTCCCACCTTTCTAATTAGGTGGTACGCATACACCTTTAAGACGGATGACGTAATCGCCGAGCGCCGCAGAGCGGCTATTTCAACCGCCGACGTTCTCTCTCACATTGTTCGTTCAACCTGCCTGTGTGTCCACATGCTTACAAGCTTGTCTTGCTACCGGAACCTCCAGCTACTTTCTTTTACTTGGAAACAGACCGGAACCTCGCTACTGATCCCTGTATCTCGCTACTGGATCACTCCCTCACTACTGGACCCTTCTACTACTAACCTTACTAGTGATAAGTACCCCACAGGGGAATCCTCCATAACCTTACTTACACTATCTACCTCTGCACATTAAGGACTGTTACTATCTATGCATACTAATTCTATCATCTGCACTGTTACATAGATTGCTAGCTCTTGAGTCTACTACCATCTATCCTTGCACTGGGTTAGTCTATCCTGTATTTGTCATCTGCTATCCTTACCACCTGTTACCATACTCGATTACATTCTACCTAATACCATCTAGTACTCTCCTGAACATTTCTATCAAGTGCTTACCATCTCTGTCACTGTTCACACCTGTCCCTTCAGCACATCACCTTCATACTAACATATACATCCTATCACTCCAGGAACATCTTATTGAGTGTGTATATCTGTATGCTGAAGTTGACAGGCCCACAGTGATGAGTCTGGAGAGTTGGATTTGGTTATTCAACACATCTCTACATGATTACTGAGTGGAGATTCTGCAGCTGCAAATCCAGCCTACTACAAAAACGCAGGAGCGTTACATTATGCAGGGAAAAGGAGATTCTGAACACAAGAAAAAAAAAGTAGAGGCACAGCTGCAGGAATCGCAAGTCAAGGTGTCAGAAGGTGACCGATTGTGTGCTAAGCTGTCAGAGAAGGCAAACCGACTGCAGGTTGAGTTGGACAATGTCACAAATCAGCTTTCTCAAGCAGACAGCAAATCTAGAGAAATTGCTGAAGATTTTTCTATCTTGGAATCGCAGCTGCAAGACACGCAGGAACTCTTACAGGAAGAGAGGTGTCAAAGGCTGAGTTTTAGCACAAAGCTCAAACAAATGGAAGAGGAGAAAAATGGCTTCCTGGAACAATTAAAAGAGGAGGAGGAAGAAAAGAAAAACCTTTCAGAGCAAGTCGCAACATTGCAAGCTCAGATAGCGGATATGAAAAAACGCATGGAAGAAAGCGTTGGTTCATTAGAAATTGTTGAAAATGTGAAAAAGAAGTTTGATCAGATGCTTGGTGAGGAGAAGACTGTGTCTGCAAAATATGCAGAAGAACGCAACCGTGCAGAAACGGAGGCGCGTGATAAAGAGAGCAAAGCCCTGTTCTTGGCTCGCTCTTTGGAGGAAGCTCTAGAGTGTAAGGTTGAACTAGAAAGAGTTAACCAACAGCTGCGTACAGAGATGGAAGATTTAGTCAGCTCCAAGGATGATGTTGGGAAAAGCGTTCAGGAGCTAGAAAAGTCTAAGCGAGCCTTAGAACAGCAAGTAGAAGAGATGAAGATTCCGTTGCAGGAACTGGAAGAGGAATTACAGGCAACAGAGGATCTGTCCCAAAGAGGGGATAGTGTGCCTGTGTCATGGTCTTACCTTCTTGCTGTTCTCCTTCGTTTGACATGTGCTGGCGGCCATCTTGGTTTCTGGGTTTCTTGTAGCCTCCCACCCTGCGGCTCCTCCTTCCCACTGGGAGGAGCTGGATGCCTAGCTCATATATATAGGAGGTCTGTGGCTTCAGTTCCCTGCTTGGTCCTCCTGTGTTCACATGCTACTAAGACTGCTGCTACTTCTGGTTCCTGTTCCTGGCTTCGTCTGACTACCCTGCTGGTTCCTGATCCTGGCTTCGTCTGACTACCCTGCTGGTTCCTGACCCCTGGCTTCGCAAAGACTCTGCATCGGTTTCGCCATCCGTTTGGACTTTTGCTTTATAGCTTGTTTTTCAATAAAGCTGTCTTATTTTCACTTATCTGTTGTTGTACGTCTGGTTCATGGTTCCGTGACAGCCTGATGCAGTTTTTAAAAGGATCGGTGTTTTGGGGTCTGTCCTGAGTGAGCTTTAGAAATGTGATGACATGTGGCTTGAATCACCCCTTTGGAATAAACCGTTCCTTCAAAAACTTCAAGCATTGGAAAATGTATCATTAGAACTTCAGCAAACAAAGGAGCTGTGTAAGAAATGTGATGATTTCTCAGTTCAGGCTGAAAACCTAGTGGAGAAAACTAAAGCGGAGAAAACTAAAGCAAGTGATATAAATCTGGGAGAAAAAAGCAAACACCACCTAGTGGAGAAAACTAAGGCTGTTCGTGAAAACGTGAAGCAAATGAATTTCAAGTGCCTTTCAGGGAATATTTCCAAAATGGAACTGGTGAAAGACAGGTGGCAGAAGTTTGAGCGTGATCTTGAGATACATTCCATGTGGAGTTCAGATAGAGAAAAGGAACTAGGTGACCTTGAGCGGTCAAATAGTTCAGTAGAGATGCAATTCAACCGAGGCAAGGAAATGCTGGGGAAGCTGCAGGGGAAAAGTGGTGCAATGGCAGAAGGTGCATTGAAGAAACCTGTAATAGACTGTGTTTCAGTTCCATGCTTCTTCACTGATGCAGAGAGGAGGTCTGTAATGGATACCACCCAGATCGCTGGGTTCAACTGTCTACAGCTAATTAATGAAGCTACTGCCTTTGACCCATATGATGGTGGAAGGAAAGTTGATAAAGTACAGACATTTCTTGGAACAAAGCTAAGTGAAGCAGAGGTTCTCAAAGTGTTGTGGAAATCATTTGTTGATTGCAGAGAGAGGCGTCTTAAGAATGTTGAAGACTTTAAGACTAGCAAAATTGAGTTGCCTATGGATCACGGTCCTCCATGGTGGATAGGACAGACGGTTATGCAGGACAAACTTGAGAAGGAGCGAAATGGCAAAAATGCAGTGGAAGAAGATGTATATGAGATAAGAGACAAACTGTGTGACATTTATGAGAAATCTGTCAATGAAGATGACAGAAACAGTTTCATCCGGAAGCTTGAGGATACTAGGAGGCTTATCAGTGAGAGTCAAGAGAAGTGCCTGACACATGCGTGTCTGGAAATATGTGTCCCAACCCTAGGGTTGAAACAAGAGGGGGGGTATGTGACAGGAAGTCAGGTAAATCTGTGGATGTAGTCACAGACAGGAGATACATTTCCACCTGGTTTAGAAAGTTCACCAATTACTATAGGGTGTTGGCTGCAGAGATAGCCAGCAGGAAGTTGAAAACCATTCAGCTGTTCAGAATGAGGAAATGAAGGCCTCTATAATTTGTCCAAAGAAAGTCTAAGGATTGCAGCCTCCTGCCGCTGTGTGGGCATGGGGAGAGGACAGTCAGATGTGTGCCCCCTGAAAGCTGTGTGAGCATGGGGAAGACCTTCTGAAGCGATGTGGCTGAGGAGGGTAACAAGTGTGAAGACTACTCGAAGTGAGGTCTTGGATCGTTTCTAGGTGAAAAAAAAACAATGGACATTTCCTGTGTGAAGGGGAAATTAATTAAGACTGAAGACTACTCAAGGTGAGGTCTTGAACTATTTCTATGTGGAAGAAAATAAATGGACTATTGAGTGTCTGCTGTAGGATCAGCAAAGTTTGCTCCAACAGTAGGTTGGAGACAGACTTCATTAGATAGGTTCCTGTGTGTGGAAGGTAGCCGCCCACAGTGGCAAGGATTTATTTTGTGTTTTATTTTTATTTTGCTGTTTTGAGGCTTGCACTTGTGTGAAGTAAACTCCAAGAATAAACCAAACTGTTGTTTGCAACCACTTCTCGGCTATCTCCCTGTGTAAACGCACCTCCCAAAGGGGTCATCCACTCCCGCCACTGAGCTAATCAACCCCACAATATATATATATATATATATATATATATATATATATATATATATATATATATATATATATATACTGCATATATTTTTCCGCGACCAATAATTAAACAAAGGGAAAATATACTAATAAAGGTGAAAATAAAATTTAGAAAATAAAAAAAACAACATTGTTCCCAAATGATTCATGGGAAGAAACATATATAAAAAAGTGAACATGTGGCAATGTACTGTAGAACCTCCATACTGGAGAGGAGTGGACATATAGGTGAAAGGAAATTATATATATATATATATATATATATATATATATATATATATAAAATGTATATATACACACACACACACACACTGTATATACATGCGCGCGCGCGCACACACAAACACACACATATATATTTTATTTTTCATATGTTATTTTTCATTTTAGTTTGTTGATAAGGTCTCGGTTACTTGATATGTCTCTATTTTATTTGGTTTTGCAATAAGGATTACACTTTATATGCTGGAAGTGCCGCCACTCTTTCTTCACTTTCTACTAGGTTTGCACAGTTACTTAACACTTAACATTCCCCCCCCCTAGCTAAGACAATGATGAGACAAGGATTATCGTTGCTTAAAAGTTACTTAAATTCTTGCCAAAGGTAACAGGTTACAACAATCCATACACTGCCAATCCCTCAGTTTAATTTGCATACACTTGAGTCCACAAGTTAGCAAGAAAGTGCAAAAATAATGATATCCTGGGGCCTGGGCTATTGATAAACTGTTCCACTTTTTACAGAATGGTTCTGTAGTGCTACTTGAAGTTCAGGCACGCAGCTTTTCCTATATAGGCCAAAGGACTCTACTGGCCCCTATACCTTCCCCCAGTCTCCAGGGGGAGCTCTCCTGCTATAAGGCACAACTTCCATCTCACGCTCCCGACATCCCAAGACCAAGATTGGCTTCTCCCTTCAATAGAACTAAATAGAGGGTCGGGCCATTCCTAACAAATACCATCTAAGGGGAGATGCCACCATCAAAGGTGCATTTGAAAAACTGCTGCGCAAAAATCATGTGACATAAATATATGCAACACCCACCGTTTTATTCTCTAGAGCCTCTGCTTAAAAAATATATAATGTTTCAGGGTTCGGAGTAGTTTTCTAGCAAAAAAATATATATATATTCATAGGAGAGGGATGTCAGAAGTGGTTCAGACTGAAATTGGTTAAAGCTGTAGTAAACTGCCAAAGCGAAAAAAAAAAAAGTAAATGGGTACCCTGCAAGTCTAAGCCATAATGTGCTAGTATGAACCGCATACTATCACATTATGACACACATACCTCACATGTAGCCCTCCAGTGCAATGCATGCATGTGGGAGCCATTGGAATGGCGCTATGCATTCAACGGCATACTGTGTGCTCTGAATGCAGAGCATCGCTGAACATGCACGGGTGACATCAGCTATTGCCAATGTGAATATCTCCTAAATGATGCATGTTTAGGGGATATTCATTGTACCTACAGGTAATCCTGATTGTAAGTTTACCTGCAGGTACAAGTGAAGAGAAGGGACTGTAGCAGGTTTTCCAGGACTGTGGCCTGATATGGGTCTGCCATTGTTACCAGTTACCTCTCCAGCCCATGTGAGCTGCGGCCCTGGGTGTGAGAACTGAGACATTGACAACTCCGGCATCTTGGTTTTGTGGTTTTTATTGTAGAAAAGGGGATGGGAGAAGGGAATGAGTGGAATACTGCTTTAGGCTTAACTAATTACACTTGGGACTTAATCTGGGAAAAATGCCCCTTGGCGCTTCCTTGACGCTAGCCGACGCCAGCCAACGCTC
Organism: Pelophylax lessonae; assembly: GCF_965119305.1. Taxonomy (NCBI): domain Eukaryota; kingdom Metazoa; phylum Chordata; class Amphibia; order Anura; family Ranidae; genus Pelophylax; species Pelophylax lessonae. The sequence continues at coordinate 56,022,762 of NC_138768.1, read as the reverse complement.
ACTAACACTGAGAACACTGTAGCTTGATAGAAGTGCTGGATCCTAGACAATAAGTCCAGAAGACCCAGGACTGTTAATTGTAGAATTACTGACACTGCTGCACTGCAAAGTCACTGAATACTCCCCTCCCGCCTTGCACAGGCTTGAGGTCATAGGCGGCTCTCTAATTAGGCAAATTAGGCGGTCGCCTAAGGCCTCGCACCTACAGGGGCCTCGCGGCCAGTGGCAGAGCGACAACATTTAGAAGGGCGCAGTCAGTGAAATCTCCCAAGTAAAAGATTGCTTTAAATCCTCAGATATAAAAGTTGCAGCAGTGTGCTGCAGTCCCTTTACTGCAGCTGCCAGGTGTCTGTTGTCGGCTGACACTTGCCCCGCCTTCTCTGCCTGGGGATTGGCCGTCTGATCATGTAATCCTAAGATGTGGAGGAATTGGTGGGCGTGTACATGCATTAGTAGGAAGTGGCTGGCCAGTCAGCTCACTCTGCTATAGTCAGTTGTTGCTTTGGGAGGAGAGCTCTGCCCTGGCCCGGGAACATAGAGGTAACCAGGCCCTGACTTGTCACTCCGAAGGCTGGTCATAGATTTGTGGTGTCTACTACGCAAAGGGGGTGAGTAGCCCCAGGGAAGTTGGAAGAGCCTTAGAATGGTTGGTGGAGGAGGAGGAGAAGAAGAAGGCCCTGGGTGGCTGGGGGAGGAGAGGGTGGCTGGAAGAGGAGAGGGCCCCTGGGTGGCTAAGGGAAAAGGAGAGGGGCCCTGGGTGGCTAGGGGAAGAGGAGAGGGCCCCTGAGTGGCTGAAGGAAAAGGAGAGGGTACCTGGGTGGCTAAGGGAGGAGAGGGCCCCTGGGTTGTTGAAGGAGAAGGAGAGGGCCCCTGGGTGGCTGAGGGAGAAGCCCCCTGGGTGGCTGAGGGAGGAGGAGAGGGCCCCTGGGTGGCCGGGGGAGAAGGAGATGGCCCCTGGGTGGCTGGGGGAGGAAAAGGAGAGGGACCCTGGGTGGCTGGAGGAGGAGAAGGAGAGGGCCCCTGGGTGGCTGGGGTAGAAGGAGAGGGCCCCTGGGTCACTGGGGTAAATGGAGAGGGCCCCTGGGTGGCTGGGGGAGAAGGAGAGGGCCCCTGGGTGGCTAGAGGAGAAGGAGAGGGCCCCTGGGTGGCTGGAGGAGGAAAAGGAGAGGGACCCTGGGTGGCTGGAGGAGGCGAAGGAGAGGGACCCTGGGTGGCTGGAGGAGGAGAAGGAGTCAGTTGCCAGGGAAGAGAGTGGAGCTGTGCCAGTCCTGCCAGGGCTGTGACATTATATAGCATATGGACTCTGTACATTATTGGTAGCTTTTGGTTGGAGTGGTCCTTTAGATGTTTAACTCTGTGTTGTTTTTCCCCCCAGCTGTGAGGGACTGAGGAATGACAGCCCACTATGCTGGGACTTATAGTGCCCTAGAATGTGGAGGACTGAGGAATCCTCAGTCCCTCACAGAGGGCACTACAAGTTCCAGAATAGCAGGCTGCCATGCCTTAGTCCCCAGAGAAGGCACTACAAGTCTTAGCATAGCAGGCAGTAGTTCCTCAGTCCCCTACAGAGAGCAGTACAAGTCCAAGCATAGCAGGCTTCCATTCCTCGGGGAGGAATGGCAGTGCACTATACTGGAATTTACAGTGCCCTCTGTGGGGACTCAGGTATGGCAGCCTTCTGCAGTGGGACTAGTCGTGCCCTAGACTGTGGCAGACTGAGGAAGGGAAGTGTAAGGGGGACTCTGGAAACTCTGATGCAAGGGGGAGCTTTGGTGACCACAGAGTTCCCTTGTACACCAGAGTCCCCAGCTTTCCCCCTCAAATCAGGGTTCCCAGAACTCTCCTTACATCAGAGTCTCCAGCATTCCCCCTTAAATCGGGGTTCCCAGAACTCCCCTTACTTCAGAGTCCCCAACATTCCCCCTAAATCAGGGTTCCCATAATTCCTCTTACATCAGAGTCTTCAGAGTTCCCTTTTACAGTGTAAGGGGGAAACTCTAGAGACTCTGATTTAAATTTGATTTAAGAGGGGGACTCTAATGTAAAGAGGAATTCTGTTGGCTCTGATGTAAGGAGGAGATGCTGGGGAGAATCTGATTTAAAGGAGAACTCTTATGTAAGGGGGGACACTGAACTCTGATGTAAGGAGGGACTCAGGGAATCATGACCTATAGGGAAATGCTGGGGACTGTGATGTAAGAGCAGACATCTATATATATATATATATATATATATATATATATATATATATATATACATACATACCCGATGTTTAATGATCTTTGATTAAAGATGAATTGGTTAGAGAAAATTCTAGAAACTGTGAATTCATAGTACAAAGGTTAAGGCCCTTAATATATGCAATTTATACAGATAATTTTTATCACTTGAATTTATATTCCCATTATGGGCGCGAGTGGGTCCTCATGTCCAAGTTTTGCCTTAGGCCTCACAGAGCCTAGAGCCGCCCCTGCTTGAGGTAGTACACTGTAGATTTCTGTAAAGCTGCAACTGTTAACTGACACACTTTGTACAATTCAGGGCCCAACTGCAGGTGCCCCCTTTAACCATGAATTCTTTGGGGTTCACTGACTATGTACCCCCTCTGTAACTTCAGGGTCCTCAACCTAGGTACCCCCTTTCAGCTGGCTGGAACTGGATCCCAGAACCTCTTCCGAAGTGGTCCCCTCTGACTCTGGCAGACCCCCCAGTAGCAATCCTCAGTACTCACGACCTGTGTAGGCTTTCCTGGGACTGGACCCCTCTCACGCTCCGCAGGCTCTCGGCACACCGGATCCCCTCAGCTCAACTCAGCACTCTCTGGATTCTCTAGCGACACCCCGAGACATCCACCTTCCTCAGACAGGAGGAGAGACAGCCGCACTCTCCTTCCTGGGACTCTGCTCCCACCAAAGACACCGTGCCATGCACTTCTCCCCAAACTTATACCCACTCCCAGAATCCTTTGCAGCCTTATCTGCCTTCTGGGGTAGTTACAAGCTGGGATGTGTCCCCTGATTGGGCTTCCCACACTGCCCGATGAGACGCCTCTCACAGGAGCCAGTGGGGGTACTTCTCCCCTCAGCAGGCACATCTGGAAGCCCTGACACCCTAACTAAATAAATCACAGCCTGCTGTTAGGCAGACAATGCCCACTATACATTTGCCTAGCACCTACCTGTAGGGTGCTACAGAACTTTACCTGTTTTGGGTATATTTTAAGGTCAGAAGACTGCGGCATTTGCGTGCTGTGTATATCAGCCTTTTTCAACCAGAGTGCCCAGGCACCCTAGGGTGATTTGAGGTTTATTCTGGGGTTCCTTATTCTGGGGTGCCTTTGGGCACCCCAGTTTATTCTGGGGTGCCCAAAAATTGCATACAAGCTGGCGTGTGGATGAAGGCAGCCTATTTAGTTACAATAAGTCACACGTTTTCATTGTGCAACATTACAACATTCTAGCTGCCAGCGTCCTAATGACCAATGGCATCATCAGTTGATAAGGAGGATGTAAGTCACCTGCATAGCATCTTTGTTTGACCCTCCCCTGCCCCTCTCCATCAGCATTGGGGTCACAGTAGCTGAGTGATGGAGAAAAACTGAGGGGGGGGGGAAGAAACATTGGACCCCTAGTCAGAACCAGTTTGCAAAAGTGTATTTGGTTTGGAATAATAAATCATCTCTAATGTTGGGTGTCCTACCTGGACTTGCGGATGTTGCTGCATTATGTAACACGATTAGAATCGTTTTTACATTTTAGAATGAGGTGCCCTGATACTGTCCATATTTTTAAAGGGTGCCTTGATATTGTCCATCATTTTTAATGCCTTGACTGAAAAGAAAGTTGAGAAACACTGGTGTATATATTAAATAGGTCCATGTTATATTTAACCATACCCATTTAGAACACAACCACTAGTGATGAGCCGAATGTGCCTGGGTTCGTTCAGGGTGGGTTTGGCGAATGTTACTAAAGTTTGGGTGCCAAATCTGAACCCCATTGAAGTCAAAGCAGTAAGGCTTTTGGTGTACAATTTTGCTTTAGATTTACTAAAACCATATACATACCTCCCAACATTTTGAGATGGGAATGAGGGCCACCTATTAGCAAAAGTATGCAGGCTTTAGATATGCCCCCCTAAAAGGAGAATAAAACAAAAAAATGATTAGTTAAACCCACAAGTGCTTTTTTACCACTACTATTCCTTTATAATGGCTTTTAAAATTTACAAATGCAGCAATTTAGAAATTGGATGAAAGGTTTAGCACTGGGAAACACATTTTGAAAGATAAAAAGTACATTTTATATACAGCTATATAAATCAGACCAAAATGGGGGACAAATGAGGAGAAAAGAGGGACAGGGGGACTTTGTTCCAAATCAGTGACAGCCCCTCGAAATCAGGAACAGTTGGGAGCTATGCATATAATAAGAGGGCAAACCTAAACACTTTCAATTTGTATGCAATCAGGCAGGCCCTTGTACTACATAGTTAAAGGTAAACCTAAAGGAAACTGAATAAGAAAATTGTATAATTTATGGCCATTTTCTAAGCTAATGGGCAAGGCGTTGTCAACTAAATGACATGGGGTGCGGGAGGCGGTTACTGGACACTGCCCTGGTGACATGTACTAAAGCAAAACAAAGATTTTATAAATTCAGTTTGGCGGGGAGAAGCAATTTTAGTAATGCTTAACAACCTCCTGCAAAATCACGTACCTGTACGCCATTTTGAGGAAGTGGTTGTACCGGAGTGATGCCTGCAGCTAGAGGCATCACCCCAGGTACCATTTTTTAGAGCAAACAGTTGGCTTTCATGTGATAACCGATGCGGCTAATCCTCACATCCACAGGTGGTGGTCATATATAAAGGAAAAATTGACACTCCATAGCATAATACTGTTGAATACTATTACATCACCCAGAGGAGTGCGCACCGTCACCAGATGGCTGATAGTATGAAGCACCAGCACCCTTAAGTCCCAAATGCTTACCAGATAGTGAATATTTATATGTGATAAGTAGGAATGGAAGTGACACACAGAGACCTCTCCCGACACCACTGCCTCTTACCATCAATACCACATGCCGGAAGTAACGTCGTTGGAGATCTCGGCAAACCAATTTGCCGAGATCTCCAACGACGTTACTTCCGGCATGTGGTATTGATGTCTCCTATAATGCTATTGGCTCCGAGGACTGGACGACAGACTGTGTGGCTCTCACCTATTACAATCTGGTAAGAGGCAGTGGTGTCGTGAGAGGTCTCTGTGTGTCACTTCCATTCCTACTTATCACATATAAATATTCACTATCTGGTAAGCATTTGGGACTTAAGGGTGCTGGTGCTTCATACTATCAGCCATCTGGTGATGGTGTGCACTCCTCTGGGTGATGTAATAGTATTCAACAGTATTATGCTATGGAGTGTCAATTTTTCCTTTATATATGACCACCACCTATGAATGTGAGGATTATCTGAACACATCGATTGAAGGCTGGGTGTACTGATCCGATTTGAGTTTTTGGGCGAACTCCATTCTGCTTTCTGGTAAGGAGATATGAACGTTGGTCTAATCATCTGATACTGGAATCGTATATTTTGGACTGTGCCTATCATTTGGATACAGACTTGTTACCATTGTGGACTATCAATATTGTGCTTTATCTGACATTTATCTGTAGATTCAGTACTCATTAGCGCAACTTAGCCCTTTACATACTTACTTTGCTTGTCACAATTTAAGTTGCTGCTGTGTTTCAGTAGTTAGCGCAGTTATATTTTCTTTTTACAACCGATGCGGCTAAGCAGCGGCTCAGCCGTTATTACAAGCAGCGGGAGGAGACGTCCCCCTCCAGCTGCTCCACCCAAGTCTCCCGTCCCACTGGGAGACCCAAGCGACCAGCCAACACATCCATCCACTGGCCGGAGTCCTGAACGACTTAGTTCGGGTCTCCGATGTAGTAACCCGGAAGCGATGTCACAATGTCACTTCCAGTTTACTTGGCAGCCAACTGAACCAATTTTCAAAACTACAAGGTATTCAAAAAAAGCTGATTTTGGTGTTTTGACTACTTTGAAGTTCAGAGGAGGGATATGGGGTCTTTTAGACCCCAGATTTCTCCAAAAAGAGTACCTATAACTGCCTATTCCCGTCACAAGGGATGTTTACATTCCTTGTGACAGCAATAAAAGTGATCAGATTTTTTTTTTTTTAAGGGACATTTAAAAAAAAAAATTTAATCCCCCCCCCTATCCCCGCGTGCTCACACGCCAAGGAAAACACATACGTAAGTCGCGCCTGCAAATGTAAACAGCGTTCAAATCACACATGTGAGGTATCGCCGTGATCGTTAGAGCAACAGTAATAATTCTAGCGAAAGACCTTCTCTAACTCTAAACTGGTAACCTTTAAACAATTTTAAAGTGTCACCTGTGGAGATTTTTTAAGTACCATAATTTGTCGCCATTCCACGAGTGCATGCGATTTGAAAGCGTGACATGTTAGGTATCTGTTTACTCGGCATAACATCATCTTTCACAATATACCAAAACATTGGGCTAACTTTACTGTTTCGTTTTTTTAGATTCAGTGAAGTCTATTTTTTCAGTAAAGTCTATTTTTTATAGATAAAACAAGTTGCGCTCAGTGATAAAGGACTAAAATAAATGTCCAAACACCTAGCGATAAATAAACCAAAATGCTAAACAAAATAAATGTCCATAATAGTCCATATATAAATTGGTGATGTATATGAAGACAGTGATGTCAATCCAGACTCCCTTTGGTGGTACGCTTACCAGAACATAATGTGTCAAAAGCCAGGATTCGAATCAGAAATCCTTTTGCCTTGTTAGCAGATATCCATGATTGGCCAGAATTAAAAACAGATGCGCCAATGTAGATATAGGGATAGACCCAAACCAAGGAAGTCACTCAAGAAGACTCCTTACCAAAGGGAATGGCGAGTGTAAATAAATAATCCACCACCGATAGGTCAGTCCCTTATCAGACTGTATTTATATCACTCTCAGACCAATATCACTCCACCAGGCCAACAGGAAAGCCAACACCAATATGAGCCCCTTACCAGATTGAGAACTTGGTATGCATAAGTAGATGGATATTAGGATCCTCACAGATGCGGAGTAGATGTGCCAGACTGCAATGTGTATATCACAAAGATCCTGGTGTTGGATATATGGTAGGATCGCCACAGAAGCTCAAATTGCAGGCCCCAATAGATTAAAAACATAAAGAGAAGAAAGCCACCATATCGTAAAAACGTACAAAATATTTATTTTAAAAAAAGGTAGTAAACTCACATGTATAAAGGAACAGAAGATCGTTAGCGTAAGCCGCCGGCCAGACGGCTAAGCAGATCCGCACTCGTCGGACACTTCCGGAAATGACGTCAGCACGCCGTGACCTAATGCCGTTTCGTCACAGATGACGTTTTCAAAGGTAAAAAACATCATCTGTGACGAAACGGCATTAGGTCACAGCGTGCTGACATCATTTCCGGAAGCGTCCGACGAGTGCGGATGTGCTTAGCCGTCCGGCCGGCGGCTTACTCTAACGATCTTCTGTTCCTTTATACATGTGAGTTTACTACCTTTTTTAAAATAAATATTTTGTACGTTTTTACGATATGGTGGCTTTCTCCTCTTTATGTTTTTAATCTATTGGGGCCTGCAATTTGAGCTTCTGTGGCGATCCTACCATATATCCAACACCAGGATCTTTGTGATATACACATTGCAGTCTGGCACATCTGCTCCGCATCTGTGAGGATCCTAATATCCATCTACTTATGCATACCAAGTTCTCAATCTGGTAAGGGGCTCATATTGGTGTCGGCTTTCCTGTTTGCCTGGTGGAGTGATATTGGTCTGAGAGTGATATAAATACAGTCTGGTAAGGGACTGACCTATCGGTGGTGGATTATTTATTTACACTTTGGTAAGGAGTCTTCTTGAGTGCCTTCCTTGGTTTGGGTCTATCCCTATATGTACATTGGCGCATCTGTTTTTAATTCTGGCCAATCATGGATATCTGCTAACAAGGCAAAAGGATTTCTGATTCGGATCCTGGCTTTTGACACATTATGTTCTGGTAAGCGGACCACCAAAGGGAGTCTGGATTGACATCACTGTCTTCATATACTTCACCAATTTATATATGGACTATTATGGACATTTATTTTGTTTAGCATTTTGGTTTATTTATCACTAGGTGTTTGGACATTTATTTTAGTCCTTTATCACTGAGCGCGACTTGTTTTATCCATATAATTTTAAGGGTGTGGTCACACTTGAAGTTGCAGCTAATTCATTCCCGTTAGCGCGGTTACTCTTTTCCATTCTAAGTCTATTTTTTAGTCATCTGAATTGTTTTAGTTTTAGTCGTATTTTAGTCGACTAAAATTGTGTTAATTTAGTCGACGAAAACGTTTTAGTCGGTTTTAGTTGACGAAATTAACACTGGTTCTAAGTCATTTCTAGCAAAAAAATACAGATTTTAACTTGTAAGCAACAACAAATGTTAGAAATAGGCCTGGTCTTTAAGTAGTTAAGTATAACATAAAAAAAAAAGTAAAATTTTCTTTAAATAACATGCCTGGGGGATTCCCTGACCCTGCTTGTGAATTGGTGCATCAGTACAATATATACAACCTACTACAGCAAAACTGACATTGACAAAAAAAAGCGTGTTAAAAAATTCTGGCAAAATGACAGCGCCCCGCAGCTTCATTCTGTTTGTAAACAAAGGGGCTGGTGATTCCATTCATCTATACCAGACCCCTATCTCTCCTAACATTGGATTTAGGATCCCGCCAGCACCAGTAAAACAAAATTGCCTGAAGCCTCCCCTGTTCAGAAGTATATAAATACTGAATAACTGAGCTGAACACAGAAGGCCAGAACCTTACTTGAAAGGGCAATATTGTTATTTCTCTATCCATTCTTCCACCAATACACAGATGTGCATTTTTACTGCTGAGCTAGCTGTGCTGCTTTTCTCTTTTTCCAGGAAACCTATGCCGGTAACTTTTAATGATTGGCATTTACTGCTTGCAGCTTTCATCATAGGGAAGTACAATACAATATTTGTAGTTAGGGCAACTATTTTAATCAAAGCACTTGCTGGCATCTATCTGTGGACTGATACAGAGCTTTAGACTGAAAACTTTCTGAGAATAATTCAGGATGATGAATTTTGAACTTTATTTGTCCACCATCTATATATATATATATTGTTTTTAAAGGAAATCTATGGTGTTTATAAAGTTTTTTTTACATATCTGTGAGTATGAGTGTGGCATAGCAAGCATATCTGATAGTCAAGACTTTTAAAAATTAGGGGTAATTGTGGTTGTGGCTAAATGGCACTTACATTGGAGAGGCTTAAAGTGCCATAGTTAAAAACAAAAAACCTGAGTCTACTGACTGTATACACAGCACTCATATGCCATGGTCCTTTACCCAAAAAATATGCTTTAATTACTGTGAGTCTGAGACAAAGCCCGGGGACTGAGACAAAGAAAGGTCTTTTGCTGAGCAGGTACAAGAGCTAGAGAGACCTGTTGCTCACACCATTGAGGACCAGAGACTTCTTGGCCCACATACTACCCAGCGTATAGGACCGGACTTGACGCATGCCAGAAGCGGTAAGCTGAACTGTCTGTGCTTATCTCTACACTTACACAGTTAATGAAAAAGAGATTGCTCCTTGTTCAGTAGCTCATCAGCCATCCATTACACACTCTTAAAGGGAAAGCTTCATGTGCACCACCTTACAGAAGGGGCCCAATGGTAGCCAGATAATACTGACAATTTGGCACTGGGTACTTGTAGTGACCTCCAGAGTTACCCCTTTGTCAGGAACGTATACAGCCACCTGCTATTAGGGCTGAAAGCATAGTGTGCACACAAGGACCTTTATTTTTGGGTTAGTTCATGCTAATACTCTAACCCTGTTGGCGCCAGTTATAATTGGGTTTGGCATTACTACAGTTCAGTTGATTGACCTCCTGTTGGTCAGTGCTCACATTGTCTAATACAGCATCTGGAAACATGTTTGATTGCCTGTTTATGGGTTCATGCCTTGTTTACTACCTTTTCATAAAATATCCTTTCAATCTACCATCCGGTTGCTTGTGGCCGATTTTCTATACATTGGAAAAATAGTTTTTTGGTCTGTTCAGGGTTTCCTTAAGATCTGTGCTTGATTGCTCCTTTCTGCTTCTGGAGGAACCTTCCAGAAAATAGAATAGGAGCGTCAACCAGTAGTTTATTAATATTTATCAAACCCCAACCAATCCCTAGGAAGGGTTGCCCAGAAAGTGGCTGTAGAGGTAAATGTATGGGAGGCCTGTTCAGAGAGTTCTTGTTCTGGGGCTTCTGCCCCTGGGATGCAGTCTGTATGCTAGAGTTACTGTTTGGGCCTCACCAGGTGCTGGGCTTACGGCCTAGAGAAGATTTGCTAAAAGGATTTTTTGCTGGAGGCATCATCATCATGGAGTCTGGTCTGGAGAAGGATTTTTGGCTACCCCCCACTGAAGAGTGTTGCATGGAAGCTGGGTGTCTGTTGGAATACATTGTTCATGTATTTTGTGCAACAACTACATCAACCAGTAGATGGTAGTGTTTATAAGTTTGTAGATGCATCTATGGTATGCTCTATGTCTTTTTCCTGAATAAAAGTTTACTGTTTCCTGTCTGCAGTTAAGCAGCAAAGCCCGTCCTTGCACTGTTTGTTCTGTATGGCTATATATAGAATTTCTAACAGGTTATGAGCCCACACACACACCCAGAGAAAAGCTGAGAACCCAATCATAGCCAGCTATAGCAAATAGTTCAAGATACAGCAACAGAAAGAAGACTGCAAAGGAATGAAATAAAATCACCAGTAACACAGCTGCAACAAAGCTTTCATTTGTAAATCTGACAAACCAGAACTACCAGTCTTAGAAATTCAAGATAAAAATGCTGCTAATAAGAGAAAATATGTGGAAATGTATAAATGAAATAAGGCCAGAACACCCATTATAATGAGTGGATAGAAAAAATCCAAAAAGTTCACAGTACAATCTCTCTTAGCATAGAAGAGAAGATGATCAGATCATACATATATGTGTGAAACTGCTAAAGGAATGTGGGAAGGATTACAAAAGGTGCATGAAAGAGCAATAAACTATTTGATTAGAAAGCTATACCAGACAAGCTGATAAAAGGCCAGGATATGCAGGATTACATAAGGAATGATTAGAATGGTTGAACCTTTGAGAGGTATAGAAGAAGTAAAAGATTTTCATGTGGCAGCACTATTACCTAGTGGTTTACCAGAAAGTTATGAAACGCATGTCACAGCACTTGATGCATGTCCAGATGATGAACTGACATTGGAATATGTTAAGACCAAGCTTGTGGATGAATATAAGCATAAAACAAAAAGCAATAATAGTGACAGTGCTTCTTTCGCAGAGTCTGCTTTAAAGACGAAAAATAGGAAAAAAACAGTAACATGCAACAAGAAATACGTGAATGTTTTGTGTGCAAGAAACAAGGTCATTTAAAAGCAGATTGCAGAATCTGGAACGCTAGGATGCAAAAACAAACATACTAAACTACAAAGGGCCAAAAGTGTGAAGGAAGAAATAGATTTTTCTATAGATAATGATAATGTTTTTTAATCCAAAGGTCACATCTCATCTTTGTAGGCAAGGTGTGTTGATTCAGGAGCTATGGGTCGCTTGACAAATGACAGAAATTTCTTAATTCACCTTAACCAGAGTAAAACAGAAAAAAATGCCAAATATTGGCAAATAAGAAGGAATAGGAGACTGCTTTCTTTACTGTCCTATTCCCCACACTGTCACCAGAAAGATACCTGTGAAAAATGCCCTCTATTTCCATGCTTTTGAAACTAATCTTTTGTCAAAGCTCACAAAACAAGGCAATGTAGTGACCTTCCAAGATGACATTTGTGCCATCACAAAAGGGGATATCTTACTTGCAAAGGCTAACTAAAATTACAAATGAACTGTATCAGCTGACCTGCAATGAGGTTATTAATACTGTCAAGGAGGAAAAACATTCAAACTGCATTAACACATGGCACAGGCAACTTGGGCACAGAAGTCCTAACATAATAAAGAAATTAACTGAGAATAACTATGCAAGTGGAATAACAATTAGTCCATGTAATCAAACAATGAAATGCACCAGCTGTAAAAAGAAGGAAAAATGACAAGAACGAACTTTCCAAAGCAGAGTAATAGCAAAGCTAAGAAACCTCTGGACTTAATTCATTCAGATTTTTGTGGTCCAATGAAAAAAATTACTCCAGGAATGAAGAGGTATTTTCTTACTTTTATAGATGATTATTCGAGGTATATTACACTATATCTGTTACACAACAAAAGTCAAGTACCTAAGAAACTAACAGTATTTGGCTCAAGTAAGCAACAAATTTAGAAAAATGCTGTGTTTTGCACACAGACAATGGAAATTAATATACATGTGATAACACAGGCGATTCTCAGAAAGCATGGAGTAATATTTCAAACTACTGTACCATACAACCCAGAACAAAAACGAGGTTGTAAAAAGAATAAACCGTACTCTATGTGAGAGTGGAGGAACCATGCTGCTTGATGCAGATATGCCAACCACATACTGGGAGGAGGCAATAATGGCTGCATGTTATCTCCAGAATTGACTACCAGGAATATCAACAAAGAAACTCTATATGAACTGTGGAAGGGAAGGGTCCCAAATTTGAACCATCTAAAAGTTTTTGGAAGAAAAGCCTATGTGCAAATCCCAAAAGAAAAACATACAAAATTGCATGCTTGCCAAAGGAAGCTGTACTTACAGTGAATCTCAAGAAGGGATACAGAATCCTACACCAAGACACAAACCAGATGACCATCAGTAGAAATGTATTTATAGATGAAACTTCAGCGTGTTTACAATTTCATGAACTAACACAAATGTTTCAGACTGAGGGAAAGTCCACATCAGTGTCACATGAAGATAAGCAACAAAGTGACACAGAAATAGAAATTAACGCAGACAATCCAAATGCTGTAAAAGAAAAAAAAATTGACGCTCTTATTTTGTTTATAGCGCATGATCAAAAAATCGCACAGGTGATCAAATACCACCAAAAGAAAGCTCTGTTTGTGGGAAAAAAAGGACGTCAAATTCGTTTAGGTACGGCGTCGCACGACCGCGCAATTGTCCGTTAAAGTCACGCAGTGCCGAATCGCAAAATACCCCCTGGTCAGGAAGGGGGTAAAATCTTCCGGGGGTTAAGTGGTTAAGTAGGACCTCCAGAAGAAAAGCTAAAACATATGTCTAGGCAATTTTTTTTGTTGTTGTTGTTGTTTTTATTTTGGATAATGTAGGGGTTTTTTTTGTTTTTTCTTCTTCTTTTTTTTTTGGGGGGGGGGGATGTTTGTGTTCTGTTTAGGATCTCCATTTAATTCTTGTTCAAGATACACAGCAGGAAATGAAAGCAAACCTCTCCAAACTGAAGGGAATTCTCCACCTGTAAAGTGCTGGATATCCTATATCCATATATATATATATAAATATATATATATATATATATATATATGTATGTATATATATAGGGGCACATATATCAACAAATACCTAGGTTTTAACTGTCTCAAACTAAAAAAAAAAAAAGGGGGCTAGAGATAGATTTTAAAGCTCAACTCTGGCTCCATGATGTCCTGCACTCACAGTAAGTTCTCTATCTTCCAGGTGGAGTGATGCAGGGTATCATTTAACTTAGAACACTGAGGACATCTTGTGGTGAAGAAGAGGCACTGCATAAAACAGCTTAAGATTTAAAACTTAGGAGCACCTCTCGTGTACGCCCAATGGAGGGATAAATAGACTATCTCGGTACCCAAGGATTACAATGACATGTTAATAAATTTAAAGTTTAATTTGTCCATAAATGAAAAACAAAGACATATGTCCATAAATTAAATAAACAATGGGAAATAGTTTTAATGAATATGAAGATAAAATCCTAAAAAAAAAAAAAACAGCCAGCGTCAATCTATTGATAAGAGGCGTCTGAAGAAATCCTATTGGATGAAACGCATCAGATGGACATGATGACACCGGTACACTCCGAAGCCGCAGCTATTACATTTTAAGTTTGGATGCTTATCTTTTATTCAGGTTTGTAAGTACCCTTTTAATAAACTTTCCAGTTTATCATACGGGGCTTCACTATTAGTGCTTTATTGTCTCTTTGATGGTGGCTCTCCCATCCATGAGAGCTTAGGCATTTCTTTCCACATATGTCCATCTGAGGAGGAGTGGAGAGAGGAGGGGAGGAGGAGAACGATTCTTTGGTTTCCACAGCTGATTCTCCGTTTGCTGCTCTCTACATGCTCCATATCCATGGAGGTCTGGTAAGCAGCCTCTGCTGGACACTTTTTGGTGGTGTGTGCCATTCATTCACAGGATTACTGGTGAAGGGATAATGCAATTAAAGCGACATCCTTAGTATTTCAAGCTGATGTAAGTTGTAGTTACGCTTTAGAAGTATGCTGAATCCTCTACATGTTTTACAGTAAAAAAAAAAAACGCTTCTTCAGGAGGAATTGTTCACAATTTATCTTTAACAATACAAGTAAATGTCAAAACAATGCAATAATCAGTGAACAACACAAGTGAGGGGGGAGAACTTTGGTTGCTTAACCAGAGAGACAGACAAACATTAGCAGCAAGGATAAGGGATTTCCCCACGGCAGGCATGGGGGGCAACAGGCAGACACACGTGGCCAGGTACTGAAAGTAAATATAAAGCATAATTAGGTGAATTCTTTTTTTCTTTGGCAATACTGGTAAGGGTGATACATAATTCCCATCATGCCTCCAAAAAGGCAGAGAAGGGGGTGAGAGAGAAGAAGATAGGGGGAAGGGAGAGAGAAGGGTCTGGAGGGGAAGGAGGTAGGGAATGGTAAAAGGAGAAAGGCAGAGAAGGAGAGGGGGGGGGAGAAGGTAGGGGGGGGAAGGGAGGTAGAAGGGTCTGGAGGGGAAGGAGGTAGGAAAGGGAAAACGGAGAAAGGCAGAGAAGGGGGGGGTAGAAGGGTCTGGAGGGGTAGGAGGTAAGGAATGGAAAAGGGAGAAAGGCAGAGAAGGAGGGGGGGGAGTTGGGGGGGGAAGGTAGGGAGAAGGGTCTAGAAGGGAAGGAGGTAGGGAATTGAAAAAGGAGAAAGGCAGAGAAGGAGGGGGGTAGGGGGGAAGGGAGGGAGAAGGGACTGGAGGGGAAGGAGGTAAGGAATGGAAAAAGGAGTAAGGCAGAGAAGGAGGGGGTAGGGGGGAAGAGAGGGAGAAGGGTCTTGAGGGGAAGGAGGTAAGGAATGGAAAAAGGAGAAAGGCAGAGAAGGAGGGGGGGGGGTAGGGGGGAGGGAGAAGGGTCTGGAGGGGAAGGAGGTAGGGAATTGAAAAAGGAGAATGGCAAAAAAAAAAGGAGAACGGCAGATAAGGAGGGGGGGAGAAGGTAGGGGGGAAGGGAGAGAGAAGGGTCTGGAGAGGAAGGAGGTAGGGAATGGAAAAAAGAGAAAGGAAGAGAGGAGGGGGAGGGAGAAGAAAAAAGGGAGAGGGGTGGGAAGAGGGGGGAAGGGAGGGAGAAGGGTCTGGAGGGGTAGGAGGTAGGGAATGGAAAAAAGAGAAAGGCAGAGAAGGAGGGGGGGGAGGGAGGGGAAGGAGGTAGGGAATGGAAAAAAGGAGAAAGGCAGATAAGGAGGGGGGGTCGGGGGGGAAGGTAGGGAGAAGGGTCTAGAAGGGAAGGAGGTAGGGAATTGAAAAGGGAGAAAGGCAGAGAAGGAGGGGGTGGGGGGGGGAAGGGAGGGAGAAGGGTCTGGAGGGGAAGGAGGTAAGGAATGGAAAAAGGAGAAAGGCAGAGAAGGAGGGGGGTAGGGGGGAGGGAGAAGGGTCTGGAGTGGAAGGAGGTTGGGAATTGAAAAAGGATAAAGGCAGATAAGGAGGGGGGAAGAAGGGAGGGGGGGAGGGAGGGAAAAGGTCTGGAGGGGAAGGAGGTAGGGAATGGAAAAAGGAGAAAGGCAGAGAAGGAGGGGGTAGGGGGAAGGGAGGAGAAGGGTCTGGAGGGGAAGGAGGTAAGGAATGGAAAAAGGAGAAAGGCAGAGAAGGAGGGGGGGTAGAGGGGGAGGGAGGGAGAAGGGTCTGGGGGGGAAGGAGGTAAGGAATGGAAAAAGGAGAAAGGCAGAGAAGGAGGGGGGGTAGGGGGGAGGGAGAAAGGTCTGGAGGGGAAGGAGGTAGGGAATTGAAAAAGGAGAAAGGCAGATAAGGAGGGGGGAGAAGGTAGGGGGGAAGGAAGGGAGAAGGGTCTGAAGAGGAAGGAGGTAGGGAATGGAAAAAGGAGAAAGGAAGAGAGGAGGGGGGAGGGAGAAGAAAAAAGGAGGGGGTGGGAAGAGGGGGGAAAGGAAGGGAGTAAGTAGATGGGGAGGGGGGGAGAAGTAGGCCTACACTATACTTATTTTTGGATTGAAGGCGACTATTGCAGCCAATAGTTGTTTATATTTTTTTCCCTTTACAGTCGGGGGGGGGGGGATTTTATCTTTAAATTGGGCTTTAGACTCGAGTTGGGGGTTTCCATGGGGGGGGGGGATTACTTTTTTTAGAGATCCTGACCTCTACCTTTCTTATCTTATGGAGTGTCGAGGGCTGTTTCTGTTCTCCGCCACTACCTACAAACAGCAAAGGAAAGACTGAATAAAATTTAATTTAGCCTTACACAGTCTTCCCCAGCACAGCTATTCAGACTTCAAACAGCCCAGCACTGAAGGACTCCTTTTTTTGAGTAATTGGAAAGAGTTTTCCTGGAGAACCTATTTAATATTCACTGTCAAGTGTTTTTTGCCCTGCAATAAGGATCAGACACAGACATCAGTGAGACAGATGATGCTGTTAAGTAGAAAGCCATTTACAATATAATTTTTTCCTATAACCCTTATTTAACAGACAATGGCTTTAACATTATCTATCACAGGTATCGGAGGATGCTATGCCAAGGGGAAAGCATTGAATAGACCCAAGGCTTTTCATTACTTGCTCACACTGGGTTTACTGCTGATGGTTCATGCAGAAAGGGATGCTGGAACCTTGAAATAGAATATTTGGCTTCTGGTGATTCCAGAATAGAGACGGGGCGACAGGTTCATTAAACAGTGTATATCACCACCAGTCTCCGTAGGCCACGTTTTAAATGAGTGCCTTCAGGATTCTACAACCCTTGGCAGCACTTTGCTGTTTCAGAAAACAAACAATAAATCACTTATCTACTAATAGAAACGGGTATCTGTAAGTGGCTCCAGCAAAGTAACATAGTGTAAGTAAATACCATTCACACAATTTGACTTTTGTAGCACTGAATAATGGGTAAATGGCATAAAGATGCAACAATACATGCCAATGCCAGGTTTACTTAGTTATTAAAAGAGAACTCCAGCTTGTAACACAGATCCACACATAATAAAAGTTGTAAAATTGCCACTTTGTAATATATATGGTGCCAATTAAATGAAACTATAGGAATTTTAAGATGAACAACACACCAGGGACCCATATATATTGCCATCTGGTCAGCTTTGCCCTATGTGACTTCCCCCAACCAGATGTTCTAATGTTATAAATGTCACTCCTGACTGATATTGATTGATTACTGATCTGAGAGATGTCACAATATGAGATGCATTGAAAGCTTTATATACCTGTTATCTCATTCTGCCCAAGTTCTTGGGGGAAGAACGAGAAATTTCTGAACTGAAACAGATGTATTCAGAATAAAAATGTTGATTATTTTTATTTATTGTAGTTTTTTGGCATGACTGGCATCACTTACAGTATGGCTGTGAATGGCTGTTATATGGCTATTCAACTGCAACGCTTCTGAAATATGGCTGATATCTGTAGGCATTGCTCTCTCCAAAATACATTGCTCTCAGGTCAGACACTTCCTAACTCTTCTTTAGCGCTAAACACTGACATCACGTATGGCAGTACCAGTCGATGTATGTGACACACTGCACAGCACCCAAACCCTTTTGATTGCCATGTCAGAAGCTTGTATGGTGAAATTCTAGTATAGGAGCTTAGGGTGTGCAGTGGTAACGTCAGCACAGAAAATCTCAGTGCTGGCCTTACTTGACATTTTAACAGAAAAGGTAGGTGCCCAGGGAGCAGTAAAAACAGGTGGTCAATCTGCATTTTTATGCCTCCAACTGCCCAATTACAAGCGGACATAGCTGCTGGAAGGGATTGTACACCTGTAGCTTCTGCCATGCTTTGCTTTATGGCCATGGCAAATTTAGCTCAACACCACCTGTCAAACTCGCTGATTGAAGTCCAAGAGGCTAGCCATGTTTCAATACAAAATCTCTGTTCAGCTACGAAAAGAAAAAAAATGTATAAAAAAATGGAAAACATGCATTTGGTAGGTGGCAGAAACGCCTTCAGAATACATGGAAACCGCTGCTCTGCCACCCTCTACAAAGCAGTCCACCATGTTCAATTTTCAGAGGGTGGTAAAAAATGAAGGCAACCTAACTTGTTGCTTACTAAATATGTGCAAATTTAGAAGCAATAATAAAAAAATGAACAGATTAAAAGGATGACAAAGAGCATGCATACACTGCAAAATCCGATTATGAAAGCTGCAAAAACATGGGATTCTTCACAGCAATGTCTCTGCAACTCACTCAGCATAACTTGATTGGATAGCATTAGGGCTTTTTTTCCCTCAGAAAATAGGTGCAGGTACTCCCCCCTCCCCTAAGTCACCCCTTGTCCCCCCCCTACCCAGCTGAGCATCGGGCCTTGTCTCAACCCCCTACCCACATCTCCCAGTATGACCCTCTTTAGAGAATAGAGAACCAAGTAATATTTTAGTGGTGTTTTGGTGGAATTTGTATGGAATTTGTTAAGGATAACAAGAAAGGCAATAATATAGATCCCTTGGGGCAAGCAGCAGTAAACCCTCCACAGCAAGGTACAATATAGGGCCCCCCTCCACAGCAGCAATAAACCCTCCCCCATCCCAGGTAGCCAGAAAAAATAGACCCCCCCTCCAGAGCAGTAGATCCCCCAGCAACATAAGGCCTTCCACAATAGTAGAGCTCCCAGTGACAATATATCCCCCAGTAGCCAGCATTAATAGCCCCTCTAGCACACACCAGCATCCTTTGCCGAAACATTCAGTACATTCACTGCTTTAAGTGCCAAAACTGCAGTTCCTGCTGAAATAAAAGAAAACCCTGCATAGCAATAACTCTATAACAACTGAGGATCTAGCTGTAAATGACTACTTCAGGAAACCAGTTCAGAACACAGCTACTATCAATTATCCTCACAAACAGTGTCACTCTTTGTGAAGGTGAAGGTAGCTCTAGTAACACAGCTAAACAGTTGAAGGAATCCAAGGCCCAAGGACAAAGGACCACCCTACTGGAACTGAAGTAATCTGGTAGCAATCAGAGAATTTCTCCTCATAGTAGCTGGGTCTTCCGGAGAGGGTACATGGTATTGAGCTTAGCACACCAGTTCTGACAGTGGAGGGCCTCTAACCTAGCTGTAGATCACTTGCTCAGCTACTTCTTCCTCATCATTACTGCATACTGAAGAATGGAAAAATGTTTTCCAGAGGAATCTGTGGGGTATTTAGAGAATCATTTTTAAAATGCACATGTGCAGCTATTGACTTCTGTAGAGCAGGGGTAGCCACACAGTGATTAAAATTTCATCCAGTCCCTGCTGAAGTTCCAAAAGGTGATGGGGCTGATCTAAGGTGTTAAGGTACATGCATTTAGGTTGATCTGAGGTCTAAAGTGCATGCAATGAGGCTCATCTGAGGTCTTAAATGCATGCATTTGGGCTACTTGGATGGTCAAAGTGCATGCACCATTGCTAATATGAGGTCTGAAGTACATTCATTAGGGTGATCGGAAGTCTGAAGTGCATGCATTGGGGCCGATTCGAGGTCTGAAGTGCATGCAGTGGCACTGATCTGAAATATTAGGTGCATGCATTGGGGCTAATCTAAGGTCTGAAGTGCATGCATTGGGACTGATCTGAAGTGCATGAATTGGGACTGATCTGAGGTTTGAAGTGCAAGCACTAGCGCTGACCCAAAAAATGAATTGCAAGCAATGGGGCTGATCTGAAGTCTGATGTGCATGCACAGTGGCTGATCTAAAATCTGAAGTCTGTGGTCATCCTCCTGTTGCCAAACGGCATCCTCTGATCATCCTTCTCCTGTGGTTAACGTACTCCAATCATCCTTCTCTTCCTGGGGTCACCCTCCTTCTCAGATTACCATCCTCCTCCTGTGGTCACCCTTCTTCTCCATTAATCTTTGGATGATTAGAGAATCGCATCCTGTGGTCATCCTTTGCCTGGGTTCACCGTTCTCCTGTGCTCACGTTCCTCCAATTATCCTCCTCCTTCAGTGGTCAACCTTTTTCTCCAATTATTTTCCTTCTGCAGCCATCCTCTTCCAATATAATTCCTTTCCTGGGGTCACCCTCCTTCTGTTATCAACCCCCTCCTTCAACCATCTTCCTTCTGTGGTCACCCTCCTCCTTCGACTATCTACTCTCTGTGGTCACCCACTTCCTCCGACCATCATCTCTCTGTGGTCACCCTCCTCCTCCGACCATCTTCTCTCTGTGGTCACCCTCTTCCTCCGACCATCTTCTCTCTGTGGTCACCCTCCTCCTCCGACCATCTTCTCTCTGTGGTCACCCTCCTTCTCCGACCATCTTCCTTCTGTGGTCACCCTCCTCCTCCGACCATCTTCTCTCTGTGGCCACCCTCCTCCTCCGACCATCTTCTCTCTGTGGTCACCCTCCTCCTCTGACCATCTTCTCTCTGTGGTCACCCTCCGACCATCTTCTCTCTGTGGTCACCCTCCTCCTCCGACCATCTTCTCTCTGTGGTCACCCTCCTCCTCTGACCGTCTTTTCTCTGTGGTCACCCTCCTTCTCCGACCATCTTCTCTCTGTGGTCACCCTCTTCCTCCGACCATCTTCTCTCTGTGGTCACCCTCCTCCTCCGACCATCTTCTCTCTGTGGCCACCCTCCTCCTCCGACCATCTTCTCTCTGTGGTCACCCTCCTTCTCCGACCATCTTCTCTCTGTGGCCACCCTCCTCCTCCGACCATCTTCTCTCTGTGGCCACCCTCCTCCTCAGACCATCTTCTCTCTGTGGCCACCCTCCTCCTCAGACCATCTTCTCTCTGTGGCCACCCTCCTCCTTCGACCATCTTCTCTCTGTGGCCACCCTTCTCCTCCGGCCATCTTCTCTCTGTGGTCACCCTCCTCCTTTTGTCAACTGCACCCTGTGGTCACCCTCCTCCTGCTACTCAACCTGGCATTGGTGGACCTTAAATATCTGTGCATTATGTTAGTAACCATTTGGCAGCAAATAATAGTTTCTACACATTTTGCATCTGTGTATTTAGCTGTTCGGCTGAAGGTGTCCTTTAACGTTAATACAATACACACAAGAGGAGGAAATCCGCAATGAGAAGTGCCACAGCGCCTTTACTTTTGCCAGTGAATATCCTTGAATCGTTACCTTCAAAAAAAGCATTTTTTCAGTCCTTCAGAAGTCAGTGCAGCAATGTTGCTACAAGACCGGACATATCTAATTACACACAGCATTTCCTGCGGGGGATACCCAACTTCACACCATCGCACAGAATGCGTTTTCTATTAATCCATCCCTATCGCAGATTAATAAGCAGCACATTTAAGATTAATGCTGTTAGTCAGCATGAAAATATTCATCACCACCAGTATTTGAAGAAAATTTGAATTTGATTTTATTAAAGAAATATGTTTAATGGACCGTCGAGAGGACCAGCTGCAGCTTAAAAGTTCTGTTTGTAAGAGCGGCTCAATAAGCAATCCTCTTCAAAAGGTTGTAAAATATTTATAATGTTAAATGCATACAAAACAGTCGCAGTTTGAATCTCCCACTAGAAGCGGCAGCTCAAATATTGGTTTGGTTTCTTTTTTTTTTTTTTTTTATTTGAACTACAATGGTACAATTGATATGAGCTTGTTTTTCCTCTCCCCTGATTTTTATACTCTACCGTGGAGGACTGACGTGGGGTTTAAGCTTCATAAAATGCAAATACAAAGTTGGGTGCATAAATGTTCTACTATATAAAGTGATTGTAAAGGTTTTTTTTTTTTGTTTTTTAAATAACAAACATGTTATAGTTACCTGCTCTGTGCAAGGATTTTGCACAAAGGCAGCCCCGATCCTCCTTTTCTGGGGTGCCACGGTAGCCCTCCTGGCTCCTTCTCTTTTATAGGTGCCCCCACAGAGAGCCGCTTTTCATGGGGGCACCTGTGCGGGCGCGCTCATGAGTCTTGCTGCTGTATCCATTGACACAGACAGCGGGACCCGACCCCACCCCCGACTCCCATGTCACTGGATTTAATTGACAGCAGGGGGAGCCAATGCCTCTTGCTGCTATCAATCTATCCAATGAGGACCCAAGACAGCGGGTGGAGCCGCTGGGCTCGTGCTCATAGCTGGAACGCTCAGGTTCAGGTAAGAAAAAGGAGGGGTCTGGGGTGCAGCTGAAGCACAGAAGGTTTTTCACCTTAATGCATAGAATGCATTAAGGTGAAAAACCATGAGACTTTACAACCCCTTTAAAGAATACCTGGCATATAGATAGAGAGAGGTATGGGTGGCGCTGCTTAATATAAGTATATAATAAGTGTGCTAGTGCTGTGCACTACCCCTTTAGCTAACGTGCTAAGAAAGAAGAGATTATATTGGAGTTGATAAACCAGAACACACTATATATGTATGATTCTATGAGGAAAATAATGAGTGAAAAAAAGTGCATAGCAGTAGTAAGATAAATCACATCTCTTATTCTCATATAAGGCTTGGGTTCATCCAATGACATCATTATAGTGCAATAGTGTCCAGTAAACAGAGGTTCATATGTGCAAAGTTCACTATGCAGCAACGTGCAAGAATATATATGAAAATAAATACAAGTACAAAAAAAAAAATTGGTATACAATGTTTATTTAAGAAGTGCTGGATGCTGTTTTGTATCTTAAGAAATATATCTAACCTTTAAAAAACACATCACATAACAAAACATATTTGACCCTAACCTATCTAGTATGCTTGTAAAGTGCTAAAGTGCATAATAAACAAAAAAACTACATATGTGCAAAAACAACATACTGTGTCATGGAATAATTAATGTTAAAAGTCCATAGAAACTGTCCAAGGTGACTCGTGCTTTAAATATTCGTGCAACAGTTTCCAGCCGGTGAATGGGTGAAAATCACTTGTGCTCCCCCCTTTGGGATCTACACTCACCAGATGGTTGCACCCCTGCACGGGCAAAAGGCACTGTGTGTAAATAATTGCAATCCCTTGGTAAAATGTCTGGTCTCTCCTTCTCCTCTTCCTCACTGGATGTAGTCAGTAGATAATATACTTATGCAGGAAATGGGTGGACAAAGACATCTCAGTGTGATTCCGTATTGTGAATTTATTATTAAAAAAGGCAAAAACTCAGCAATCAGAAAGTAAATGCGCATATAGGAAATACTTTGTCTGGGATGCCCTGCATTTCATGGACCAAAGATCTGAAACCAGAAGTGACGCAATGGAGCTTCAAGCCCCACCCTACGAGTTTCATCGGAGTGACATCAGGAGCGGCACCATTTTGCCTCACCCTGTGGTTTATATACACTATAGTTGCCTGGTAAACAAACTGATGGCCAAATTTATGAAGCTCAACAAAGGTCTCAATATTGCCTCATATGTCCATTGGCTATCAAGTATTTTGGTGTCACAAGGCTGGTAAATATCAGCTAAATTACTGCGGTCTCTGGGCATCCCACGTGGCATGAATAGGGTATTCACAATATGCTAATCAAAAATTACAATACAATAAAAGACACGGAAATTCACTAAGCACAGAAACTAATATTTATTCATATACCTGGTATAAGTGGCACAGAGGTTGTGTTTGCTGACCCCTTATTCTGAAAATGCCAGTTTGCTTGATTGACACAATGGACCTCTGGCTTCAATACTCTGTAACAGACCCAAAAGCAGATAAAGACATTTCTTTTCTTGATCTGCAGGCCTCTGGTCTCAGTCTGGTCTTGATCGTCTGTATCTGGTGGGTGACTCAAGAAAAACTATGATTAGCTTTAAAAAAAATAACTGTTGGGTACCCCCTTCCCCCAATATAATAAGGGTCCAATTCTTGTTTACTCTAGGGTAGTGTGTTATTTTACAGGTGTAGCACCCCCTGTATACAGTATGTAAATTTAGTTGGATTAGCCAGGGCTACTTTGTTTAGGGTTGGTTTGGCAGAACCCCAAGGGCTGAGTCCGCTACCTCCCCCTGGCTTCTAGAGCTTAGGAAAGTTCTGGAATTTAGAGAGCAGAGGGGTAGATTAAAGCCTGAATATTTCTGGAGTTTCTTCCAATCCATAGGTGAGGATGGCCCGGAAGGTGTAGAGATAGCTCCTATGCATTCGGGAGCCTGACAATGTAGCAGCAAAGTCTAGGATCCAGAGGCATGGAGGGGACCCAAATGCTGGGGGGCTCTGCCTCCAGGCAGAAGAGACCAGAGAGGAAGAGTTCTGGAAAAGAGAGAGAAAACAGTGGAGGAAGCCTCAAACCCTTCAGCCTCAGCATTGCTTAATGGGCCACCCTGGGAGAGATTGGGATCTGTCCAGCATAAGGCCTGTTCAGTAGTTGCTATATGTGCTGCAGGATCTTTACAAATCCAAATTCCCTGCACCCCAGAGCACATAGAGGAGAAGCAGCCAGTTGCAATACCCAGCCAGCTATCTACAAGAGACAGCTCAAAGTTAGCCTATTAAAGCCACCTTACTGTTCGAGGATCCCAAGTTGAAACTAGGTGCTATGGCATTTATTTGTGGAGATAGAGTACCTGAGATCAGAAGTGAAATTCATCTTTGCCTGTTGGCTGTATAATCTGTCCCACGGGAAAACAGTCTTGTGACATTTCTTGAAAGCCAGAGACAGTTTGTTGCATGTCCTCAGTTTCTACTTTACTACAGCTCTGGGCCTCCCATACCACCCTTTGACCATCCAAGTTGCATGGTTTTCCCTTTTATAAACAAGAAACTAATGACGTTATGCTTTTGGGCTGGTATAATAATGCTGTGGGGCTGGTATAAAATTATTTCCAGGGCTGGTTTTTATTCTCAGTCCGGCCCTGCATACTAGCACATTATGACACACTTACCTGAAAACAAAGCCCTCCAGTGGCGCTGTCACTGCTGAAGGCACTTCCATCTTCAGCCGGTTTTCTTTTCAGGTTCATGGGCTTCCGCTATCTGATTGGCCGCTATAAACGAGAACAAACACAAGGGTGCACCGGCCTAGTGCATTATCTCTTAGACAGGTTTATTAAAATAATGGATTAAAAATACTCACAAATGAGTTTCTTGATAAAAAGCACATCAAATAGATATAAAATCCTCAGCATCAAGATCGGGATTGGATCGGCCCCTGAAGCTGTACAGGCTTACGCGTTTCGAGGCAGCGCCTCTTCCTCAGAGCCTGAAGAGCATGTCTAAACACATGCTTTATATATGAACAATGAACAAAGACTCAGTGGATTAGGTACAATTAGGTGGAGTCCCTCCCACTCCAGGGCATGTGTATGAGGTTCCCACCCACAAGCTATCATCTATCGAGGATAGAATCACACCCCCAGAAACTGGGGAGGGCACAATCATAGATAATACTCGGGTAGGAGCTGAGTGGTTAGATTTATATAAACATGATGTAGTACACAAATAGTTAACACTTATGTATAAAAATGTATATATGTATATAGAGAAATTCTGGTATAGGCTGAAATACACTTAATTGAAATATAGTAGCGAATGCGACTATTCAGATTACTATTGTTACTACTATCATCACTGGCAAACCCAAAGGTAAGGGCAACAATCAAAAAACAAACAAAATTCGAGCAAAAAATGAACCTCCAAATGGCACATCCAAAAAGGAAAGGGGGGAAATAAAAAGTGAAAGGTGAAAGCAAAGGCAATATACAATCATCCTGGTCAGCCAAGTGCATAGATTCCATACACAGTATATAGTATGTCTATCAGGTGACATGAGAGAGGTGAACTTCCGGCAGGGACCGTTTGATGTGAATGGGGACATTGCCTGCATCAAGCCCCTCTGTGGGAGGCTGGGTGCTTTATTATATGCTTACCTATATGTAGACATGTGCAATTAGTTTCCTTCCTAATTCATTTTTGGGTGAAATTCGGTATATTCTAAAGACTTGACGAATGTGTACAAAAACAAATTGTCAGAACGAAAATCCAAAAGAACGAAAAATTATTCAACCTAGGAGTTTAAGGAATCGATTAAATTCGGATAATTTTGTTTTCGTATTTTCGTTCTTTCTGACTATTCATTATCACTGAATATAAAGAAATAATTGATGAATGCATTCGTATTTCTTTTGGATATTTTCAGATTCATTCAATTTTGGGATGGGCAGTGTTAGTGTGCTATTTCTGGCTTGTCCCTTATTCCCTTGTGTGTTTTTTTGTGTCAGACTACATTCCATCCACAGTCCAAACAGGGTGTGGTGGGTAGGTTGCACTATTTTGTTGGATTTGTTGATTACGAATACAACCACCGATGTCCGAATAAATGAAGGGTCAAAGCCCAAAGTCATGAATGCCATAGCTCAGGGATTCCCAAACTACGGCCCTCCAGCTGTTTTGCGGAACTACACATCCCACGAGGCACTGTAAAACTCTGACATTCACATACATGACTAGGCATCATGGGAATTGTAGTTCCTGTACAACTGGAGGGCCATAGTTTGGGAATCCCTGCCGTATCTCAATGAATGGAACAGAAGGAATACAAATGCATCCGAAGTTACAAATTTTCTGAAGTAAAGGATGCCGCACCTAAACGAATGTGTAGCCGGGACGGGACTACCATGTTCTGAATATGCAGACTTATCTTTTGTTTCTTGGGATTGTCATCTTGCAGAGACTGGAAGAGTGGCATTGTGGGAACTGTAGTCTTTTACAAGGTGACGATCATGTGGCTGGATTACTCAAGAAACTGCCTTTCCCAGAAAGCAAAGAGGACAGTGGAGCATCCTGGGAGGAAGGTATCTGCTAAACAGACTTGAGGTCTCTTGCTCCGGGGACGCATCGAGTGCACATCAGTCCGCTGTGTAGTGAGTGAGACAGCAGACTTCAGCCTACAGCACGTTGCCTGACCCGCTCACTGGCTCAGCCTAGGTGGAACGGATGTCCATCGCTACAGTGCAGACATCTTAGCAGTATCGCTGATAGAGTGGATCATTCCAGAGAGAAGAACGGTCAGCTGTGTTTACAACAGCCGACCGTCCTTCTCTCTCAGCGGGGAGCGATTGAGGGTGTCAGGCGGCAATCGGAAGCCGCCTGCCCCGTGCATCAGAGTCCCCGCTGCCGAGTGGGGGCGGGAGCGCGCTGCAGACGGTGCGCGCTAGCCCCCTAGCTGCAGCCGTGCGACCGACGCATACTTACGTTGGTTTGCGCAGGAGGGGCTGCCTGCCGCAGTTTAACTGCGGCGGGCGGTCCTTAAGTGGTTAAAGGTGTATAAGTTATGTCTGAACCTAGAGTGTCAGGAGGGCTGGACGGTTCACAGGGTCAAAGCAGTGCAGAAGAACATACTGTACACTAAACAGCAACCCTCAAGGGGGTAGTTCTACAAATGTAATGGAACAAATACGAATGCATCCAAAGTTATGAATTATCCAAAGTAATGAATTGAATGAATGAATACATCTGAAGTTACAAATGATTCGAAGTAACGAATGTCAATCATAACTAATGATCCGAAAAAGGAAAAAAAAAGGAATGAAACAAAATGAATTTCTCCGTAGTGCACATCTACCTATAGATAAAAATCATACATGGGAGTTTATTCCCACTTTAATTTACCTTATCCCTACTTAGCAGTGAATATATCCTGCCATGGGACATGACCATTTGCCATCCAACAAAGCCATATGGGAGGAGTGTGGCACCTTCATATGTCTTTGCATTTGCCACTTTAGTAATAGCAGTGGTCCAGATTAGGGATTGACCGATTATCGGCAAAGCCAATATAGCGAAGGCAGATATGCACTTTCCCTGATATATCGGAATCAGCCCCTGAGGTTACCGATATTGCCGATATTTCAGGAAAGTGCTTGTACCGGAGTGATGCCTGCAGCTAAAGGCATCACCCCGGTGCTGGCGTCCATAGCCGACAGCCAGCTGTCTTGTAATGACAACCGATGCAGCTGAGAAGCCGCTCGTCGTAATTACAAGGAGCGGGAGGGGACGTCCCCCTCCTGCCGCCTTTCCGCAGCTCGCCCTGGTCTCCCGTCCCATCGGGAAACCCGGGCAACCATCCTGCATCGGCCGCCAAAGAGAAGACCCGATCAAAACTGCATTTGGCTCTGATCGAGTCTCCATGTAAAAACCTGGAAGTGATGTCTTGACATCACTTCCGGGTACTCGGCATTAAATTCAAAAAAATTGCAGCATTCAAAACACCCAAACTTGGCATTTTGAATGCTTTTAAGTGCAGAGGAGGGGTTTGGGGTGTTTTGGACCCCTGGATCCCTCCACAAGAGTACCTTTAAAAAAATAAAAAAATATATATTTTTTTAATGTACGAAAATATTGGCCAATATTGGCCGATACCGATATGTGATGACCAAAATATCGGTATTGGCAATAAATAAACAATATCGGTCGATCACTAGTCCAGATACAAGGTACGGAGTTCGGTGGTGAGCCTTTTTCCAGAAGTCTATTGAATGCCTAATTGACGTTGAAGATTAGTCCTCTCCTCTGAACGGTATCACTGGATTGGATTATCAGAGTAGTTGGTGGTCCTGAGAACTACTCTAGCCACTTGCCGACTGCCGCACGACTATTTGCGTCGGCAGTCAGCCCCTCACAGGCAGAGCGACGTAGGAATACGCCGCTAGCCTGTAAGGGTGTGCGGAGCGAGTGCGTAAAAAAAAAAAAATTGGCCTAAAATGTTAAAAAAATTTGATTTTTACATTTTCTTTGGGGGAATTTCATATAAAAAAAATGTGAAAAATATTGTTATTTTTGCACAATTGACGTTTTTTTTTTGTTTATAGCGCATGATCAAAAAATCGCACAGGTGATCAAATACCACCAAAAGAAAGCTCTGTTTGTGGGAAAAAAAAAGGACGCCAAATTTGTTTAGGTACAGCGTCGCACGACCGCGCAATTGTCCGTTAAAGTCACGCAGTGCCGAATCGCAAAATAGGCCCTGGTCAGGAAGGGGGTAAAACCTTCCGGGGCTTAAAGCGGAGTTCCAGCCATTTACTCACCTCTCCAACGGTCCAGCGATGCGGTCGCCCGAAGCCTCGATCCTCTCCCTCGGCGCCGGCATCACTGCTGTGGGCACCCGGCTGTTACAGTTTGCGGCTTCACAGCCGGGTACCCACTGCGCATGCGCGAGTTGCGCTGCGCGCCGTGATTGGCCGGCAATCTTCTGGGACCTCTGACGTGTCCCAGAAGATTGCAGGGAGGGAGGGGGAGAGGAGAACTTCCGCTCAGGGCGCCGCGGCCCCCCCCCCCAAAAAATGACATGCCAAATGTGGCATGTCGGGGGGTCAGGACTCCCTAAAGCGGAAGTTCCACTTTTGGGTGGAACTCCGCTTTAAGTGGCTAGAATCATCTCGCTGCTGAAGTATCCAAGAGGTACTGGAATCTAGCAGGCAATTCAAGCAGCCAGCAGCTACATGAAAATGTTCCTGCAGAATTGACCCTGTACAAAGGATCAAGGGAGAGTGATTATACATTTATTGAAAGCAAAAACACTTTTGTTCCCCTTTGTTAACTTTTATTTAAATAAACAGAACTTGGCGGTAACTATTGTGGGTTCTTGAAAGTGATTTTTTTGGAAAATATTGCTGACGGTGTAGCAGCATTGTTCTTGGTCAGCTTGCCTTAACTTCCCTCCTACATAGCAATGCATATTTGTTCCAATGCACTGTACATTTGCCACAGGCTACTGTAGAGATAAGTGGGTTTAATGGAGCGCAAACAAGCTAAAGTGGAGCTGACAAACCAAACAGAAATTAAACATGCATTGCAAGTGTTTAAATTGAGTGCTACCATCGGATTTCTGTTCTTGCGATTCTATTTTTAATGCGCTCTCATTTTTTACCTTAGGCAAAGTGAATTGTTTAGTTACATAAAAAAAAAAAAAAAAAAAGTTTACAGAAAATAGTTCAATTAAACAGGGATTGAAAGAAGTATTCCCCAATGTTTTATTGATGAAATGTCAAAAAGACTCTAAAAATCTGCAGGCATTTAGTCCATATATTGTATCTGTTTAATGAGAACTTGCTGAAAGGATCAGTCAACTCCTACGTGATATGGGTGGACAGTGCTGGAATGATATGCCAGCTGGGGTCTTGTATCTGTAAAACCATAGATTTAAAGTGAACCAGTGCCTCCATCTTGCAAGAAAAAGCAATAGGTTCACTTTACCCACTTCATGACCACCCCATGACCACCCCATGACCACCCCATAGCAGTTTTACTGCTACAGGGCAGCTGCTGTGCACAGGATCACAAATAAATGTATAAATGATTCTTCACTTCCAGGTAGTGTCGCCGGTGGCTCGTTTCTGCTGTTAGGTAAATGTGTAAGACTCTTGCGCTATCAGTGTGCATATAAACAAGGCTGCTGATAGCCCTGATTTTTATTTTTTGCGCTATAAACAAAAAAAGAGTGACAATTTTGAAAAAAAAAAAACAATATTTTTCATATTCTGCTATATGACATTTACCCCCCAAAAAAAATCAAAATTTTGTTTTCTGCTACATATTTTTGGTAAAAAAAAAAAAAAATCGCAATAAGCATTTTTTGATTGGTTTGCGCAAAAGTTATCGCGTCTACTAACTACGGGAAAGATTTATGTCATTTTTATTGTTTTTTTTTTATACTAGTAATGGCGGCGATCTGCGATTTTTTTTTTGCGGGACTGCGACATTGCATCCGACAGATCGGACCCCTGACTGACATTTTTTACACTTTTAGGGGGCCAGTGACATTACTACAGTAATCAGTGCTAAAAATATGCACTGTTACTGTAATATTGCCACTGGCAGGGAAGGGGTTATCCCTATGGGTGATCAAGGGGTTAAATGTGAGCCTAGGGGAGTGATTCCAACTGTGGGGGGGGGCGTGGCTTCTGAGATGACCATAGAGATATGTGATCCTATATAGAAGGATCACATGAGTTCTGTGATCATTCCAGGGAGAAGGACGGTCGGTTGTGTTTACAACAGCCGACCGTCCTTCTCTTTCAGCGCGGAACGATCGCGGGTGCCAGGCGGTAATCGGAGCCGCCTGACACAGGCATCGGCTTCCCCGCTGAGGAGCGGGGGCGAGAGCGCGCCGACCGCGGCGCATGCTCACCTCCTAGACTCCCGAGAGCAAGCGCCGTACATGTATGGCGATTTACCTGGGAGCGGCTGCCTGCCGCAGTACATCTGTGGTGGGCGGTCGTCAACTGGATAAGTAAAAAAGATCCGCAGGCTCATATATTTTGCTGTGTACAGCAGTTCACCAAGTAAATCGGATGCCTCACTCTTGTCCACAGTCAGCTTCATGCGGGAAAATAAGAGAAGCGGAGTATTTCAGAGCTTCGCAGTGATTTCTGCACCCCATCACCTTTCCTTACTTCTGAACACCCCACTATGTTCACAATTTTGTCCTAAACAAAACTTTTATTCAAATGAGTTGCTTGCTTTTAGCCAAAGCAGACAGACAGTTCTTGATCTGTTCCTACAATTGCCATATTCTGAACCTGGAAGTTGACCCTATGATCCTAGAAAGAAATATGCTAACAAAAAATAAAACTTTAGAAAGTGTGCTAAAGTCGAGTGCTTTCATCTTTTCTTTTTTGACTGGGCTTTTTAGCCCCATTCCTTCACTGGCTTGTATATGTTGGTTCATTGCAACATTGTCATAATGGATATGGCTACTTAATGTGAGTTTCTTGGCTACTACATACTATGTTCATGGAAAATCCTCTGTAATACATATTGCCATAAATATGGAATTAAAAAAAAAAAAAAAAATGAAAAGTGTATGTCTATTTCAAATTTTTTTCTCTTCTTTTTAGATAGGGTTGGGAAGTTTTGCTCGGCTATGCAAGTCTCTGTTAGTCAGATTTCCGTTACTTCCTATCTTCCTTCATTTCCAGAGCAGTGCAGAAGCAGCCAGGCACTTAGCAACAGTCA
Organism: Pelophylax lessonae; assembly: GCF_965119305.1. NCBI lineage: Eukaryota > Metazoa > Chordata > Amphibia > Anura > Ranidae > Pelophylax > Pelophylax lessonae. Next base: position 55,990,366 of record NC_138768.1, on the reverse strand, counting down.
CTCTCTCTGGCCCAATGAACATCCCAGGGGTTTTCTTTCTAACCCCTTCCTGACATGCCTTCCAGCCTTTTAAGAGCTTCCAAATCCTAGAAGGCCAGCATTTGGGCCATGTGACTGCTGTGATTGGCTGCCACATGATTGGAAAGCTCCCAATTGCAAGTATGCATTGGGAGCTTTCCGGTCCCTGCCAGTAACTGTGCTGGGAGCGTACAGGGCGCGTGCTCTAAGCACAGAAAAGTGTTTATATATATATATACACGTACCTTCGGCGGGATAAGGATAAGGCTTATTGCTGGATAAACTTGGATGAAGTGGGGGAATCTGGGATACTCCAGCAACACTGTACAGTCATAAGAGGACGCTCTTCGCTTTGTCAAATCTTCTTAGTACAGTCCCTCTAGCAGCAAAAAAAGGGAATAAGCACCACTGAAATAACACAAGGAATGTCCCAGTCCAAGCAAGCATGGACACTGATACACAAGGGATAGTAGCAGCAAACAGTCACTGGGATCCTACACATGGGTCTGTACTCACAATGTCCCTGGATACTATGATGCCTCCTTCCAATATCAGCCAGATATTTCTCCCATGAACTCTCCAGACCTGACCCTTAGGGCTCTTTCACACGGGCGTTCCTTTTTTTTTGCCCGATCAGGTCCTTTTTTTTTTTTTTTGTAACGGACACGGATGACACTTGTGTCATCAGGTCCATATGTCCGTTTTTCATCCCATCCGTTTGGGGATGAAAAACTGACATAATGCATGTCTATGTAAATACGGATGTCTGCGGATGACACCACTGACATCCGTTTTTGCTTCAGTTCCGTTTTTTGAAAGGAAGAAAAAATAGGGTTCTCCTCCGTTCAAAAAAACTGAACTGAACTGAACTGACAAAAAACGGATGTCAGAGGATGATCATCCGATGACATCCGTATTTACATAGAGATACATTACATCCGCAAACGGATGGGATGAAAAACGGACATACGGAACGCCCGTGTGAAAGAGCCCTTAGTGATATCCCATAATTAGTTCCAGAAACTCTCAACAGAACAGGCCCCCAGCTTTTGTATAGCTGGGACCTTGATAAGCTCATGTAAAACTTCAGATGGGCTGCCCAGAATGGAAGCAACTCTTCAGGCTGCAAACTTCTCCTCCTGGACATGAACAGGGCAGCTCCAAACCCCAGGCTATTTATGCATTCCTCCAACCACCTTCTGGGCACCCTCCCCCAGGGATTGGCTGAAACAGCATAAATATTCAGGCTTCATATTTGCCTTTCCAGCCCACTACATTCTAGAATCCTCTAGAAGGCAGGGGGGAAACAATCAAACCTACAAACTATGGAGCCCAGAACAGCCCAAAGCAATCACAAGCTGTTCCACTGATTACAGAGAAGTAAAAAAAAAAAAAAATTTACCTAACCATCCTAACAACTTATCTAGGAGGGTGCTACGCAATGTTTACCAAACTGAAAGTAAGGGGAACTCTCCAACAGCAATACAGTAGTAGAGTAAGGGGAAAGCTAGAACCCCTGTCAGATTTTGAATGCTGCCTGTGTCCCAGTTGCAGGTTTTACCCCACTTCCTGATCAATGAAACAGTTGTCAGCAGGACAGGAAGTGAGGTGGAATCTCTCTAACAGACTCCAATAACATAAATCTTTCCCCATTCTATCACGTTTTTGGCTTGACAATTACTTTAATCCCTTTCCACGGGCAATCTGTGTGAGCATACATGGCGTATTCTGGCCGCCCACACCAACTTTTGGGTAGGGCTACTCGCTCTGTACGTAGGGGTACCATTCATCATGCATGTGCTAATCAATGCCTAGGACCAGGCGGAGACTGCTTCATTCCCCTCATGTGTTTTACTAACCCAAGTTCATCTGCTACATCACATGCCCCTTTGAATACTTTCAGGCCAGGCTTGGAACAGTTAATGCAACTTTACTGTGCATTTAGCAACACAGTTCAACAGCACAGCACACTGAAACAGAGTCCAGTGTAATTCAGGCTGCCCAGGCTAACACCTTCCAGAAAAGCAACGTCCATTCAGCAAAAGTCCAGTAATGGTAGGTTCCTAGTCCAGGGAGAATCCCAGCAGGGTGGCCCAGAAGGAGGCCACATGCTTTAACAGGACTACAGTTTGCTGCAGCTCTGCTTCTGTTAATCCCATGTGGAACAGAGTGAGAGCTCTGAGCCCTCTCCCGGTATTTAGTGGCTTGCAACAGGGGGCATTACTCAGAAAGCCCGGGAAAAGAGTCCAGACACAGTTAACCGCTTCCCATCCTGAACTCACTATGTATAAATAACAGGGCTAAAATAGTCACAGGAATCCTGTCAGCACCTGCTTACAAATCTATTTATTAACGTTCCCTAGCGTGATGCCACAAGTGTCCTCACATTTGACAGCAACTTGTACCTGGCAGCCAGGGTAACCACTGATGACCAGGAACCAATCAAAATGGTTTTCTATCATGTGACTACTTTGTCAGCTCTTACATAGTGATCACATGGAGGTTGGTGGCTTCTTTGACAAAAACGAAAGCTATAAGAACCCTTTGACACGAAGGTTCCGATCAGGTCCGCCTGTTTGTTTTTCAGGCAGACCCAATCGGACCATCATTGCCCTGCATGGAGTGGCAGATGTCAGCAGACGTGTGTCCGCCGACATCCGATCTGATCCGGGCCACCAAAAACAGATGGATGGGGATATGTTCACCAACCTTCCGGTGGACCGAATCAGACGACAGTCAGAAAGAAACAGACAAGCAGTCCATTTCCATCCGACCGCCCCATAGAGGAGAGCGGGTGTGTCTGTGTCTGTGTCCGCTCTGCATAGCAAACCCCCGCTGAGCAGGGGGATCTTCTGGACAGAGTCCGCCCCGGACACTTACACTTAGAGCTGCACGATTAATCCTTAAAAATAATCACAATCTCGATTCAACCCTCCTCACGATCTTAATCTGGCATTTACACAATTCAGTGCAGAGCTATTCTCTACTCACAGCTGTCAGCTGTCAAAAAAAAAAAAAAGTCAGCATGTAAAGTTCATCATAACATTAATTAGCGCTGAGCGATAAAAACAAACATTGTATCATTTGGTTCTTTTAGATCAAAGGGATGAACTTCAGTCTGTAAATTTGTCTGTAAAGACTAAAGCTGGATACACACTATACAACTTTTGTTGGTAGATTTCGATTAGATTTACCTTCAACTATTTAGTGCAAGGGCCTGCCTGATTGCATACACATTGAAAGTGTTTAGGTCTGACCTCATATTATATGGTTTTGGTAAGTCTGAAGGAAAAAAAATCTAAAGAAAATTGTATATCTAAAAGAACCAAATGATACAACGTTTGTTTTATCTCTCAGCGCTGAGCAATGTTATGATAAACTTTGCAGGCTGCCTTTTTTTATCCAGCTTTAGCCTTTTTCTGACACTTGTTGCTTACAAGTAAAGCTGGATACACACTATACAATATTCTTTAGATTTTTTTCCTTTAGATTTATTAAAACCATATAATATGAGGTCAGACCTAAACACTTTCAATGTGTATGCAATCAGGCAGGCCCTTGCACTACATAGAAGGTAAATCTAAAGGAAATCAAACAACAAAAGCTGTATAGTGTGTATCCAGCTTTAAAATCAGTATTTTTTTTCTAGAAAATTACTTAGAACCCCCAAACAAATTATATATATATATATATATATATATATATATATATATATATATATTTTTTTTTTTAGCAGAGGCCCTAGAGAATTAAATGGCAGTCGTTACAATATTTTATGTCGAACTGTGTTTGCGCAGCGGTCTTTAAAAAGCAATTTTTGGGGGAAAAATACACTTCAATTAATTTAAAAAATAAAAATAAACAGTAAAGTTAGCCCAATTTTTTTTACATAATGTGAAAGATGATGTTTCACCGAGAATCGTGAGCTTTATTCTAAGCAAAAAAATCGTGATTCTCATTTTATCTAGAATCGTGCGGCACTAGTTACACTTTAAAAAAAAAAAAAAAAAAAAAAAAATCACTTATTTTAAAAATAGCAAAAAAAAATTAAAATTTCTCAGATGATTCCAATGATGATCCGGAACCAATTTTGCGGTTTTGATTGAAAGTGAAGTCTTAGTTGTTTTTTTAATCCCTATTCATTAGCAGGTGCAGCATCATTTACTTCTACCGCTATACTACTGTATTTTAAAATTTATAACACAGTTTTCGGCATCATACTAAATTACGAAACAGACTTAGCCTGAGAGGGCAATGCAATATATCCATTATAAATAAAAAAACAGCTGTGTATTTATATAAATTGACAAATCTGTTAAAATGAATGTAACGTATGCTCTTTGTGATATCACATGTTGGGGGATGCAATAAATATACTTACTCCAAAACCGTAATTCACTAAAACCAGGCTTTAGTAGGACAGGTTCAAGGGTTTATCAATAAATCAACTAATGGTAAAATTTATAGGTTAAGGCTGACCTGCTGTGTGACACCTGCTATTGCAAAGCGCTGTCTTATTATTTATCTGGTGTGATCGGTAGAATTAATGATTGAGAGTGTGAACAGGACCCTGCATGCTGTGCTATTACATATTACAGCAAAGCCGCTGTCGGTGAGGGAGATAAGGATTAGGGATGAGCTAGACTGAGAGTTTTCTGCAAAATTCAGGTGATTTCTGTGAAAATTGGAGAATTACACTGGAATTAATAGCGGTTTTGGTGGTTTTAAAGGTGCAATGGGTTTCAAATTACTCCTTTGTTTTACCAAAGCTCCTCCTAATTGTCCTGGACTTGATCTTGTGCCCAAAAAAAAAAACCTCTCCATTAGTAGTTCCATTCCAAAAAAAGACAGCGGAAAAAGTGAAATAAAAATGTTAAGGCAACGGTACACAAATAATGATCAAACAAAAAAGAATAAAAAACACTAAGGCTAGTGTAGCACCCTCCTAGGTAGGTGCTAGTGAGAGAGTATAGTTTTTGGCTCTATCTGCCTATCAGAGGAGCAGCAGGCAAATCTATATTGCTTTCTGCCTACCAGAGAGCAGGATCTGTGAGTGAGGTCTGCTCAGTGTGTGATTCATAGGGTCTAGATAGTGTTTCACACTGGTCCAATAGGGAGGCATGTTGGACAGTGGGTACACAGGCTTTGATACAGTCCCAGTGATTGGCAGAGATCGGTTGTCTCGGTGCATTCTGGGATACTGTATAAAAGCCAGGAGCACATGTGCTGCGGGGTCTTTGGCTGGTTAGCAGAGTTCCAGAGGGAGGGTGGCAGCTGCCGCCTCGTCTGCAGTGGTGGCACGTGGTCACAGGCGGTCAGCCTGGGGACCAGAGGAAATGAACTGAGCCCAGAGGTCTAGGAGAAATTGACTGGAGGGGTAGAGACACTGGAGACCCTCAAAAAACAGTATCGGGAGTACAGGGGATTGTGTCTAGGGGTCTGACCTGAGGGGGGCCATCCCGGTGTAGGATAGTCAGAGGACGGGTGTCCAGTCTGTGGAGTGAAAGGGGATACCAGGAGGGTGCCTGAAGATAATCTATCCTATCAAGTTGTCTGCACAGAGAATAAATCTAAAATCCATCTAGTGGCAGGGTGATTTAGCAGCCTGGCTTCATCGCAAGTAAGAAGTCCTCAACCACTGTGAATAGTTCGATTTGGAGTATCCCCCTCTTCCCTTCTCCCATCCCTAATTAAATAAAACAACAAAAAAACAACTACATCCCCTAGACTGTTCATTGACTGAGCCAAGGAGTAAAGTGTTAAATTGTGCATGCTGCAGATGCTAATGGTAACCCAGGGGGATCTGAAGGTGAAGAATCCAGCAGTCCTCAAGGGGGCAGTGCTACACTGGCTATATAATTTTCTTCTACAATTTAACTTTAGATTTACCAAAACCATTTAATATGAGGTCAAACCTAAACACTTTCAAATTATATGCAATTAGGCAGGAAGTTAAATAAGAAATGTGTATAATGTATGGCCAGCTTAAGAACACTACATGAAAGAAATTATCCAAAATTCACCCTCTTAAAACACACCCTCTAAATAAAGGGACAGAAAGTGTAGATTTTTTTTATATTTAAGCAAATTTTGCCTAACCACCCTAATGAGCAAAATGGGGAGTTTCCCCTGTAGCAATATTTTGCCAATGGTGAAGTCGCTCAGCTTCTAAAAAAAGGGGGCTGGGTTTTCCATTCCTTTTATATTGTTGGCTCTTGCGACTCTTCTGACCTGCGACAAAGGCTATGCACTGCATTATAAGGATGTTTCTTATTTCTTGCGGTACAACAAGAACTACTGAGGACTGGGTGTCCTTTTTTTTATTTGCAGTAACATCCACACTATGGATGATATGAATGTTTTAGTTCTTAAAGGGAACTTCAAAACTACTCAGGAAAGGAAACTTGAAATAAGAATAATAATTCTATTTGACACAAAATATAATGGACTAAATGTGGACCTTGGTTTTTCTAAATCATTATCCAACTGTATTGCAACCGCCCCCCCCCCCCCCCACACACCCCCACCTCTGTGACTGTTACTTCTCCTCACCCTCTTCCTGCCTTATCTTACTAACTATCCAGGTTTTATTACTATCCCTATGTACCTTTGTTTTGTTTTTTTTGCTGTTTTTATTTTCTCAGAGATTGCCCTAACTAACTACTTCAATACCGGGCACTTTCACCCCCTTCCTGCCAAGGCCTCTTCTCTTTGCATTGATTCCTTCGAGTGAAATACCTGGTGATCCTGCCAGCCTCTCTTCTTTGCCATTAAAAACTGACCACACTAGGCAGGAGAGCTCACCGTTGTCAGTTTGCCAGAACTTCAGAACTCAGCTTGCTCTCCTCCAATGATCAGAATTGTTCCGACACTCACCCCCCCCCCCCCCACTGCACAGCCATTCACTGGGAAGCTCAGTGTGCTAATGCTGCTTCTCCCCCCCCCCCTCCCCCCAGCTCTTAACCACTTAAGCCCCGGAAGATTTTACCCCCTTCCTGACCAGGGGGTATTTTGCGATTCGGCACTGCTTGATTTTAACGGACAATTGCGTGGTCGTGCGACACTGTACCTAAACGAATTTGATGTCCTTTTTTTTCCCACAAACAGAGCTTTCTTTTGGTGGTATTTGATCACCTGTGCGATTTTTTGATCATGCGCTATAAACAAAAAAAGAGCGACAATTTTGCAAAAATAACAATATTTCTCACATTTTTTATATGAAATTCCCCAAAAAAATATAAAAATCAAAATTTTTTAACATTTTTGGCCAATTTGTTTTCTGCTACATATGTTTGGTAAAAAAAAAATCCCAATAAGCGTATTTTGATTAGCTTGCGCAAAAGTTATTGCGTTTACTAACTAAGGGAAAGATTTTTGTCATTTTTGTTGTTTTTTTTAACGAGTAATGGCGGCGATCTGCGATTTTTTTTTGCGGGACTGCGACATTGCGGAGGACAGATCGGACCCTTGACTGACATTTTTGACACTTTTGGGGGTACCAGTGACATTACTACAGTAATCAGTGCTATAAATATGCACTGTTACTGTAAAAATGACACTGGCAGGGAAGGGGTTAACTTATTGGAGAAGGAGGGGTTAAGTGTGTCCCTAGGGGCGTGCTTCTAACTGTGGGGGGGGGTGTGTGGCTTGTTGTGTAACTACAGAGATATACGATCCTGCATAGCAGGACCGTATGGTCTCTGCACTTACACAGGAGACAATGACAGGCGGCTTTGCATTAGCCGCCTGCCTTTCTCCCTCTGTAACAGACGATTGCGAGTGACCGGCGGGGCACACGCGTGGGGGTGTCCGTGAAACGAGCGGGAGCGCACCTCCGGCGGCACGAGCACGCTCGCCCCCTATTGGCTCGCAGGCGAGTGACGTACCCATACATCACTTTGCCTGCACGGGGCTGACCGCCGCAGTATATGAAAACAGAGAATGTGACCACTTGTATACAAGGGAAAAAAGGTATTTATAATGTGTTTTTAAATCTATACACAAATGTTTTGCCTTTCATTTTTGTTTTAAACGGAATGGATTGTTTTCCAAGGTGATCGTTTACAATCATTTTACTATTCTGCTGAATCTTTATGTATTAGTACTGCTTGGACCTCAAAGAAGGGGACACACTCCGAAAGCTTGTCCTGAAAATAAGGATGTTAGTGCAAATAAAAAAAAAGGATCACTGCCGGTACCTAATTGTACTTATTTCTGGAGCGGAAATTGCAAACTGTTAGGCCCCGTTCACACTGGGGCGATCCGACTTCCCCAGGCGACCTCACAGGCACCGCGTCCTCGGAGCGGCCGGCACGGACTTCATAACATTGAAGTCTTTGCAGGACGCTCCGGGTCGCCCCAAAGAAGCTCCGGACCTTTTTTCTAAGTCGGAGCGACTTGTGTCGCTCCTATTAGAACGGGTCCATAGCTTCTGTATGGGAGGCGACCTACGGCGACCTGTCAGGCGACCAGGTCGCCTGACAGGTCTCCCCAGTGTGAACGGGGGCTAAGCCAAAAGTTGTAATTCAAGAACTTTGCTGCAAACCCATGGTAGCAGCCCACCCAAACTTCATCCCTGCTGTTGTTCCTGCCAGAAATCCAGCGGGCTCCTGACTTCCAGTCTGATTTGACAATGTTGATGTGTTATCAGCCCTGTCTGAATTTTCCCTGCTAAGCTCAGAGATGAAATAAAGGGAGGTGTTCTGTAGTCCAGTAGTGGATAACTCAGGCACGGCTGATAACACTGGTTGGAATTCCAGCGCAGCAGAGGCAGAGCTGAAGGAACACACGGGGGTTTTGGTAGATCAGCGGGTTTTCTTCTCTGTATTTGCAAGGTCTCTAAAGGGATACATAGGAAAATTTGCATACATTGCAGAAATTTAAAGCGTTTGTTACCCCAAAACCTCATATTCCGTATATGTGCCTGCTGTACCATGTACTTGTATAAAAAGTATCCTGTTCCCTTTGGAGTGCTTTCTTTATGTGAAATCCCTGGTGTTCCTTCCAGTCCCTCTGCTTATTGAAAACTGGCCACACTAAGCAGGAGAGCACACAGTGGTCAGTTCTCTAGCTATTCTGGGAACTCCGTGTGACCTCCTCCAATGATCAAATGTGTCCTGACACGCCCCTCGCCCTCCCCCTGCACAGCCATTGGCAAGCTCAGTGTGCTGCTGCTTCTCCTCCCTGCAGCTCTCATGCGGCTGAGAACAAAGGCAATGTGATCACTTATAAAAAAGGGGAAAAAAATTGTTTATAATGTATTTTTTATATTTATACACAAATGGTTTGCCTTTAATTTCTATTTTAAACTGAATGGGTTGTTTTACAGGGGATTGTTTTCAATCACTTTAATACATATGCTTATTTGAACTTTTTCCATAGACACATAGTTTAAATCAATTTTTTTGCAACCAGAAAAAAAAACTTCAGGTCAGCAGCGAATATTTTAACCACTTAACTTAACCCCCGGAAGATTTAACCCCCTTCCTGACCAGGGGGTATTTTGCGATTCGGCACTGCGTGACTTTAACGGACAATTGCGCGGTCGTGCGACGCTGTACCTAAACGAATTTGACGTTCCTTTTTTTCCCACAAACAGAGCTTTCTTTTGGTGGTATTTGATCACCTGTGCGATTTTTTGATCATGCGCTATAAACAAAAAAAGAGCAACAATTTTGCAAAAAACAATATTTTTCACATTTTTTATATGAAATTCCCCAAAAAAAATGTAAAAATCTAAATTTTTTAACATTTTCGGCCAATTTGTTTTGTGCTACATATGTTTGGTAAAAAAAAATTGCAAAAAGCGTATTTTTATTGGTTTGCGCAAAAGTTATTGCGTTTACTAACTAAGGGAAAGATTTCTGTCATTTTTGTAGTTTTTTTTTTAACGCGTAATGGCGGCGATCTGCGATTTTTTTGTGGGACTGCGACATTGGGGGCGGACAGATCAGACCCTTGACTGACATTTTTGGGGTTACCAGTGACATTTCTACAGTAATCAGTGCTATACATATGCACTGTTACTGTAAAATGACACTGGTAGTGAAGGGGTTAACTTTTTTTGAGAGGGAGGGGTGGTGTGTGTCCCTAGGGGCGTGATTCTAACTGTGATTGGCTGTGGCTTGAGCTGTAGGAACAGTGATCAACGGTCCTACATAGTAGAACCGTATGATCACTGTTTCTACACAGGGGAGAATGACAGGCGGCCGGGAGTCCGTGACCGCGCGGGAGCGGGAGCACGCCTCCGGCGGCGCGGGCTCGCTCCCCAGAGCCCTCCCAGGCTAGTGACGTACCCATACGTCACTTTGCCTGTGAGGGGCTGACTGCCGCAGTATATGTACTTGCGGCGGTCGGCAAGTGGTTAAAGGGTAACTCACCTTTTTGTGGGGAAAAAAAATAGCAAATAAAGAAAAAACAATATAGCGTATATAATTGCAACACAAATCATATTGTAATTAAATGTTATTAAAAAGGACCTTTCCTTTTCAATCTGCAGCTGTTGTAATTTTCTGAAATGCAATGCAATATGGCCGCCTGGAGGTGTTCTGTACACAGAATGTATACTGACCACACCCCAGAAACATCATTTCCTGCTTGTGTGATTGGCTCACCAATTTTCCCAAAAGTCTGCCTTAAGCAGGCCATAGACGATTCGAATTTCGTACGAAAATCGTAAATGGCAGTGTTATCGAACGATTTTCGTATCGTTAGTGTGGTATGTAAAACGTTTGATTTTCGTACGACAGCAAAAATTCACATATCCAACATGTTGGGTTTTTTTGCGAAAATCGGCCGAATTTCGTATCTTTAGTGGGGGAGTTGTATGATTTCGCCTAACAAAACACAGAACAGTAGGGAGTGTGTCCGGTAGAGATGTGGTTAAAAGGCACAAAAAATAGTGTTTTGTCATACGATTTTCGGCTCACATTGATGGTACACTCGATGATGTGCACGAGTGCCGCTTTCGTTTATCGAACGATAAATCGTACGCAATTCGAATCGTCTATGGCCTGCTTAAGATACAAGTCAGATTTCTGGCATCCTCTGCAACAAAAAATGTAATTTTTGGTGAGATATTCCCAATAGGAACACGTCTAAAGGGATGCAGGCCCAACAGCTTTCCTCATTAGTGCTCTGCAGCTGCCACAGCTGATAGATAATTACGAAACCACTCCCATTTGACCCACTCAGCACAGAGGAACAAACAGTGATTTCTTAAGAACAAAAGGTAGGAATCTGCAACAAAGTTTGTTAAAGACCTTGTAATGTACAGAGATCACCCGGAGGGGATATTTTTTTCTCAACAAAAGTGGAGCTACGCTTGAAGTACTTGGCCTCCCAGAACAATCGATGGTGAACGCTAGGTGGTTTAAAGAATGGTTCCCTGAAAGGCTGTTTTTCTAAACAGTTTGTCCATAAACACAAATGGGCAAGCGTGCCTGCATAGGCACTGAAAAGACAATGGTCCCATGTAAAAAAAATAAATAAAATAGTGATTGTTCAGAAAAAAATCAATTCCATTTATTCATTTTTCTCCCAATTGGCTATTTTCTGCAGAGTTCATAATTTGATACACAAACAATGGCTTGCTGCTACTTGAATTCCACAACAACACAATGGAGGTGTGCATAGCAATGGAAGCAACATTCAAGGCTTCTGGCTGAACAAACATGTAATGGTACTCCCATAGGGGGCGCTGATTAATGAAGATTAAATATGATAAAATAACAGTCACACCGATGATAATGACCAGAGATCTTCTGATTGTGCAGAGGCTGCCAGCATACACTCAATAGTGACTCCATGCACTAAGTGCCTTTATGTATTAATGACTCCATGCACAGGGGGTTTCTTTTTTAGACTTGCCGACCAGGCTTTTTCTGGCAATTTTTGTTTAAAGTAAAGTTTAAATCAGTAGTTTTTGCTAGAAAATTACTTAGAACTACCAAAGGTTATACATTTTTTTAGCAGAGACCCTAGGGAATAAAATGGCGATCGTTGTCATTTTCATTATATTTGCGCAGCGGTTTTGCAAAGGCACTTTTTTGGCAAAAAAAATACACTTTAAAGTGGAGTTCCACCCTAAAATTTCACTTTGCCCCATCTTCATGCCCTGGGTCACCTGAAAAATAAATGGATAATCACGATTTTTTATTTTTTTTTACTTACCTTGTTTTAGAAGAAAATCTACTTACCTTACTTCCTCTTCCTCCCTCTGCGGACTCGACCGCCTACGTCACTTCCTGCTTTGCATTGCGTCCTGGGAGCTGTTTGTCATCACTCCCAGGATGCAATGGGCAGTGACTTGGGCGGCCGGCCGCTCCTCTCATCGCGTTATTTCCAAAGAGAAAAAGATGCGATTAGAGGCCGTGTCCATGGAAACGCTTACTATGCCGATTGCATAGTACTGCGCATGCACGAGATTTCGCGCCGCATTCAGTAAGACTAAACCAGGAAGAAGGGAAGACAACTGTACACAGCAGCTTCAGGACACCCCAGCAAAGATGGCCGCGCTCAGGATACGTTTTTATAAGTAAGAATTTCTCATAACTATAATACTATTACAATGTATAATGCGTGCTTAGCCAATACATTGACGGCGATGGATAGCAATATGGGCAGTATTTTTAAAAAAAAAACTATTTGGAGGCAGGAACTCACAATATATACCCCAATTTTTTTGTAAAATGTGAAAGATGATGTTACACCAAATAAATGAATACTGAACCCATCACGCTTTAAAAATTGCGCACACTCATGGAATGGCGACAAACTATGGTACTTAAAAATCTCCATAGGCGACGATTTAAACTCCTTCACAGGTTACCTGTTTACCCCCTCACACAAAACTTTGTATCTATAGAGTCTGAATCAATGCATACCCCAAGGAATAGGGATGGGCCAAACGACCCCCTGTTTGGTTCGCACCAGAACTTTTGAACATTGCGAAAGTTCGGAACCCAATAACGAACTCCATTGAAGGGGCCTGAACTGGAAAAATCAAAAGTGCCCATTTTGAAGGCTTATATGCAAGTAATTGGGCATACACTGGTTTCTTGGGGTCTGGGTTCTGCCCTGGGGGACATGTATCAATGGAAAAAAGTTTGTAAAAAACGTAATTTTTAAATGAGCATTGATATACTAATGCTTAACGTGAAAGCATCAAAATGAGAAAAACAATAAAAATAGAAAATTCCTTTCAATATAGTGCCTGGGAAGTCCCGTTAGGTTTACCTATAAAGTGGCACATCTGTACTGTGTATAGAAGCTGCTGCAGAAATAATTGCATTTCTAACCGGTTAACGACCGCCCGCCGCAGCTATACTGCGACAGGCAGCCACTCCTGCGCGAATCGCAATAGGTATAATGCAGTTGCGTGGGGGCGTGCCCTCCGTCCCCATGATGGTCTGATTCGGTACAGAACCGATCAGTCATCAGGTCCAGGCCAATGATTTTTGGGCCGCAAACCCAAATTTGACCCTTGCCAGACAATTTGGCTGGAAACCTATAATGGTTTCCGAGTTTAAGAGAGACCTACGGCGGTTTGCGCAGGAGAGCCACCTTGCCGCAGTAAATAGGCAGGGGGTGGTCGGGAAGCGGTTAAAGTGTTTTAACAGTGTATGCAGACACATGTCAGGGTCCAACATTTGAATCCTGACTTTTTTAAATGAAGAATCTTCGTAGGATATGCACATTTGTATATGTTTGTCATCGGTACATGTTTGCCATGCATTTATTACAGACATTTGTACAAGTGAAAGAGAGCAATATATGTCCAAATTGTGTGCGCTACACATAGGCATGCGGTTTAACAGTTGGGCATTTGTGTGCAACATTTCATAACTATGCTGTACATTAAGGTGCTCGTTAGAATGTCATTTGTGGACAACTGGGGGTGTTTTGTAAACATGTGCAACAAAGACCTCTCTTTGACTCGGTTCACACTACCGCGACCATAAGTCGCCCCATGACGGAGCGGCTTTTTACTGTGACTTTACCGCAACTTTAACGCGACTTCAGGGCGACTTGTGAATTATTTAAAGCGACTCATATGATAGACGACTTTGTATTTGGCCAATCAGAATATGGTTTGTTGTGACCTAATTCCCCTTTTCTGTTTTTTTTTTTTACTAATTTCCTCATTGCCCACCAGTGCCACGTATCAGTATCCACCAGTGCCACGTATGTGTCCACCAGTGCCACTGCCCACCAGTGCCACGTATGTGTCCACCAGTGCCACTGCCCACCAGTGCCACGTATCAGTGTCCACCAGTGCCACTACCCACCAGTGTCACGTATGTGTCCACCAGTGCCACGTATCAGTGTCCACCAGTGCCACTGCCCACCAGTGCCACGTATGTGTCCACCAGGGCCACGTACCAGTGTCCACCAGTGCCACATATCAGTGCCACGAATCAGTGTCCACCAGTGCCACGTATTAGTGCCACGTATCAGTGCCACAAATCAGTGTCCACCAGTGCCATGTATCAGTGCCACGAATCAGTGTCCACCAGTGCCACATATCAGTGCCACAAATCAGTGTCCACCAGTGCCACGTATCAGTGCCAAAAATCACTGTTCACCAGTGCCACATATCAGTGCCACGTATCAGTGCCACAAATCAGTGTCCACCAGTGCCACGTATCAGTGCCACGAATCAGTGTCCACCAGTGCCACATAATAGTGCCACGAATCAGTGTCCACCAGTGCCACGTATCAGTACCATGCATCAGTGCCACGTATCAGTGTCCACCAGTGCCACTGCCCACCAGTGCCACTTATCTGTGTCCACCAGTGCCACTCACACAGACCAGGCAGAGATAATGGTATATAGGAACTGTAGGCATGGCTGCAATGTGGGGAATGCCTGGCTAATTTTCCTTCTTCTTCCTGGAAAGTCGGATCACAGTCGCTTGACAAAAGAAAAGGATCCGACATGGAGGCGACTCCCATTGAAGTCTATTGGCACAAGTCAGATACAAGTCGCCTTGAAGTAGTACAGGACCCTTTTCTGAAGTCGGAGCGACTTCAGTAGTGCATATTAAGAAGGCTCTCATTCATTTACATTGCATTTGTTATGACAAGCGACTTGGGGCGACTTGAGGGCACACAAGTCGCATCACAAATCGTACTAGTGTGAATGGAGCCTTTATGAGTATAATTATATATACAGTATATATATATATATTTAGTATTCCACATTAAATATTTCTAATTATAACTACATTACATGACATTTTTTTTAGATATTTAGATATTAGCTTAAACTAAGAACAAATTGTATGTCCCCACCTGTGTAAATAATTAATGGCAATTAAAAGAAACACATGGCTAAATAGGTATTTAACCCAGGACCTGACTCTTCTATTGTATTGCCTCAGCCCACTGAGATATTTAACCACTTTAGCCCCAGAGGATTTGGCTGGTCAATGACCAGGCCCTATTTTGCGATTCAGCACTGCGTGATTTTAACGGACAATTGTGCGGTCCTGCGACGCTGTAACCAAACAAAATTGATGTCCTTTTTTTCCCACAAACAGAGTTTCTTTTGGTGGTATTTGATCACCTGTGCGATTTTTATTTTTTGCGCTATAAACAAAAAAAAAGAGCGTTCATATAAAAAATAACAATATTTTTCTAATTTTTTTTATATGAAATTCTCAAAAAAAAATGTAAAAATCAAAATGTATTAACATTTAGGCCAATTTGCTTTCTGCTACATATTTTTGGTAAAAAAAAAATAAAATCACAATAAGCGTATTTAGATTGGTTTGCGCAAAAGTTATTGCGTTTACTAACTATGGAAAAGATTTATGTCATTTTTATTGTTTTTCTTTTTTTTACTAGTAATGGCGGCGATCTGCAATTTTTTTTTTTTTTTTTTTTTTTTCGTGGAACTTGCTTTTCACATTGTATCATTGGGCGCGTCGCACCTCATTTAAAGTCCCAAGGGCAAATCTTTGCAACTTTCTATGTTATTGAGGGATGGAGGTGCATCACAGGGTGCATCAGGGCATATTTTAAATTATACTGTATATTAGGTGGAAGACACCTGCTGCCCATTCATGGCTTGCTGCACCCATTGGACCCTACATATATCTATTTTTTTTGCATTTTCTATACTTTGTACCATTATGGCTATACTGTTATATGGTGGGAACTTTTCAACCAATTATCCCATGCTCTTTTCCCTGTGCTGCAATTGGGGGTCTCTGCCCGGGAGCTGTGATGCTTTTTTATCCTCGTGGTCCCTGCCTGCCCATCTTGATGGGCAAATGGCGCCTGCAAGAGAATCGGCATCATGTGGGGGGGACTTGGCGTAGGACGCCGGCGTTCCCGCCGTGATGTCATCGCACCAGTCCATGCGGCCATGTCGCACCATGGTGTGGTTGGATGTGTGCTCAGTGCTGTCCTCCCCACAGGTTAAGCTGAATACACACTATACAACTTTTGTTGGTAGATTTCCTTTAGAGTAAAGCCCCGTACACACACGCAGATCGTCGTCATACAAATGTTCCTCTTTTCTCCCCGGGATGTCGGTGTCTGTTGAAAAGTGCAAAGACAGCACAAGGACAGCACAAGAATTTTGTCCGCAGACTTCAGCTGACTGCAGAAGTGATGTCATGTAATGGTTAACTTTCCCTGTGTTTTTTATTTTCTGAGCATGCCCAGTCTTGCAAATCTGCGGTCTGTCGGCTGATTTCTGTACTGACAGGCGAACAATCGTCCGTTCTGGTGTCTGCAGACAAAAATTTTCATGTTTTCAAGACTCTTGTCCGCGGATTGTGTGCAGACATCTGTCGGAGGCACCATACTAACACGCGTACAATCAGCAGATCTTTCGTCCGCCGACGTTTGTATGACGACGATCTGCGTGTGTGTACGGGGCTTTACCATCAACTATAGGGCCATACACACTATAAGATTTTCTGAAGACTTTTTCCTTCAGATTTACCTTTTCTATGTAGTGCAAGGGCCTGCCAGATTGCATACAAATTGAAAGTGTTTAGGTTCAAACTCATATTATATGGTTTTGGTAAGTCTAAAGGAAAAAGTCTTCAGAAAATCTTATAGTGTGTATGGCCCATATGTAGTGCAAGGGCCTGCCTGATTGCATAAAAATTGTAAGTGTTTAGGTGTGGCCTCATTATATGGTTTTGGAAAATCTAAAAGAAAAATCTAAAGAAAATTGTATAGTGTGTATCCTGCTTTAGCGGCCATTCCTAGGGATCTCCTTTTTCCCAGCCAGCCGCACCCACCTGATGTTGGGTGGGGTCGAAGTGGGCTCGTTACAGGTACAGATAAGAGAGCCCAACCCTGCATTTGCCTTCAGTGGCTCCATAATGTTTGGTGATGATGTGTGTAGCTTTGTGCCAGAGCATTGCGTCAATATGGTAGGTCACATTCATCCATGGTTTTTGTCTTTCAGACTGATGATTTGGTGTCTGTGTATTCTCCTTTCTTCCTTATCATGTGCACTATGTTTTAATTTCATCCTCACTTTCTCTCCTCTCCTTTACCCTTACTTCATATGTCATATTCTATGCACCTAGGGAGTCTTGCTTATTTTACTTTAATTGCACAATATAGTACATTGTTGCTACATAGTCCAACTTGGGCAGGTCACTTCTACACACACCATCCTTTCCTTTTTGAGGTCTGTGGAGTCATTTGGTTTGCTTCTTGTTTTGTCATTTCATTCAACTCTAATCGCACATCATTGATACTCTTTTGCTTCATTGCCAGCCCCACACACACACACACACACACACACACACACACACACACACACACACACACACACACACACACACACACACACACACACACACACACACACACACTTTTTTGCATTTTAATCTGAACATCAGATTTTTTTTTTTTTTTTTTTTTTTTAACCCTGGCTCCCTCTCAATGTTCTCAGTTGATACCCCCTACTTACTGCACAGTATTATACCCCTTGTACTGATATTACTATTTACATAGACTTTAGATGGAGTCTGATGCATAGATAAGTCTCATTTAGCCATCACTGTGGATGCCACACCATGTTGGTTTGTACTGCTGGGCCCTCTTGGCTGCGGCAGCCAATGGATCATGAGCATGGTTTTTTTTTTTTTTTTTTAACCAGATTTGTAAGTATGGGCCCCTTGGTGGCCCCTTAGTGTTTTGCTTTAGCACAACTGTAGCAGGCATTGAGTCTGAGGTGGGTCTGCCATTGTCACCGGTTACCTCTCCAGCCCATGTGAGCTGTGAGAACTGAGACCATGACAATTCTGGCATCTTTGATTTGGTTGTTTTTTTGTATTTAGGGGATGGGAGCAGGGAATGAGTGGGACACTCCTTTGGCTCAACTAGGTACTTTTGGGACTCTTAGGCAAAAATGACTGTTCATGCTGTCTTGATGCTAGCTAACGCTTTAATACACTAACGCTGCAAGCTGTGCTGGAACCTCGACTATAGTGCAGAAGATCCAGGACTGTAGAATATTTGCCTTAAGACACTGCTTTACTCCAAAGTCACTGAACCGCTTCCTACAGCCCTGTGTGAGCATGAGGTAGCTCTTTGTGAATTCCTGTGATGCTGCAACTCTCCAATGGCACACTCCACTGTGCACTAACTCTTCAGGGCCCAAACTACAGGTGCCCCCCTTGAACTTCAGGGCCCTCTGACTAGGTGCCCCCCTTGAACTTCAGGGCCCTCTGACTAGGCCCCCTGACTAGGTACCCCCCTTGAACTTCAGGGTCCCCTGACTAGGTACCCCCCTTGAACTTCAGGGTCCCCTGACTAGGTACCCCCCTTGAACTTCAGGGTCCCCTGACTAGGTACCCCCCTTGAACTTCAGGGTCCCCTGACTAGGTACCCCCCTTGAACTTCAGGGTCCCCTGACTAGGTACCCCCCTTGAACTTCAGGGTCCCCTGACTAGGTACCCCCCTTGAACTTCAGGGTCCCCTGACTAGGTACCCCCCTTGAACTTCAGGGTCCCCTGACTAGGTACCCCCCTTGAACTTCAGGGTCCCCTGACTAGGTACCCCCCTTGAACTTCAGGGTCCCCTGACTAGGTACCCCCCTTGAACTTCAGGGTCCCCTGACTAGGTACCCCCCTTGAACTTCAGGGTCCCCTGACTAGGTACCCCCCTTGAACTTCAGGGTCCCCTGACTAGGTACCCCCCTTGAACTTCAGGGTCCTCTGACTAGGTACCCCCCTTGAACTTCAGGGTCCTCTGACCAGGCACCCCCTTTATAACTAGCTGACACTTGGATCCCAGAACCTTCTCTGGAGTTGTCCCCTCTAACACTAGGCAGACCCCCAGGGG
This sequence comes from Pelophylax lessonae, assembly GCF_965119305.1. NCBI lineage: Eukaryota > Metazoa > Chordata > Amphibia > Anura > Ranidae > Pelophylax > Pelophylax lessonae. Next base: position 55,971,028 of record NC_138768.1, on the reverse strand, counting down.
CAATCCTCAGTACTCACGACCTTTGTAGGTTTTCCTGGGACTGGACCCCTCTCTCTCTCCGCTGGTTCCCCGCACACCAGATCCCCTTCAGCTCAACTCCGCACCCAGAGACATACGCTTCCTCTGACAGGAGGAGAGACAGCCATACTCTCCCTCCTGGGACTCTGCTTCCCGCCAAAGATAATGAGTCATGCGCTCCCCTCAAACTTATACCCACTCCCAGAATCCTCTGCGGTAGAATCTGCCTTCTGGGGTATTTACAAGCCTGAATATCTGATTGGGTTTCCTCCACTGCCCAATGAAAAGCCTCTCACAGGGCCAGTGGGGAGACTCCCCTCTCTCAGCCGACACAAGTGGGAGCTATGACACCCTACCTGACCAAAAGAAATCATGGCTCTGCTGTTAGGCAGACAAAGCACACTATTTTACTGTACCTGCCTGTAGGGTGCTACATCACATTATCTACTATCTTTATTACATGCTGCAAACTATTTATTTCTTAGCAACCATGTATCGCATCAACTCCTGAGGAAGCGAACGGTTAACACAACGCGTTGGGTTATCAGGATGCACTTTCATACATGGATTGCTCTATGGAATACTGAACTTGAATATATGAATATCAATATACTATGTATAACATCACAAATCTGTTTCATAATATGGTTCCTGTCTGTGTTTACTTGCTGACATTGTAAGTTCAAATAAACTCGCTTTTTAAACTCGCTTTTTTTTTTTTTAAACCTCCATTTTAAAGTCCCAGTGGCAAATCTTTGTAACTTTCTATGTTATTGAGGGATGGGGGTGCATCAGGGCATATTTTAATATTGTACTTTATATATTTTAGGTCGTGGCAGCTTCCAAGCCGCTTCATGGGCATAAGCCAGTGTCCAGGGTGTTGATTGATGCAATTCTTGACCTTGTGCCACAATTTATACACTGGCCACAATCAAGACAAGTGAAATAACGTGAAGGTGGCTTTCTACCAGCGGGCCCAAATGCCGCAGATCCTGGTGGCCATCGATTGCACCCACGTGGAAATCGGGGGGGGGGGGGGCCCCCCCAGGAGATGCGAGGTGGACTATTGGAACCGCAAGCAGTACCACTCCCTTAACATTCAATTGTGTGTGATGCAAGACAGTGCATTGAGTGTGAAGTTTCCCAGGGTCGTGCCATGGTTCTTTATTTTGGAGCAAAGCAACCTCTACCAGAATTTTCAAAGTGGCCAAATGCCCCCTGGGTGGCTTGTTGGTAAAGTATTTTTTGGGTTTGAACATAAACTGTAAGGTTACATACAGACATGTATTTTTTTTTTTTTTATTTAGTGGTTAAGAGGAAGAGATTGATTTAGAGTCAACATATGTCCCCCTTGGTTGAACACAAGCCCAGATGGGAATCTGCTTGTGTGCACCCAGCCTGCCAGCTCATACAAGAAACCTGAGGTTGGCTAAAAGCCAAATTTTAAGGTGGTAACACAATCTGTAAATGCTTTACGAATGCCACACAAGCTAAACCCAAAAGTAATTTCAATGGCATTACCATATCAACAGTCATTTTCATAAGTGAGTCAGTTTGTTTTGGCTCAACATAGTGTAAGATATATTCCCTAAGCAATGCCTATGCTGATTTTAACCAGTTGAAGACCGTCCGCTGCAGATGTACTGCGGCAGGCAGCCACTCCCAGGCAAATCACCGTACATGCACGGCGCTCACTCTGGGGAGTCTAGGGGGGTGAGTGCGCTCCGCCGGCGGCGCGCTCCCATACCCCGCTCGTCAGCAGGGAAGCAGATGCGTGTGTCAGGCGGCTTCGATTGCTGCCTGACACCTGCGATCGCTCCCCGCTGAGAAGGCCGGTCAGCTGTTGTAAACACAGCCTACTGTCCTACTCCCTGGGATGATCAGAGCTCTTGTGATGCTGCAATATAGGATCACATGTCTCTATGATTATCTCAGAAGCCATGCCCTCCACAGGTAGAATCACTCCCTAGGCTCACACTTAACCCCTTGATCACCCACAGGGTTAACCCCATCTCTGCCAATGGCATTATTACAGTAACAGTACATATTTCCCAAGTCATCCTCCAGGACGGTCACATGAGAGATGGCTCCTCCTCCTACAGCAAACACAAGCACAGTTAAGTTTAAAAGGCCGCCCCACAGTTCTTGTTTCCTGTCCTGCTTACACAAGCATGGTCCTGAACATCCCCTGTTTGTTTTTTATTTTCCCTATCCTGGGCAGGTGTCCTGGGATACCTCTTCCCTTCACCAGCCTGTGCCGATAAGGGTATCTGGTGGGCTGGTGCCAGCAATGGGGGGCAAGGAAAGAGGACGTCCACGGGAGAGGAGGGGGTCGTGAGGCTTCAGAAGATACCCCCTCCTCTCTATCTATCTTATCTATCTTATCTATCTTATCTATCTTATCTATCTTATCTATCTTATCTATCTTATCTATCTTATCTATCTTATCTATCTTATCTATCTTATCTATCTTATCTATCTTATCTATCTTATCTATCTTATCTATCTCCTGCCCAAACGCTTACCTTACTCCAGGGGGACCGAGGTATAGCGGACCAAGAGGGGACCATGGCGGCCAGCCGGAGGCCGTGCTGAGCAGCTCGCCATTTCCCCTCGAACGGTCATCTCCACGCTGGGCTCCCGGTGGAGTTTCCAGCATGGGCTGTGACAGCCAGCGTCGCCGCTGGCGCGGCGTAAGTGACGTAGCCAATATCCCACTGGAAGTGGGGTGGCGGCCATGTTGGATGTGGGCAAAGAGCGCCGGAACAGCGTCGGAAGCTCTGGCGGGAAATTCAAATATAAATGGCGCCAGTTCACAGGAGATCGGCTTGGCTACGCTTCACCTGCTGCAAGGCTCCTTCCCTCCAGACGGTCCTAATGGCGGAGGACCAGTCCCTGTTACCAGAGGCTGTGGTGTGGCCCCAGCCCGAGTATGGTAAGTGGAGGGAAGAAGGGAAGGGGGCTCCCCTTTCCCCAACACCCCCCCCCCCAAAAAAAATTTTCTTTTCCTTTGGCCTCTCAAAAAAAGGGGGGTCAGGGGGGAAAAAAGGGGAGAATTTAAGGGGGTCAGGGGAATTAGGGGGAGGGTATACGTACCCTCAGATGGGAGATAACTAGATATGCGTCTCTGTTTCTCTGTCTACAGCCCAAGCCCGCAGAAACCAGACACTTTGGTTAAACCAAAGAAAAAGCACTGCCGCACCTGCGGGACAAAAATGCCAACGGATTCAGACAAGCTATTGTGCCAAAGATGCATTAAGAAAGTAATCAATGAAGAATCCAAGCCATTAGGGAAGGATTTCCTTGATTTCAAAAAAGAAGTCGCGTCCACTCTGAAATTGCTACAGTCATCCATAGAAGGGATGAAAAGAGCAGACCAGCTATCCACGTCAGGATACCGCAAAAACGGCAAGGATCCAAACGGTCACCAGGCTAATGGAAGAATCCTCAGAATCAGACTCTCAGGATGAGGAAGGGGAACTCCTGGGAGGAGACAGCTCAGACTCAGAAGAGCATGACAGTGAGGTACAGGAAAAAGTGACCAGACATCGATTTCCAACAGAGACGGAAGAACTACTGAAAGCAATATATGTAACAGAAGACTTACAAGAAGAGGAAGAACCAAGATCGGTGAGAGACTGACTATATAGAGGCCTACAGGTTCCGAAGACACGTACCTTTCCGGTCCACCAATCCCTGAAAGGGATCATAACGAAGGAGTGGGAATGTCCCGAAAACAAGCTTTTCTTCCCTAAAGTAATGAAAAAGAGATTCCCCTTCGAGGAATCAGTAGGAGTTTGGTCCAAATGCCCAAAAATTGACGCGCCTCTAGCCAAAGTGTCAAAAAAGTCAGACTTGTCTTTTGAAGACATGGGCCACTTAAAAGATCTGATGGATAAGAAGATCGATGTGACACTTCGGAGGGCTTATGAGGCGGGGGCAGCATCTTTTCAGCCAAATATGGCAAATACCTGCGTGGCTAGGAACGTGTCCTTCTGGCTGGAACAGCTAAGGGGACAGTTGGAAAAGGTCCCAGGGAGCGAAGAGGCACAGGATTCCCTCCTCTTGATAAAGGGGTGGCCTATATGGCAGATGCAGCGGTGGAAGGTGTACGGATAGCAAACCGAACCACTGGTCTGGTAAACTCTGCCAGAAGAGCCCTCTAGCTTAAAACGTGGGAAGGTGACTACGCATCCAGAAATAAGCTGTGCAGTATCCCTTTTGACGGGAAGCTACTCTTTGGCCAAGAACTGGATAAGGTTCTGGAAAGATCGGCGGACAAATCAAAAGGATTCCCCGCCAAAAAGGAGAAACAGAAGAGATTTTTTTTCGCCGCCCGAGAGGCGATACACAGTCCAAGGGAGGAAAACCAAATACCCAGAGGAAGTGGGTATACAATAAGAGCAAGGGTAGACCAAACAACCCCTTCTCCAATAATAGCAGCAATGTCAGCAAGCCCCAGTGACGCCAGACGGCCGGTAGGGGGGAAACAGATTCTTCTCCCCTCAATGGGAAGAATTCTGTACGAACGGTTTCATAGTACAGATTCTCAAGGAAGGTTACAAGATGGAATTCGTGACAACTCCCCCTCACAAATTTCGGGGTAACATCACCAGCAAAAGAAGCCTGGGAAACATCCATCTCGAACCTGTTGCAAGAGGAGGTAATAAAGGAAATACCCTTATCACACCAAGGGGAAGGGTTCTTTTCCAGAGTTTTTTTAAGGCTAAAACCATCAGGCAAACACCGCCTAATCCTAAATCTCAAGGACCTCAACCAAAGAGTAAGGTACAGGAGGTTCAAGATGGAATCCATCTTCTCAGTGAGAACACTACTTCCCGAAGATGCTTTCCTAGTAACCCTAGATCTCCAAGATGCCTATTTACATGTGCCAATCCACCTAAGGCATCAAAAGTTCCTAAGGTTCGCAACCAGATTGGGGTCACAAATACACCTATTCCAGTTCCAGGCACTCCCATTCGGAATCTCCTCGGCACTGAGAATCTTTACCAAGATTATGGCGGAGGTAGTCCAGGACCTTCGAGTAAGAGGGGTCCAGATAATTCCCTACCTAGACGACTTCCTGATATACGGCAAATCAGAGGCAGAAGTGTTGGAAAATCTCAGAACAGAAGATTTCCTCACATCACTGGGGTGGTTGATCAACACCCAGAAATCCAACAGAATCCCTTCACAGGAGACAGTGTTCCTGGGTTATCGAATCAACACAGTGACACAAAAAAATCCTGTTACCAGAGAACAAGATTGTGAAGCTCAAAGAAGCTACGAGGCGCTTGATAGAGCTACACCATATATCAAGAAGAGACACCATGGTGGTCCTGGGCCTCATGTCAGCAGCCATCCCAGCAGTACAGTGGGCTCGGCTACACATGAGACCTCTCCAGAGACATCTCCTGAGTCACTGGAATGGGAAGACCTCAGAACTGGATGGTCTAATATCGATTCCACCAACCGTAAAAAAGTCACTAACCTGGTGGCTAAAGGAAGACTCCCTCTCTCAAGGGAGACTCTGGATGCCCACAGTACAGGTCAGGATAACAACGGATGCAAGCCTTTTCGGCTGGGGAGCCCACATAGGACATCAGGTGAGACAGGGAACCTGGTGCCAATCTGGGGAAGAAGTGTCCTCAAATATGAGGGAGCTAGCGGCTGTAAGAGAAACCATGGTAGGATTCCAACAAACAAAAGGAAAACGTGTCCAAATTCAGTCGGACAATGTTACGACAGTCTCTTAACATCAACCACCAAGGTGGTACACGCTCAAATCACCTGATGAGATTAGCGCAAGACATTCTATCAGAGGCAGAAGCAAACCTTTTATCCCTTTCGGCAGTGCACATAAAGGGGTCAACAAATGTGCTGGCAGATCTACTGAGCCGGAAGCACCTGGACCCAGCGGAGTGGGAGCTAAATCAACAGATTTTTCAACCAGCTGGTACAGAAGTGGGGGACACCGGAGGTGGACCTTTTCGCCACAGAGCAACAGAAAAATAAGGAAGTTCTTCTCTTTACACAAGGAAAGAAACGCATTGGGCATAAATGCCCTAGCATTTCCCTGGAGCTTCGGCCTGGCGTATGCGTTTCCCCCGATCCAACTGATTCCAAGGACAATCAGGAAAATCCATCGGGAGGGGACAAGGGTAATCCTAGTGGCACCCTTCTGGCCAAAATGAGCATGGTTTACTCCACTCTGGAAAATGGCGGAGGAAGAACCCTGGATTCTACCAGCTCTGGAAGATCTTCTGGCCCAAAAGGGAGCGCATCACCCCTCCAGTCAGATGCTACAACTAGCAGCATGGATCCTGAACGGAACATACTACTAAATAAAGGACTATCTACAAGAGTCACGGAAGTACTGCTCCAGAGCAGAAAACCAGTAACCAGGAAGATTTACAACAAGATATGGAATGCATACAGATTTAAAATGGAGCCCAGCAACAGAAACCTAAAGGATATTAGCACTGTGCTGGATTTTTTTTCTAGACGGAGTAGACAAAGGTCTGGCCGTAAACGCCCTTAAAGTGCAGACGGCAGCTCTGTCCTTCTTTCTGGAAAAACCTATAGGAGAAGATCCTTTTTAGTAAAGGGGTTTTTTAGATCCAGGCCTAGCAAAGACCTTGGCTTGGCCCCATGGGATCTAACACTAGTACTACAGGCACTCACCAAAGCCCCTTTTGAGCCTTTAGAAGAATGCAATCTAAAGAATCTTACTCTGAAAGCGGCGTTTCTTGTGGCAATTACATCAGCCAGAAGGGTGAGCGACCTACAGGCCCTTTCCATCAAGGAACCTTTCTTAAAGATTTTTCCAGATAAATTAATCCTCAGGACGGACCCTCTTTTCCTTCCGAAAGTATCATCGGACACAGGAAGTAGTCCTTTCATCATTCTGCCAAAACCCAACCTCACCAGGGGAGGAGGTTTTTTCTACTCTGGACGTCAAGAGGTGTATCCTACACTACATAGAAGTCACCAGAGAAATCAGGAAATCGGCTAACTTATTTATACTCTTTAGAGGCACTCAAAGGGAATGCGGCCTCAAAATCATCCATAGCCAGGTGGATCAGAATGGCTATCTGTGCAGCCTACACAGTGCAAAACAAAAGTTTACCAGCCGGTATCAAGGCACACTCCACCAGGGCGATATCAACATCTTGGGCAGAAAAGGCTGGGGCCTCAGCAGAGCAAATCTGCAAAGCAGCCACCTGGTCAAGTGATCTGACGTTTGTCAAACACTACAGGGTCGACCTGGTCTCCGCCCAGGATCTATCCTTCGGTCGCAAAGTGCTCCAGGCAGTAGTCCCACCCTAGGTATGCATCGTTGGGGTCTCATGTGACCGTCCTGGAGGATGACTTGGGAAAGTATAAAGTTATTACCTGATAACTCCCTTTCCAGGAATCCTCCAGGACGGTGGACCCCCACCCTATTAATAAATTGTATACTTAGAATTATAGTTTGAGCTAGTCGCTTAAGCAGGCCAGTTCATCTTTTTACAACTGTGGGGCGGCCTTTTAAACTTAACTGTGCTTGTGTTTCCTGTAGGAGGAGGAGCCATCTCTCATGTGACCGTCCTGGAGGATTCCTGGAAAGGGAGTTATCAGGTAATAACTTATACTTTTTAGCACTGATTACTGTAGTAATGTCACTGGTACCCCCAAATGTGTGAAATGTTAGTTAGGTGTCAGATCTAACTAATCAAAAATTGCAGACCGCCACCATTACTAGTAAAAAAAGACCAATCTTCCTGTAGTTACTAGACACGATAACTTTTGCGCAAACCAATCAAAATATGTTTATTACAATTATTTTCAAAAAATATGTAGCAGAAAACAAATTGACCTACAATGTTAAATTTAGCTTTTTTTGGGAATGTCCTATAGGAGAAGTGTGTATGTGTGTGTCTCTTTTTGTTTATAGCGCAAAAGAAAGCTCTTTGTGGGGAATAAAAGGACTTGAATTTAGTTTGGGTACAGCATTGCATGACCGTGCAATTGTCGGTTAAATTAAAACAGTGCCGAATCGCAAAATGGGGCCTGGTCAGGAAGGAGGCAAATCCTTTCGGTCTTAGTGGTTAAGCACACACCTAGACACAGATGACCAGGTTGGGCCAATAAATTCCTCATTGTCTCCCATTTTTGTTGACAGGCATCTAAGGTCACATGATATGAAGGACTAATTCATTTTTTTGTTTTTAACAGGGGTTGCTGGTAACCTGCAGCTGACGTGGCCGATGGCTCCAATCGGGTACCCCCTGGGCCAACCACAACATCGTTACAGCAGAGCCTTGCGGAGAAGCCGGTCATTGTAGCTTGCACAATTCCCCAGTTTCTCTACTTGGCCAGGCCCGGGGGGGGGGGGGGGGGGAGAGACTCCTGTACTTGCCTTCCTCTGAAGGCTTCCAGGATAATCTTTGCCTTTGTGTGTTGCACAACATATGTGTGTGGCAAGGGATGAATCCTGGGAGCTGACGAAGGAGAGGAAGCAAGAGGTCCGTCAGTTGCCGGTCCCCAGGCGGCAGAGCACCACCGCAGGGATTGCCACCCGGAATCAACTGGTCGCTGGCTACCTTACATGTACGTACTGTAACCGCTAGACATAGAGCATTTGTAGTAAATTGCTACTTTGCAGGGTTATCACTCACAGGAACACAGATGGTAATAAACATCTGCCAGTTGCACTTGACACTCTAGCTAACGTGTAATCAACATTCCAAAACAGTTTACTTGACCAATAACATGAACCTCCAATCCAAAACGTGTGGATATTTGAAATGGTGGAGAGGGATGAGAACACCTGGCAGGTGTTTGCTTTTGTCTGTGCCCCCTGTCTAGTTAGGAACATGAAAGCCTGCTAGGTATCTTATGGTGTTTGTATTTTTCAGGCATCTTGGGTGTGAAGCATGGCATGTACCCTGGGAAGCCTGTGGTAATGGATTGTCTTGCGTCACAGGTGTGTATTCAAATCCTAGCGTAAATGTTTTATGTTGTGAAAAATTGTGTCAAAATGTCAAACTTCACTCCTGATCTTGAAAAGACTTAAAGGAAAAACTCAAGCTAGCCTGCACCAAGATGTGCTGTCATGATGATATGGCACTTAGCCCTTGATCTCATTTTACAGGAGTGGTCCTGCTTGTGGTTCAAGCTGGGAGACGCCTTCATGGCCCTCACTCGTCTTCATTTGTGGCAAGTGTATATTTTGTGAGCCACAAGGCAAGAACTGGCCTCGATCATGAACGCCCTGGCACATCAGAAGTGGCTTGGAAGCTGAACAGCAACTAGGCCATGCCTTTCTTGTATTGCTTCTCGACTTGACTCAAGAACCTGCCCAAGATATCAGTCCCGCATGTTTTCCAAATCTAGCCATGGGCAAAAGATCCTGGGCAGGTGCTGTAAAGGCACAAGGACTTGAGCCTCTAAATGTGACCTTGCTGCATCCCTCCTAAGCTGTCAAATAAAAGCAAATCAGTTTGCAAATGAATAAGTGTGTCATCTTTCTTGTGATTCACAGACTTGAGCTGCCAATACCTGGGCCTTGCACTTTACATGCTGGTGATGCGAGGGGATTGAATATAGGGTAGGGATGGAACAGTGTTGTGTTGAGGTGCGGGTCAAAGTGGAGTGTTGGACTATGATGGGCTGTGCTGGTAAGACATGTTGAGGGTCCCATACCGGACACATACTGTATTTTCTGGCGTATAAGACTACTTTTGAACCTCAAAAAAATCCCCCAAAAATGGGGGGTCGTCTTATACGCCGAGTATATCTCCATGGTAACCTAAGTATTACCGGTAGATGGAAATTAGGGGGCTCGTCTTATACGCCCAGTCGTCTTATACGCCGGAAAATACGGTATTTGCTTGGTGTGCATAAAATTCTCAATCCCTTGTAATGTCTCAATGATTGCAGCTCCAAATGGGTAGGACCACAGCCACGCCCATACGTTTAAATTGGGATTGTGCTATGCATAGTTGACTAGGTTTTGCCCCCCCCCCCCCCCCCCCAAAAGTCTCATATTGAAAATTCACCCAAGTGTTGTCATGGTTGTGATTTGAACTCATGACCTAGGTGCTTCTGGGTAAGTTGCAAAGCAGTAAGCTACTATGCAGAATACAGTAATGTAGGGAACAGAAAGGAGTCCCATGAGCCGAAAATGCATAGATGTCAAATTCGCCCGTGCGTTATATTAATTAATTTAATGAAGCGAGGAAAAAAAAAAAAACCCGGAGCGGTACACAATTCTTTGAGAGATTAGTGAATTACACCCCCCCCCCCCTTGTCCAAATGTCCACCGCAATATTGAGCAGTCACGGTTGCTGATCGCTAATATTGCTAGTAAAAAAAATTCCAGTATATATCCCCTAGTTTGTAGACACAATACATTTTGCACAAACCATTTAATATATGCTAATTGGGATTTTGTTTTAACTAAAAATATGTAGCAGAATACATATTAGCGCATCAAATTAGATTTTCTTTTTTAACATTTTAGCGCAAAAAATAAAAAAAAATGCAGTGGTGATCAAATGAAAGCTCTTGTGGGGGGGGGGGGATTTTGTTTTGTTCAGGTTTTTCTCATGAATTGGTCACATATTTTTGTTTGGTCATGAAGGGGGGTAAATCTTCTGGAGCTCACAAGTGTTTAACTACAGTAGAAAAAAAAAAATCAGATCACAAACTTGGCTCTCCTGTCTGGCAGGGTTGTTTAAAAATCTCAAATGGATGGACAGACCTTCAAACCCTTTGACACCTAAATAACTTACTATATAGGTTATGTATTCAGCTATGTAAATCAATACATTTCCATTGACCTTGTGTGTGGTTTATTTTTTTCTTCACTTCTTTGTACTTCTGATCTTCTTTCCTGGTTTACATTATGTAGTGTATAGGCTCCTTCATACATATCCCTCTATACATATCCTTCTGTAATTACCTGGCCTGCACCTTCATAAATATCTCATTGTTATCACTGCTTGTTAAAGAAGAATCTGCTTCGCCCAGCCCTACAAAACTGTTCATTATAATAGTAAATACCCGGCATTGTAAATCTACAGGGATTCACTTAGGAAGCTCATCCAGAATATTCTCAGCTGTCTTTATTATAAGCACATAAATAAATAATCAGTTGGTATAGATGATGCAAAATTACCAATGTGTTAATTTATGAATTTGCTATGTATTTATTCACTTCGCTTGTATATTGATCTTAGCCAATGCTCAGTTGCATAAAACACAATCTAACCTAATAAGCAATTTACGAGGAAGTCATCCAAGCAAGAGGGCAGCGCGGCAGGAAGAATCGATGATTGCTGTATAATTCCCCCTATTTAATAATATATGCCTACCGCAAAGGAGTGGAAAGGGAAAAATAAAAATGAGATGAATCGCTGGCTAACAAAAAGGATTCCCTGCGTGAAAGGCTGATTCTCTTCTTGTTACAAAGTCATTTTCGTTTTGTTGGGATGTGCTGTCAACAAAAAACTTAAAGCGGTATTCAACCCCTCCCAAAAAATAATTTAACCACTTAAGCCCCGGAAGATTTTACCCCCATTCCGACCAGGGGGTATTTTGCGATTCGGCACTGCGTGACTTTAACGGACAATTGCGCGGTCGTGCGACGCTGTACCTAAACGAATTTGGCGTCCCTTTTTTCCCCACAAACAGAGCTTTCTTTTGGTGGTATTTGATCACCTGTGCGATTTTTTTTTTTTTTTTTTTTTTTTTTTTTTTTCCTCACGCGCTATAAACAAAAAGAGCGTCAATTTTGCAAAAATAACAATATTTTTCACATTTTTTTATATGAAATTCCCCCCCAAAAAAAAATGTAAAAATCAAAATTTTTTAACATTTTCGGCCAATTTGTTTTATGCTACCTATGTTTGGTAAAAAAAAATCGCAAAAAGCGTATTTTGATTGGTTTGCGCAAAAGTTATCGCGTTTACTAACAAATGGAAAGATTTTTGTTGTTAACACGTAATGGCGGCGATCTGCGATTTTTTTTTTTTTTTTTTTTTTTTTTTTTTTGGCGGTACTGCGACATTGCGGCGGACAGATCGGACCCTTGACTGACATTTTTGACACTTTTGGGGTTACCAGTGACATTTCTACAGTAATCAGTGCTATATATATGCACTGTTACTGTAAAAATACACTGGTAGTGAAGGGGTTAACTTTATTTGGGAGGGAGGGGCTGTGTGTGTCCCTAGGGGCGTGCTTTCTACTGTGATTGGCTGTGGCTTGAGCTGTAAGGACACTGATCAACGGATCTACATAGTAGATCCATGTGATCAGTGTCTTTGCAGCGAGGAGAATGACAGGCAGCTTGTTTACACAAGCTGCCTGACATTCTCCCTCTCCCCCGCCGATCGCCGAGTGGCTGGCGGACATCGGGTCCGCTGGTCACACGCGCGGGGGGGTCCGTGACCACGCGGGAGCGCGCCTCCGGGGGCGCGCGCTCGCTCCCTAGACCCTCACAAGCAAGCAACGTAGCCCTACTTTAGTTTGCCTGTGAGGGGCTGACCGCCGACGTAGATAGTCGTGCGGCAGTCGGCAAGTGGTTAATATATTCTAGTGGCCTAGTTCCATACAGTGCATCTGGAAAGAATTCACAGCGCTTCACTTTTTCCACATTTTATGTTACAGCCTTATTCTAAAATGGATTAAATTAATTATTTTCCTCAAAATTCAACAAACAATACCCCGTAATTGGAATGTAAAAGAAATGTATTTGAAATCTTTTCAAATTTATTAAATTAAAAAAAAATCACATGTACATAATTATTCCTATATATAATGTACATAAGTACTCATAAATATCCTTTGCTCAATATTTTGTTGAAGCACCAATTAGTCTCAAGCATACCTCCCAACTTTTTGAGATAGGAATGAGGGACACCTATTAGCAAAAGTATGTAGACATAGGACACACCCACTGCCACGCCCCTCTTAACCACTTAAAGCGGTTGTATCCTCACAAAAAAACCCTGCAGGACAAAGGCATAATGAGCTAGTATGCATCGCATGCTAGCTCATTATGAAATACTTACCTTAGAACGAAGCCCAGACATGGTCGCCCGGACACCGCTGAGGGAGCTGTCATGTTCCCTCGGCGTCTCTTCCGGGTTCGGCGGCTCCGGTGCTGTGAGTGACCGAAGCCGCGATGACAATGTGCGCGGGATATCACTTTCCTACAAGATGCTCTGAAGGTCTGCCGGACATTCAGAGTGCATGCGCCGCTGGTGTCAGCGGCTGCATGCAGGGCAAATATCTCCTAAACCATGTAGGTTTAGGAGATATTCATTTTACCTACAGGTAAGCCTTAGTATAGGCTTACCTGTAGGTAACAGTTAAGTATACTCCGATACTACCGCTTTAAGGAGCCCCCCCCCCCCTGCAGTTTTAGTGCCGCAGGCAGCCCCTCCTGTGCGAGCCAACTTAGCCTACGTCGGTCGCGCGCCTGCTGCTAGGGGGCATTTGGCAGCGGGGCCTCCGATGCATGGGGCCGGCGGCTCCAATTGCCGCCTGCCACCTGCGTTTGCTCCCCGCTGAGAGAGAAGGACGGTCGGCTGTTGTAAACACATCTGACTGTTCTTCTCTCTGAAATGATCACAGAGCTCCTGTGATTCTTCTATATAGGATCACAGGTCTCTGTGATCATTTCACAAGTCCATCCCCCATACAGTTAGAAAACACTCCCTTAGGCTCACAACCCCTTGATCACCCACAGTGTTAACCCCTTCCCTGCCAATGGCATTATTACAGTATCAGTGTATACTTTTAGCACTGATATACTGTAGTAATGTCACTGGTCCCCCCCAAAACTGTAAAAAAAATGTCAGGGGTTCACCGCAATGTTGCAATCCTGCAAAAAATCGCAGATCGCTGCCATTACTAGTAAAAAATAAATACAAATGACATAAATCTATCCCCTAGTTTGTAGACGCGATAACTTTTGCGCAAACCAATCAAAATACGCTTATTGCGATATTTTTGGTAAAAAAAAATAAAAAATGTAGCAGAAAACAAATTGGTCTAAAAGGATGGAAAAAATTAGATTTTAAATTTTTTTTTTTGGAATGTTATAAAGCAGGATGTGAAATGAAAAATATTGTTTTTTTTTTTTTTTTTTTTTTTCAGAATTGTCGCTCTTTTTTTGTTTATAGTGCAAAAAATTAAAATCGCAGAGGTGATCAAATACCACCAAAAGAAAGCTCTATTTGTGGGGAAAAAAAGGACATCAATTTTATTCGGGTACAGCATTGCATGACCACGCAATTTTCTGCTAACGTAGCGCAGTGCCGAATCGAAAAAAAATGGCCTGGTCATTAACCGGTTGCCGACCGCCGCACGACGATATACGTCAGCAGTCAGCCCCTGCCAGGCAAAGTGACTTACCGGTACGTCACTAGCCTGTCACTTGCTTGGAAGCCAATAGCGGGCGGAGGCGCGCTCCTGCCCCGGCTCATTCCCCAGCAAATCCGTGTGTGTGACCGGCGGACCCGATGTCCGCCGGTCACTCACCGATCGTCGGTGCAGAGGGAGAAAGGCAGGCGGCTAATGTAAACAAGCTGCCTGTCATTCTCCCCTGTGTAGAAACAGTGATCATACAGTTCTACTATGTAGGACCGTTGATTATTGTTCCTACACTTCAAGCCACAGCCAATCACAGTAAGAATCATGCCCCTAGGGACACACACCACCCCTCCCTCTCAAATAAAGTTAACCCCTTCACTACCAGTGTCATTTTGCAGTAACAGTGCGTATGTATAGCACTGATTACTGTAGTAATGTCACTGGTAACCCCAAAAGTGTCAAAAATGTCAGTCAAGGGTCCGATCTGTCTGCCGCAATGTCGCAGTACCGCAAAAAAAATCGCAGATCCCCGCCATTACGCGTTAAAAAAAAAACCACCAAACATGACAGAAATCTTTCCCTTAGTTAGTAAACGCAATAACTTTTGCGCAAACCAATCAAAATATGCTTTTTGCGATTTTTTTTTTTTTGCCAAACATATGTAGCAAAAACAAATTGGCCAAAAATGTTAAAAAATTTAGATTTTTACATTTTTTGGGGGGGAATTTCATATAAAAAATGTGAAAAATATTGTTATTTTTGCAAAATGTACGCTCTTTTTTTGTTTATAGCGCAAAAAGTAAAAATCGCACAGGTGATCAAATACCACCAAAAGAAAGCTCTGTTTGTGGGGAAAAAAGGACGTCAAATTTGTTTAGGTACAGCGTCGCACGACCTCGCAATTGTCCGTTAAATTCACGCAGTAAAAAATCACAAAAAAACCCTGGTCAGGAAGGGGGTAAAATCTTCCGGGGCTTAAGTGGTTAAGGGGGAAAATCCTTCTGGTCCAGAAGTGGTTAAAGGAGAATTATACAAAAAAATGATTGGTTAAACCCACAGGTGCTTTTTTCCCCAATTCTTATTCCTTTATATTGGCTTTTGAAATTTACAAATGCAGCAATTTAGAAATGGAAGGAAAGGTTTAGCACTGGGAAACAATTTTTGAAAGATAAAAAGTGCATTTTATATACAACTATATAGATCAGACCAAAATGAGGGACAAATGAGGAAGGACAGAGGGTCTTTGTTCCAAATCAGGGACAGTTGGGAGCTTTGGCCTCAATTCTTTTTGAGTATGATGTTACAAGCTTGGCACACCTATTTTTGGGCAGTTTCTCCCATTCTTCTTTGCAGGACCTCACAAGCTCCATCAGGTTAGAAGGAGATTGTTGTGCACATTGATTCTCAGATCTTTCCAGAGATGTATAATTGGGTTCAAGTCTGGGCTCTGGTTGGGTCCCTCAAGGACATTAACAGATTTGTCCAGGAGCCACTCCTTTGTTATCTTGGCTGTGTGCCTAGGGTCGTTGTCCTGTTGGAAGATGAACCTTCGCCCCAGTCTGATGTCCAGAGCGCTCTGGAGCAGGTTTTCATCAAGGATGTCTCTGTACATTGCTGCATTCATCTTTCCCTCGATCCTGACTAGTCTCCCAATTCCTGCCACTGAAAAACATCCCCACAGCATGTTGATACCACCACCATGTTTCACTGTAGAGATGGCATTGGCCAGGTGATGAGCGGTTCCTGGTTTCCTCCAGACATGATGCTTGCCATTCATGCCAAAGAGTTCAAACTTTGCTTCATCAGACCAGAGAATTTTGTTTCTCATTGTCAGAGAGTCCTTCAGGTGCCTTTTGCCAAACTCCAGGTGGGCTGTCATGTGTCTTTTACTAAGGAGTGGCTTCCGTCTGGCCACTCTACCATACAGGCCTGATTGGGGGAGTGCTGCAGAGATGGTTGTTCACCTGGAAGGTTCTCCTCTCTCCACGGAGAAATGCTGGAGCTCTGTCAGTGACCATCAGGTTCTTGGTCACCTCCCTGGCCATACATGTTCAGATATCTTCTACAATTTTCCTTTAGATTTACCAAAAACCATATGAGGTCAAAACTAAACAATTTTTGATTGTATTTAATTAAGCAGGCCCTTGCACTACATAGGGATTGTAAAGGCAGAAGGTTTTCTTTTTATCTTAATGCATTCTATTCATTAAGTAAAAAAAAAAAAAAAAAAAAAAAACCTTCGGTGTGCAGCAGTCCCCCTCAGCCCCCCCTAATACTTACCTGAGCCCCATCTCTATCCAGTGATGTTGCAGGAGTGTCTAAGCTGCCCTGGACTCCCCTCCTCATTGGCTGAGACAGCCCACTGCAGTCAGGCAGCCAGCCAATCAGGAGAGAGAGGGGGCATGGCTGGGTCGCAACTATAAGTCTGAATGGACACAGGGAGCTGTGACTCGGCTCAGGTTCTCCCACAGCAAGCTTCTTGCTGTGGGGGCTCTCAACAGGAGGGAGGGGCCAGGATCACAGAAGAGGGACCGGAGAAGAGAAGGATCTGGGCCACTCTGTGCAAAACTAACTACACAGAGCAGGTAAGTATAACATGTTTGGTTTTTTTTTTTTTAAACGCGACATTACGATTACTTTAAGGGAAATCGAAAGGAAAATTTTATAAGGAAATTAAACATGTATGGCCAGCCTAAGGCCCCTCTCCCCCAATCGCTCAGTTTGGCCAGGCGGCCCGCTCTAGGAAGATCCCTGTTGGTTCCAAACTTCTTCCATTTACAGGTGATGGAGGCCACTGTGCTCATAGGGACCTTCAATGCTGCAGACATATTTCCAGAGATGCATAGTAACGAAGTAGAACTACTTAAGTACTGTACTTAAGTACCGAAAGGCGGTATCTGTACTTTCCTAGAGTATAATTTTTTTCTTCTACTTTTACTTCACTACATTTTTTCGATGATTTCGATACTTCTACTCAAGTATTTTTTTTTTTGTGCTGCATAGTTACTCGTTACTTTTAAAAAAATTACCACTGCCAGAACAGTAGATGGCAGGTTGCATAAAGCTCAAAAAAATGTGTATAATGTCATTTGTAAATCAGCGCATACGAAAATAAAGGCTGTGTATAATAAAAGCTGCTATACCAAATCTTTCCAATAAAAAGAAAATATGAAACAAACAAATAAATGGTGCTACAGCGCTTAAAGTGCATCAAGAAACTACTAACAAACACAGGTTAATCATTTGAATAAATCATTTGAAATAATAAAAAACAATATGATGTTCAAACTTTTGACTTCTTTCTTTAATAACTACATAACACAGTACTTCTACTTCTACTTTCAGTACTTGAGTAGAAATTTTTTTTCAAAACTACTGGTACTTTTTACTTTTAGTACTTAAGTAGCAAATTTTTTGAAAAAACTACTTGCAATACTTAAGTAAAAAAAATGTTGAATACTTTAGTACTTCTACTTAAGTAACTTTTTCTGCGAGCACTTCCACTTCTACTCAAGTCACTTTTTGATCGAGCACTTGTACTTTTACTCAAGTAGAAATTTCGAGTACTTTATACAAGTCTGCATATTTCTGTACTCTTCCCCAGATATGTGCCTCCATACAATTGTATATCAGAGGTCTACAGACAATTTCTTGGACTTCATGGCTTGGTTTGTGCTCTAAAATGCACTGTTAACTGTGGGACCTTATATAGACAGGGTGTCTGCCTTTAAAATCATGTCCAATCCACAGAATTTACCACAGGTGGACTCCAACCAACTTGTGAAACATCTCAAGGATGATCAGCGGAAACAGGATGCACCTGAGCTCATTTTTGAGTATCATGGCAAAGGGTGTGAATACTTATGTACTTGGGTTTATTTTTTCGTTTTTTTATTTTTAATAAATTTGAAAAGATTTAAAAAAAACTTCTTTCACGTTGTCATTATTGGGAATTGTTTGTAGAATTTTGAGGAAAATAATGAATGTATTCCATTTTGGAATAAGGCTGTACCATAACAACATGTGGAAAAAGTGAAGCGCTGTGAATACTTTCCGGATGCACTGTAATTGGTATGGTTGAATCAAAACCCCAGTCCATCCAGTTCAGCCTGTGTGGGTGTGTGTTTATATTAACCCCTTCCCGCTCAGGCCTATTGTAAAATGAGGGCCAGATGGGAGCAGGGCCGGTGCAAGGATTTTTGACACCCTAGGCAAACTAAAAATTGCCGCCCCCCCCATATGCTCTCCCACCCCCCACCCCAAGATGCTGAAGGGGTTCAAACCAGTGGCGGCTGGTGCTCCATCGGTCGGGGGGGGGGCGGCAGACGGACCTGGCCACTGACCCCCCTGTCACTCCAGAGTCCAGTCCACACCATATTCCCCCCCAGTCACCAGATCACTCACTTTGTTCCTCCGGATGGCAATGGCTTCCCCCTCAGTCTCCTCCATGTTCCCTCTAGGCGGCTGTCGAGGTGACCTCGGGTCAGGCTCCGACAGCGCCCCCTGCTAATTGCGACCTAGGCGGCTGCCTAGGTCGCCTTAATGGCAGCACCGGCCCTGGGTGGGAGCACTATTATCCTGGGTGGACGCCGTCTGACTCCCTCCCAGGATCGTGCCTCGCGCTCACTTTACAGGCCGCGCTGTAGCGCGATTTGTCATGGTGGACACAGCGGATGATAGATCAGTGTGCCGTCATTACCATGTGATTGCTGTGACAAATCACAGCAGATCACATGACAATTGTACACAATAAATGGCTTTGATTCATGCCATTCATTGTGTACTATTGTATTGCTCTCTGTGATCACATGGCACAGACAGAGCCAATCACAGCCCATCTGTGCCATGTGATTAGCTGTGGCCAATCACAGATAATCGCAACAATACACACTGAATTAATCCGTTTCATTCAGTAAAAATTGTTGTTTATAACAGCGATGTTTACTGTTATAAGCAAACATAGTGTGTAAAAAAAAAAATAAAAAAATCATGATCACCTCCCCAGAGTAGTACCGTGTTACTATAGTAATACTGTTTTGCTCTGCTCACAGTATGTAAAAATAAAAAATATATATATATTTTTTTTTTTTAAGTTTTTTTATAAAAAGTAAAAAAATCATTAAAAAAGCGAAAACATTGTCTCAGGGTAAATGCTCAATAAGTGCCTGGGAACTGGCGGACCGCAAATGTTTTATACTGTTTACCTCCTTAATATTTGATGGACGATTGGGAAAAGTGTGTTACAGTTTGTTATTTCCTTGTACTTATTTATGTTCTTTATAACAATTTTCATTAAAAATAATTGACAACTAAAAAAAGGGAAAACATTATTAGTATTATTTTTATTTTTTTAAATACTGTAACTAGTCAGTGTCCCTGATCACTGCCACACCAGTTATATGATGACGCTGTACTGAACTGGTGACAGTTTGTAAAAAATGAAAAATAAATTGTGAAAAAAACATTTTTTAATTTCTTCATTTTCTAAAAAATTGTGGCAAAAAAGTACAACTTTAAAAACTCACCATGCTTCCTACTAAATACCTTGGACTGTCTACTTTTTAAAAATAAATCATTTGGGAGATATTTGTACTGTTCTGGCATTTTCGGGCCTCAAGAAATGAGATAGGAGATCAGTACATCAGGACTTATTGATTTTCAGATATACTGTATATACCTTAGATTGTGGACTCTATAACTTTCCTACAGACTAAATAATATACTCCGATGTTGTGTTATTTCCACCAAAGAAATGTAGCAGTATACATTTTGGCATACATTTTAAGGTTATTTATTTGCAAAATATTTTAATAGAAATTAAGAAAAATGCTTTATTTTTTTTAAATTTTTCAGCCTTTTTTTGTTTATTTAGCAAAAAAAAAAATGAAAAAAAAAAACCCATTGGTAATTAAATAACACCCAAAGAAAGCTCTATTTGTGTGGAAAAAAAATTAAATATTGGTACAGTGTTGTATAACCGCGCAAATGTCATTAAAATTGTGACAGCGCTGAAAATTGACCTGGGCAGAAAGGGGAGAAAGTGGCAGGTATTGGAGTGGATAATATCAATTCCCATATCGCTGTATATTGTGTTCTCTAAGGCTCCGTTCACATGTTAGCGTATGGATCGCGGACAGAACCGCCGCGGTTCCGCCCGCGATCTGGAGATTATTGCAAATCGCGGGATGCCTGTGCGTTGCCCGTTGATTTGCAATAGCCCCCAAACGCTGAGCGATGTTGCTGCGATTTCCGCCTGCCGAATCGCGGTAACATCGTGCAAAAAAAATCGCGGGACGCAATACGCTCCAAAGAAGCTTTTGTACTTTTTTGGGCGTAATGCGTCCCGCGATTTTTTTTTGCGCGATGTTACCGCGATTCGGCAGGCGGAAATCGCGGCAACATCGCTCAGCGTTTGGGGGGCTATTGCAAATCACGGGCAACGCACAGGCGTCCAGCGATTTGCAATAATCTCCGGGTTTGGGGGTGGAACCGCGGCGGTTCTGCCCGCGATCCATACGCTAACATGTGAACGGAGCCTAAGATGCCCAAGTATTTTTTTAAATTATCAACACACCTTGCAGACACCAACTGTGGAAGGGAGTTCCACATCCTTACTGCACTGACAGTAAAGTACCCCTTACACAGTTTAAGGTTAAATCGCCTCTGGTCCAACTTCATTGAGTGGCCTTGTGTACTCTTCAGCAACCTGAGACTGAATATATTGCAGTGCAATAATCCCTAAATGTGGTAGCTGCATTCATTTTATTTTTAATTTTTAGGCTTTTTTTCCTATACACTTCCTGTCTTATGGTGTCTCCAGTCTGGATGGAGGAGCAGCAGAGCCACTCTTGGACAGCAGCATTGTCAATGTGAGGGGAGGGTAGTATTAGATGGACTAGCAGTTTTAGGTGGGCTAACAAATTAAAGTTCTTGTAAACATTAGATTAAAAAAAAATAAAAAATAAAAATAAAAAACATGCCTATACTTACCTGCTCTGTACAATCGTTTTTCTCAGAGCAGCCTGATCTTCTTTTTCTTGAGTCCCTCGCCGGCACTCCAGACCCTTCATCTTCATCGGGTGCCCCCTCGGAAAGCAGCTCTCCATGGGGGCACCCGTGCAGGCTCAATCCCGAGTCCTGCTGCTGCATCCATTGACACAGACAGCAGGACTCGGCCCCTGGCTCCCGTGTCACAGCTTTTGATTGACAGCAGTGGGAGTCAATGGCTTCTGCTGCTTTCAATCTGTCCAATGAGGAGCGGTTGGAGCCACCGCGATTGTGCACAACGCTGGATCGGATCGGGCTCAGGTAAGAAAAAGGGGGGGGGGGGGGCTGCAACACAGAAGGTGTTTTTTCACCTTAATGCATTAAGGTTAAAAACCTTAAGGCTTTACAACCACTTTAATGCTGATCTCCAGCTAAAATATTTTCAATCAAAACGGCAACATTTTTTGTTCTTTTGGGATAAAAATTTTAAATAAATAAAAGTTAACCATTGTAGGCCCCCTCTCAGTGGTTAATGGTTTGTCTCAATCCTCTAACCAACACTTTTGCCGGGCAGCTTCTTCTGTTTAAGTAAGCAAAATAAATAACAGACGTACTGGCAGGATCACCAGGTAAAAAGAAATTGTAAGAATTGGTAAGCTAAAATAAAATTGAAAGCAAAAAAATATTATATTACCACTTTAAAGCTGAACTAAAAAATAAAAAAAAAAAGTAAATGACAATAAAGTAAATAAATAAAGTAAAGCCCAATAACAGTAAAAATAAAAAGCAGCTTTACAAGCATGACTCCTATAGGCAGAGGCATGATGGGACTTGAAGTTCCGCAACATCTGGAGGGCAGCCAGTTTGACACCCCTGGGTTGGACCATTTAAGCAGGAATGTATGCCCTGCAAAGGCCTAAAATTGTTTAGATTATACTATTTTTATTCGTCTTTTTTATTTATTTTTTTGTACCATTGTAAATAAGTACTTTAAAATTTAAAATGCAAAAATTAAATAAAAAAAAAGCAATCATTTTTTTTAAATTGACATTGAGTGGATGAATCTTTGTGTATTATGCACCATAAATTGAATAATGTTTCTCAATAAATATTAGCATAAAAGCCAAAAAATATTTCATCATCATAACAATGGATTTAAATGTGAGGTACATTTACATGTTACATGTGTAAGTAATTTTGTAATACAGCTGGTCTGCACTGAAAACAAACAAGATTATTTTTAGCTTTGACTGTACCTTGGCATACCATGCACCCTGCTGTCTTGGGGTATCCTTGATAATCATTTTTTCTCTTTCGTTCATTGACGGACACAGCTTCAGATCTTCATAACCATTGGGTTATACTGCCCCCTGCAGGAGAAGGACGCTAGGCAGAAAAAAATATTGGCTACGGTCCTGGAGTCCTTTGTGTCCCAGGTTGAGGGGGTGACGGGCTAGCAAAAAGCACACGCCGCCTTCCCCTGCCTCATCTGTCTCATCAAATCCTGAATCTGACTGGGCAGCCGCGGACGTGGGTCACCCTGCTGGGTCTGCTACCTCACGCCCAGAATCCTCTGATAGTGAGGATGATTCCTCCATGTCTGAAACCACGCACGAAAAGACACTGGTGGATGCACTGATTGTATCTGTGCGTGAGAACCTGAAGATGGAGGATGCAGCTGTAACGGAGGCGCAGGTTCCCTTTGGCACTCAAAAGCCATCCAGAGTGGCAAAGGTGTTTCCTTTCCCTGCCTATTTTGACAGAATTGTCGCTAAAGAGTGGGAACGACCAAAGCGACGCCCGTGGGGTCCCTAAGCGCTTTACCAGGCGTTATCCCTATGAAGAGTCCCTTCTTAAGAAGTGGACTGTTCCACCGGTGGTGGACCCTCTGGTTTCCAGACTGAACAAGGCAACCATGATTCCGGTTGAAGAGTACAAGGCCTTTAAGGACCTGGTTGAATGGAAGGCAGAGGCTGTGGCCCGCACCATGTACACTCTTGCTGGTTTGGCACTGAGGCCCATATTCACCAATGCCCTGGTCTCCCAAACTCTGACAGAGTGGGCTAAGCTTTTACGTCGTGACCTGGATGGAGAACAGCTCCCCCCTTTGCTGAGCTGGAGGATCAGCTGGTACAGGTTCTGCAGTTTATCTGTGATGCCTCTTTGGATGAGGATCCCCTAGTGGCTCGGCTCTCTTGCTGTTGAGAGGACCTGATCCTCTTTGAGGGTGTATTGTTTTTTTCAGGTGGGCTTCAGTTGTTTTGGTTGAGCCCCTGTTGCCTGGTTGGCTACTGTTTAGCCTTGAGAATTTTTTTGTTGTTCCCACCCCTCATGTTTAACACTGCTTTGGGACATGCCAATGGTTATAAAGATCTGAAGCTGTGTCTGTCAATGAACAAAAGAGAAAATGGGATTTTTTACTTACCGTGAAATCCATTTCTCTGATGTTCATTGAAGGACACAACACCCACCCCTCTTTGGAATTGTAATTGTTCTGACACTGCGTGTAACAAAACTGAGTGCCTATAGCAGAGAGAGGGAGTATACCCCCTGGGACTGTCTATGGGCGTAGCCAGAATTTATTTCTGTCTAGTGTCCTACTCCTGTAGGGGGCAGTATAACCCTACAGTTATGAAGATCTGAAGCTGTGTCTGTCGATGAATATCAGAGAAATGGATTTTATGGTAAGTCAAAAATCCCAATTTTAATACTTTCAATTAAAACACTGTTTCTTGATAAATATTAGCATAAAAGCCACAACAAATATATTTTGATTTAAAACACTGAATCAAATTTGAAGAATACAACTCATTTTGCAGTTAGCAATGAAATGGGCAGCATATACATTTTTAGCATTGGCATTGAATGGCTGTATCTTAAAATTCCATGCTCCATACTGTCTTGGGGTATCCTTAATAATAATTTTTTTTTTTTTTTCAATGAAAACACTGTTCCTTAATAAATATTAGCATAAAAGCCCCAAAATTTTGATTATAAAAACTGAATTAAATTTGAAGAATACAAGTCATTTTGTAGTACAGCGACATTGGGTGGCTGTATCTTAGCATATCATATACCATATTGTCCTTGGGTACCTTTGATAATCATATTAGATTTTTTTTTTTTTTATTTAAATTTTAATACTGTTTCTTGACAAATTATGAGCAAAAAAGCCCCCAAAAATATCCTTTTATTAATGAATCAACATGAAGAATACATGTAAGTTTGAAGTACAGTTGGTCTGCACTGAAAACAAATGACATAATAATTTTTAGCATTGATGTTGGATGACTATATTTTATCATATCATGCACCATACGGTCTTGGGGTGTCCTTAATAATGATTTTTGATTTTTTTTTTCAATTAAAACACTGTTCCTTAATAAATATTGGCATAAAAGTCCCAAAATATTTTTTGATTAAAAACACTGAATCAATTTTGAAGAATACAAGTAATTTTGCAGTTAGCAATGAAATGGGCAGCATAATCATTTTTGGCATTGAGTGGCTGTATCTTAAAATTCCATGCTCCGTACTGTCTTGGGGTATCCTTAATAATCATTTTTTTTTTTCAATGAAAACACTGTTCCTCAATAATTATTAGCATAAAAGCCCCAAAATATTGATTATAAAAACTGAATCAAATTTGAAGAATACAAGTCATTTTGTAGTATGGTGATATTGGGTGGCTGTATCTTAGCGTATCATACACCATACTGTCCTTGGGTACCCTTAATAATCATATTAGATTTTTTTTTATTTAAATTTTAATACTGTTTCTTAACAAATATGAGCAAAAAAGCCCCCAAAAATATTATTTTATTACTGAATCAAGCATGAAGAATACATGTCATTTTGAAGAACAGTTGGTCTGCCCTGAAAACAAATGACATAATAATTTATAGAATTGATATTGGATGACTGTATTTTATCATATCATGCACCATACAGTCTTGGCATATCTTTAATAATGATTTTTGATTTTTTTTTTTTCAATTAAAACACTGTTCCTTAATAAATATTGGCATGAAAGTCCCCAAAATATTTTTTGATTCTAAAAACTGGATCAAATTTGAAGACTGCAAGTTATTTTTTTGTTTTATTATGTTATGGGCAAAATAATACTTTGTTAATTTTTTTGTTTTTCAACTTAAATACCATTCCTTAACAAATATTAGCATAAAAGCCCCAAAAAACATGAAGAATACATGTAATTTTGTAGTACAGTGGATATGCACAGAAAACGAGCGGCATGTTGCAAACAAAACATTCTCGAGGCAAATCTTCAAATACTTGAACTCTCCCTGAAAAGAAGGAGCAATTAGTGACTATGAAAGCACAAAAAATAAACCAAGGACATAAACTATCTTCTTTTGTTTAACATTTTATTTGTTTGATCTTTTTTTGGCTATTTTTTTTTCTAGCCCTAATTGAATTTGAGCCATTGTTTTGAAGGATTGGTAATAGCAGTTTTTTTTTTTTTTTTTTTTTTCAGCCTTCTCTTTGTTGGCTCCCGTAATAGATGTGAAGTACCGGGATGATGTTAAAGTGACAAAAATAAAAAGTAACCTTTAGAATCCAAGTCTTAAAACTAACAGCTTGAGCCTAAGGCCCCTGGGCATGTTATTTCACCGGTGAAAGCAATTGCATTAAATAACCACGGCCTGGCTGACAGAAAATTGTTCTTTACCTTTAATTTAAGAGCCCAAGACTCTTCTGTTTGTTGAATTTGTAGCATTTCCCCTAAGGGCACTTAAATTTGTGTTGACGAAACCTGTGAGGAGTGAGCGCATTTTCTTCAACAGATACAAGCCGTTCCAAATTACAGTGTCACTTCGTTTCTACCTGAGAGATATTTCTGCTCCATCTTTTCAGTCTGCTTCTTGGTTTGTGTCATCCGGTGGCTAGCCGTATAGTTCTTGCTCTTATTTCTCTTCCCGTGTTTTCAATTTGGAATGGAATCATTTTATATAACCCAATCATCATCTGCTGGAAACAGAGCCAGAAAATAGAAGGAAGCTTTGAGTTATTTAAAACTCAACTATGGGAGTTTGGGTGGAAAAAAATCTTAATGTTCTTAGGGGTTTCATTTAAAGGGTAACATCATTTTCTTGGAAAAAATATAGCAAAAAATAATAATAAACAAAATAATAATAATAATAACCACTTAAGGACCAAGCCCATTTTTGACACATGTTGTTCACAAGTTAAAATCAGTATTTTTTGATAGAAAACTACTTAGAACCCCCAAACATTTTATATATTTTTTAACAAAGACTCTAGAGAATAAAATGATAGTCATTGCAATATTTTTTGTCATGCGGTATTTGCGCAGCGGTCTTCCAAACGCCATTTTTTGGGGAAAAATTACATTTCACTTTAATTAAAAAAAACGAAACAGTAAAGTTAGCTTATTTTATTTATATATTGTGAAAGATGATGTCATGCCGAGTAAATAGATACCCAACATGTTACGGTTGAAAATTGCGCACACCCATAGAATGGCAACAAACTACAGTCAATAAAAAATCTCCATAGTCGCTTTAAAAAATTGTAACCGTTATCAGCTTAGAGTTAGAGAGTAGCTCTTTTTTTTTTAATTATTGTGGTGATCGCGGCGATACCTCACATGTGTGGTTTGAACAGCAATTTCATTTGCGGGGGCGACTTTCGCTATACGTTCTCGAGCTCACGGCGATTGGGGCGGTTAAAATTTTTTTTGTTTTTTTCCTATTTATTTTTTAATTTTAGCACAGGTTTTTAAAAAACAAAACAAAATCTGATCACTTTTATGGCTGTCGCAAGGAATGTAAACATCCCTTGTGACAGCAATAGGCAATGACATTTTATGGAGAGATCGGGGGTCTAAAAGACCCCAAACCCCTCCGCTGCACTTCAATGTATTCAAAATGCTGAATACTCTCCCTTTTTAAATTCTTAAGCAGCCGGATAACCCGGACGTGACGTCATGAACGCCACCCCAGGGTTACGTCATCGGAGACCCAATCAAAGCCGCATCCGGTTGCTCGGGTCTTCCGGTGGGACGGGAGACCTGGGCAGAACAGTGGAAGGAGGCGGGGGGGACGTCTCCTCTCGCTCGCTGGGGTAAGGATCGAGCGGCTCCCGAGCCTGAAAGCCGACCGCCGGCTCTAAAAAATGGTACCAGGATGATGCCTCTAGCTGCAGGCATCACCCTGCTTCAGCCACTTATTGTAGCCAACGTAGGTCTATGTCGATTTGCGGTAAGTGGTTAATATTGCATTTAGAATTGCTACACAAGCCATGTTGTAATGTAATGGTGATGCAGATTTGTGCGTATGCAGGTACAGTATGTCCTTTTTTCCCACAAATAGAGCTTTCTTTGGTGGTATTTGATCACCACTGTGGTTTATATTTTTTTGCGCTAGAAAAAGAAAAAGACCGACAATTTTGAAAAAAAAAAAAACAATACCTTTTTACTTTCTGCTATGAAACACATCCAATAAAAAAATTTAAATAAAATCAAATATCTTTATCAATTTAGGACAATATGTATTTTTGGTAAAAAAAAAAAAAAAAGATTGCAAACTATGAATATTTTTATTTATTTTTTTATTTTTTATTTTAATTTTTTTTACTAGTAATGAGCGACTTATAGTGGGACTGCGATATGGTGGCAGACATTCTGACACTAACTGCCATTTTTAACACTTTTTGGGGACCAGTGACATTAATACAGTGATCAGTGCTGAAAATATGCACTGTCACTGGCTGGGAAGGGGATAACCACAGGGCCGATTGAAGAGTTTACTGTATGCCAGTGTTTTACTATACTGTGGAAGGTGCTTTTACTAGGGGAAGTCATGGATTCTAGTCCCTGCTTTCGAGGGACACAAATTCCATCCCTTTCCCCTGTCTGAATGGCAATCTGCCTTGTTTACATAGGCAGACCGCTGTTCTGCCTAAAAATTGTTGGCTGCTGGAGGACATCTAGTATCATGCATCCGCTGATCAGCTTGCACATCCCATACCCGGAGGAGTCAGGTCACGTATATAAATGCGTGATCTGGCACACACGTGCCACCTTGTAGTAGTAAAACTGCTATAGGGTGGACCTGAAGCGGTTAACTACTTGCTGACCACCCACTGCAGATATACTCCCGGCAGGCTGGCTTAGCTGCGTGAACCGCCATACCTGTGCCATTAGGAAGCAGGGAAGCCGATCCACTGGGCCAGCGGCGGTGCTTGCCGCCGGGCACCCAGGATCACTGCCCGTGGAGAGAGTACGATGGTCTGCTGTTGTTCTCTCTGGAATGAACACAGAGTGCCTGTGATCCTCCTATTTAGGATCACAGGTCTCTGTGTTGATTCCACAAGCCCACCCCCCTCACAGGGAGAAAACACCCACTAGGTTCACACGTAACCCTTTGACTGCCCCTGGGTTATCCCCTTCCCTGCCAGTGTCATTAGTACAGTAACTGAGCATATTTTTACTGATTACTGTAGTAATGTCACTGGTCCCCCAAAAGTGTCAAAAATGTCAGTCAGGGGTCCAATCTGTCCGCCGCAATGTCGCAGTCCCGCTAAAAATCGCAGATAGCCGTCATTACTAGTAAAAGAGAAATTTTAAAAAATGAAATAAATCTTTCCCCTGGTTTGTAGACGCGATAACTTTTGCACAAACCAATCAAAATACACTTATTGGGATTTTATTTACTAAAAATATGTAGCAGAATACAAATTGGCCTAAAATGATGAAAAAAGTTTGATTTTAAAAATTTTTTTGGGAATGTTATATAGCAGAAAGTGAAAAATATTGTTTTTTTTTTTTCAGAATTGTCGCTCTTTTTTTGTTTATATGGCAATAAATAAAAATCGCACAGGTGATCAAACACCACCAAAAGAAAGCTCTATTTGTGGGAAAACATAAATTTTTTTGGGTGCAGCGTCACACGACCACGCAATTTGCAATGTCCGTTAAAGTAACGCAGGGCTGAATTGCAAAAAATGGCCTGGTCATTAGGGGGGGGGGGAAACCTTCTGGGGCTGAAGTGGTTAAAGAAGAATTCCAAGTAGTTGAACGCTTACTGAGCACCTAACTGGGAAAATATGTCATTAGTTTAACATTTAATACCGTGGTTATGGCTGCAGCTAGATGCCATTACCCCGGTATTAAAAATTCCTCAGGTGCCGCTCTTTCTGCTAAAAGTGATCCAAGTGGCTCATTAGCTGCTGGATCACTTTTAGAAGGGGAGGGAGGGGTCGCCCCTCCCCTCCTGACACTTTTTGGTGGTTTTCTGGCTTACCTGGCTGATCAGGAAGCTCGAGGATAGATCCAGCGCTGGCGGTGGCTGGCCACAGAGATGAGCAGAGGTAAGATGGCCTCCGCTCATCTCTAAGGCCTAGGAGGAACGGAACAACGTCATGATGACGTCACTTCTGGTTCACAGCCGATATAAACAAGGCAATTTAAAAAAAAAAAAAAGAAATCATTGGAATAACTTTTTTTTTCTTTTTTTATTTAATGCTCTCTATTCTATTACAATTTCTATTATAGAGGAGAGATGTGGGGTCTTATTGACCCCAGATCTCTCCAAAAAAAGGACCTGTCATCCTTATTTCTATTACAAAAAGATGTTTACATTCCTTGTGATAGGAATAAAAGTGGTAAAAAAAAAAAAAAAGGGACAGTTTAAAAATTAAAAAAAATAATAAAATAAATAATAAAAAAATGTTTGAAGTGCCCCCGTCCCCCCCGTGCTTGTGCGCAGTGATGAATGCACATGTAGGTCACTCCCACATATGTAAACAGAATTTATAACACAAATGTAAGGTATTGTTGCGAGCATCAGAGCGAGAGCAATAATTCTAGCACTAGGCCTTCTTTGTAACTCTTAACTGGTAACCTGTAAAAAAAATTTTAAAAATGTCGCCTTTGGAGATTTTAAAGTTCCGTAGATTGGCGCCATTCCACGAGCTTGTGCAATTTTAAAGCGTTACATGTATCTATTTGCTCATCATCTTTCATATTTTACAAGTAAGAAATGGGTTATACAGTATATTGTGTGTTTTTTTTAAATTAATTAAAGTGTATTTTTTTCCCAAAATATTACATTTGAAAAACTGCTGCGTAAATACTGTGTGACATAAATAATTGCAATGATTGCCATTTAATCTCTAGGGGCCTCTGCTAATAAATATATATAAATAATGTTTGGGGTTTCTAAGTAAATTTCCTGCAAAAAAATACAGATTTTTACTGGTAAACAAAATGTCAGAATACGCCGGGTCCTTGACTGGTTACATTGGCCCATCTTGGATGAATTTTAACTCTGTATATACTGTACCATACCTGTGGGATCCCTCTAAAAGCTGGAAATCATGCCTTGCATTTTCTCAATGAATGCAAAGTACTCTCTGATTGGATGAGGTGGAGAAGTGGGCAAGTGACGTCACGCTCTCCACCTCACCCAATCAGAGAATATTTTGCATTAATTGAGGAAATGCAAAGCATTCTCTAATTGGTGACTTCCTGTGCTCAGAATACAGCAGGGCAGCTGCTTGGCACAGGATCTGGCGGAGATCATTGGAGTAGAGTCTCCAAACTTTCTTAACCACCCCCCGTCCGCGCTACAGCCTATTCGAGCGCGGACTCGAATTTTCGGGAGGCCGTTTTTAAACGGCCTCCCAGTGACACGCCCCCAGCACGCTCCCGCGAGCGGGGAAAATCAGATCGTGGTGAATGGCCAATCACAGCGGCCATTCACCACGTGATCTGGCCTTCCAATGAGCGATGATCTCATATGTAAACATATGAGATCATCTCTCATCGCCGGCGCTCCTTCCTCACACGGAGCCTGCAGTGTGAGGAAGGAGGGGGAGCCTCACAGCGCCGGGGACACAGGAGAATGTAATCAGGGCACCGATCACCAGTACCCTGATTACCCAAGGTAAAAACACACACACAGTGCCCCCCCATCAGTGCCCACAGTGCCCGCCATCAGTGCCCACAGTGCCCGCCATCAGTGCCCCCCATCAATGCCCACAATCAGTGCCCATAGTGCTGCTAGTCAGTGCCCATCAGTGCCTGCTCATCTAGGCACTGATGAGCACTGACTGGCAGCACTATGGGCACTGAGTGTGGGCACTGATGGTGCTGCCCATCAGTGCCGCTCATCAGTGCCACCCGTCAGTGTCCAGTGCCATCCGCCAGTGCCCATCAGTGCCGCCTATCAGTGCCCATCAGTGCCGCCTCTCAGTGCCGCCTCTCAGTGCCCAGCAGTGCCACCTGTCAGTGCCCAGCAGTGCCACCTGTCAGTGCCCAGCAGTGCCACCTCTCAGTGCCCAGCAGTGCCGCCTATCAGTGCCCAGCAGTGCCGCCTATCAGTGCTCATCAGTGCCGCCTCTCAGTGCCGCCTATCAGTGCCGCCTATCAGTGCTCATCAGTGCGGCATATTAGTACCTCCTCATCAGTGCCCATAAGTGCCACCTCATCAGTGCCCATAAGTGCCACCTCATCAGTGCCCATCAGTGCAGCCTATCAGTGCCCATCAGTGCCGCCTCATCAGCGCACATCAGTGAAGGAGAAAAATTTATTTTCAAAATTTACTCGCAGAAAATAAGAAAAACTTTTTTTTTTTTTCAAAATTTTTTGTCTTTATTCTTTTTTTTTTGTAAAAAATAAAAAACCCAGAGATGATTAAATACCACCAAAAGAAAGCTCTATTTGTGTGAAAAAAATGATAAAAATTTCATATGGGTATAGTGTAGCATGACCGCGCAATTATCATTCAAAGTGTGACAGCGCTGAAAGCTGAAAATTGGCCTGGATGGGAAGGGTGTTTAAGTGCACAGAAGGCAAGTGGTTAACAAAGGATCGGTTTATTGTCCTTTAGACTTTAGGGGGTCCAGACCATGGCCAGCGGGAGTGCAGTTTTCCTGGCATCAGTGGGAGTAAACAATCGCCACATTTGGTATTAGAGTGAGGATTAGTGACCCAAGGGTTGCATCTGGCCCCCGGGCCACCGTCTGGAGACCTCTGTTCTAGAGGGTCCTGTAGGTAAACACAGTTACATTGATCCAAACTGAAACAATGTAAAAATATCCATACCTGGAATTCTTCCATAACTCTTGCTGTGGGAAGGGGGAGCAACTGCAAGAAAAAGCCTTTGTTTTTATACCCAGAGCAGTTTTAACCCTTACTGACTCTATCCAAAACCGGAAAAGGTTTTCCTATGCAGGGCCGGGACAAGGGGTGGGCAGCAGGACCGGCTGCCTTGGGCACTGTGTTATGATGTGAGGTGGGGGGGGCAAAGAGATTGAGGGGGGAGGGGATTTATAGAAGGAATTTGGGGGTAGCAGAGGGTAAGAATTGGCGCTGTGTGCTAGGAGTAGCGAATCACATTTGTGTTGTGTTGATTTGGGGGGTTTGTGCTAGAAGAGGTGATATGTTTTTTGTGGGGGGGGGGGGATTTGTACTAGTAGGGGGATATTTGTCCTAGGAGGGGAGATGGGGGAGAAATTTGTGCTAGGAAAGGTTTTGTAGTAAAGTTTGGGGGGGGGGGGGGGAGAATGTATACTTAGAGGCATAGGTGTGCACATACATGTGTATATATATACTGACAGTGTCAGGAGAGCAGTGGATGGTGTCAGTTGGGCAGAGATTGGTGTAAGTAGGGCAGAGATTGGTGTAAGTAGGGCAGTGGTTGGTGTCAGTAGGGCAGAGATTTGTGCCAATAGTTTTTTATTTTAATATTTTATTTTTTAATATTTTTTACAATTACATTTTTTTTTTTTTACAAATTGTTTAGAAGCCCCATTAGGGAGCTTTTGTTAAATATAAGGGGATTAAACAGTGGGAATCTGCCCCACGCAGGGTGATTAGGATGTGTCCAGGCACACCCTGTACACACACCTATGCTTGGATGGGAAATTTGAGGGGTGGAGAATTTGTGCTTGGAGGGATGATTTTTTTTTTTTTCTTGGGGGGGCATTTTTGTTTGGGAGGTTTTGGGGATGGAGGGGTTAGATTTGGGCTGGAAGGGGTATTTCAGCAGGGGGGGGGGCAGATTTGTACTGGGAGAAGGGGGAATTATTTTCATTTATTAAAGTGTTACTAAACACACAACAGTAAAATCAGTGTGTATATGCAGTAAGGCTCCGTTCACATGTAGGCATTTTGGGGCGTTTTTGGGGAGTTTTTCTGCTCTAGGATCAGCTCTCAAAACGCCCAACAAGACAAATCCTATTCATTTCAATGGCCCCTGTTCACATCTGAGCGTTTTGACGCTGTGAGCAAAATGCCCAACGCTCAAAAAAGTACATGAGCTTCTTTTTGGGCAGATTACAGGCGTTTTCCATTGGTCTCTATTCAATCTAAAAACGCCTGCACAAAAAATGCCTGAAAAAACGCCTGTAGATCGCGGTAAAAATCGCGGTAGAAATTGCAGTAAAATCGTGGTAAATAACGCGTGAAAACGCTACGCTCAGGTGTGAATGTAGCCTAAAGCATGCTTGTTATACTCACTGTGGAACCTAAGGGGTTAATCCTGAGCATTGTGTAAAAAGGCTGTTTGATCCTGTCTTCTCTGATCCCCTTCCACTGTCCTCAATTCATCTCCTTATAAGACAGAAGTTTCGGAGTTACTCTGCACTTGCTCAGTTTGGTGTGTATTGCTAGAGAGTTTGTTTTTTTTTTCTTGCGAGGATGCATTTGATCAGCACAGGGCCAATCAGCCCTGTCCAGACAGAGGGTCAGGGGTCCTGCAGCCTCATAGGACAATCAGGGGAGAATGAAAACTCCTAGTACAAGCTTTAAAGCATAACTCCACTTTTGTTGAGAAAAAAACATTCCCCTCTGGGTGATCTCTGTACATTACAAGGTCTTTACCAAACTTTGTTGCAGATTCCTACCTTTTGTTGTTCTGAAAAATTCACTGTTTGTTCCTCTGTGCTGAGTGTGTCTAATGGGAGTGGTTTCATAATTATTAATCAGCTGTGGCAGCTGCACTGCTCTAATGAGGAAATCTGCTGGGCCTGCATCCCTTTAGTTGTGTTCCTATTGGGAGTATCTCACCAAAAATGACATGTGTGTTGCAGGGGATGCCTAAAATCTGACTTGTATGTTAGGCAGACTTCTGGGAAAATTGGTGAGCCAATCACACAAGCAGGAAATTATGTTTCTGGGGGTGTGGTCAGTATACATTCTGTGTACAGAACAGCGCCAGGCGGCCATATTGCATTGATTTTTCAGAAAATTACAACAGCTGCAGATTGGAAAGGAAAGGGAATTTTTAATAACATTCAATTACAATCTGATTTGTGTCACAGTTGTATACGCTATATTGTTTTTTCTTTATTTGCTATTTTTTTTTTTCCCCATGAAAGTGGAGTTACCCTTTACCAGACACTGATAGAAGTCACAAGGCTGTTATATACTGCTGATGAGAAAAGGTATTTACCAGTTTATATTTACTAAAATGATTACATTTCCATGTCCTGTGTACTGTGGGAGACCAGATATAGTGAATGCAGGCTCCTGGGTTTAGTTACACTCTCCAAGCTGTCCAATCCTGCCTCTCTCTCTCTCTGTAAATACAAAACTTTCTCCCTACCTTCTTATTAAGGCACAGTAACTATTTTCCATCCCTTTCCTGTCACCTCCCAAACTATGTGCTTTCCATAATCCTACTGGCCATGCAGCGGAGAAAGGGAAAATCTCTCGCCCTTTGTAGTCGCT
Source organism: Pelophylax lessonae (assembly GCF_965119305.1). Classification (NCBI taxonomy): domain Eukaryota; kingdom Metazoa; phylum Chordata; class Amphibia; order Anura; family Ranidae; genus Pelophylax; species Pelophylax lessonae. Next base: position 55,935,939 of record NC_138768.1, on the reverse strand, counting down.
GAGTTTTCTTTCCTGAAGTTCACATTTCTGCATAAGGGGCTTAAAAATGTAATATTTTGACATTCTAAATGGATGACGGGTTCATGTCACATGGCAGTTTTGCATAGGAAAAGTTCTTAGAGATGTTCTGAAAACTTTCTATAAGACGGAGCATTAAATTATTAAGTTGAAGTCAGTCCAGGAGACGTGGACAGCTGAATCCAGCAGCAGAACCCTCGCTGAAATTCTGGGGGTTTTTTATACCTGTTCAGCTGTTACATTGTAATTACAGATCCAACCGCTGCATAGAGAGAGGCTAGATAATCCCTTCCTGTTCCAGCAAGAATCGCAGCCAGGTATCGCAAATATTGGAAAGTGCAAATCCCCAGATTAGACCCCCATCCCGCTGTATGACGCAGAGCAAGCTGAGAAATCCTTCTTCCTTGAATGACTTTACCGGGATGTCTTCTCCTGCCGGTCTTATAAGAAAGGCCCCACTCAAATGTGAATATGAATATGAGAATTTTAACCTTTTGTGACCAAAAAACATAAAAAAACACAAAGTGCATAGCAGAGCTGGTATGGAGGCCATACATATAATCATCTGGCTGAACAACTCTTCACAGAATCCAATAATATGATCAAATCTATACATTATCTAAAAGGGCTCTATTTTTAAAATAGGCAAAAAATTTGGGGGAGCATACCCATGTATTTCCAAAGCTGCTGCAGCTATGAACCAAAAGACATGTATATTAAAAAAGAATAGCGCGCAAATGCAAAAGAAAATACTACCAAATCTGAAGAGAGTCCAAAAATAAAAATGAGGGTTTGGTCCCACCATATGGCCATATCGTGCTCAAGCCCACTACTGCGTCAAAGTACCCCATTATCAGTGGGTCCTACACTATCCATGAAAAAGAGATGAATCCAGCCTTTCTAACCCTTGGAGATAATACTCCTTGCTGGGAAAAATGTGCAAATGCACTACAGGGGACTCCTCCTATATCCACTTGATGGTGGACACTGATTGAGTACAGGTGTATGTGGGGGGTGGGGAGGGTTGCTCAACCTCGATAGTCTGGTCAGACCGAATACATAATAAATTATTATGTACTATCGAGACTATCGAGGTTGAGCAGCCCTCCCCACCCCCCACATACACCTGTACTCAATCAGTGTCCACCATCAAGTGGATATAGGAGGAGTCCCCTGTAGTGCATTTGCACATTTTTCCCAGCAAGGAGTATTATCTCCAAGGGTTACCAGGATAAAGGACCTTAACATGTATAGCTTGGAAGAAAGAAGAGACAGAGGGGATATGATAGAAACATTTAAATACATAAAGGGAATCAACTCGGTAAAGGAGGAGAGCATATTTAAAAGAAGAAAAACTACCACAAGAGGACACAGTTTTAAATTAGAGGGGCAAAGGTTTAAAAGTAATATGAGGAAGTATTACTTTACTGAGAGAGTAGTGGATGCATGGAATAACCTTCCTGCAGAAGTGGTAGCTGCAAATACAGTGAAGGAGTTTAAGCATGCATGGGATAGGCATAAGGCTATCCTTCATACAAGATAGGGCCAGGGACTATTCATAGGATTCAGATATATTGGGCAGACTAGATGGGCCAAATGGTTCTTATCTGCCGACACATTCTATGTTTCTATGTTTCTAAGGGTTAGAAAGGCTGGATTCATCTCTTTTTCATGGATAGTGAAGGACCCACTGATAATGGGGTACTTTGACGCAGTAGTGGGCTTGAGCACGATATGGCCATATGGTGGGACCAAACCCTCATTTTTATTTATGGACTCTCTTCAGATTTGGTAGTATTTTCTTTTGCATTTGCGCGCTATTCTTTTTTAATATACATGTCTTTTGGTTCATAGCTGCAGCAGCTTTGGAAATACATGGGTATGCTCCCCCAAATTTTTTGCCTGTTTATTATGTATTCGGTCTGACCAGACTATCGAGGTTGAGCAACCCTCCCCACCCCCCACATACACCTGTACTCAATCAGTGTCCACCATCAAGTGGATATAGGAGGAGTCCCCTGTAGTGCATTTGCACATTTTTCCCAGCAAGGAGTATTATCTCCAAGGGTTAGAAAGGCTGGATTCATCTCTTTTTCATGGATAGTGTAGGACCCACTGATAATGGGGTACTTTGACGCAGTAGTGGGCTTGAGCACGATATGGCCATATGGTGGGACCAAACCCCCATTTTTATTTATGGACTATTTTTAAAATAATTTGTCATGAGAATTTCTGAGAGTTTAGAGAGCTTAATCCTCATAATGTGTATATTACGTTTATTTCCTCTGAACATCAGCTCCATCTAGTGGAAACTTGAATAGGCTCAGATTTTAACCATATGAGAAAGAATGTTAAAGGCCATATAACATAGGCTACGTTCACATGTGGGCGCAGCGGATCACGGGCAGATTTACCGCGATTCTGCCCGCGATCCGGAATCATTGCAATGGCACCCCAAACGCTGTGAGATGTTGCCGCGATTTCCGCCTGCCGAAACGTGGTAACATCACGCAAACAGAATCGCGGGACACGTGACGCCCAAAAAGGTACAGGAGCTTCTTTTGTGCGTCAGGCGTCCCGTGATTCTGTTTGTTACCGCAATTCGGCAGGCGGAAAACGCGGCAACATCGCACAGCGATTTGGGTGCCATTGCAAATCACGGGCATCGCACAGGCATCCTGCGATTTGCAATGATTCCGGATCGCGGGAAAAATCGCGGTGATTCTGCCCCTGATCTGCTACGCCCACATGTGAACGTAGCCTTAATCACTTGATTGTCGATCCACACCATGGGAAATCACAGTTAATGTCTCAATACATGTGTGCCCATGTGGGTATTGGGGTCTCAGCAATTGAACTCATGTATTGAGTCATTAACTGGGATTTCCCCTGGTGTTTCAATAATTTTTTCAATAATTCTATAACTCTATCAAAAATTACAATTTTTAAGAACTTTTTTTTGTGTGATTAATAGTTCCTGGGGCATGACCCAGAGCCCTATGCACTTTTTAGGGGCATTTATTGGGTTTTATGGCTTCAAAAGGGTGTTTTTTGATTACCGAAGTTCGGGTCCCATTGATTTCAATGGGGTTCTGAAATCCAGGCCGAACTTTCGGGTAGTTCGGGTGTTCTGGTCGAACCCAACTTTTCAAAAGTTCGATCATCCCTAATCAACACACGTTTAGCTGTTATCATGTTTCTCTTTTTTATGTATATTGTTAATCAAATATTGTAATAAAATTGTTTATTTTTTACATAAAGAAGATACACTGGTCGATGTAGTACTATTAGTCTAAGACGGTACCGCTAAAATCCCACTCCTGGCCCCATATTGCATCCACTTTTTTCTATAGCTCCATCTAGTGGCCATAATGCAGTATTTTCCTGAAATACCTTACTTAGGAACATGCCACATTATGGTTGACCTTCATATGTAATAAACATATTTGGTAAGATTTATTAAAGTGGGTGCATACGGAATCTGGTGCAGCTGTGCATAGTAACCAATCAGCTTCTAAATTCAGCTTGTTCAAATAAAGTGTTATTAAACTCACAACAGTAAAATCAGTGTGTATATTCAGTAAAGAATGCATGTTATACTCCAGTGTTAATTTTGTCGACTAAAACCGACTAAAACTTTTTTGTCGACTAACACAATTCAGATGACTAAAATACGACTAAAACTAAAATGGCATTTTAGTCTTAAGACTAAAATACGACTAAAACTAAAATGGTATTTTAGTCAAAAGACTATAACTAAAACTAAATCGAAATTTGCTGCCAAAAATTAACACTGGTGCATGCTCAAATCATAAATAATAACACATTAGATTTTTCACTCCAGGACCAGTAGTAGTATATAATGAGTTTGGAAATTGTAGAGAAATGCTTAAATAATGCATTACAAATTACAATTGAACTACACCCATTCGATTATAGATGACTAAAATTAGTTTTAGTCGACTAAAATGTAGGGCGTTTTAGTCGACTAAAATATACTGGAGTTTTAGTCGACTAAATACGACTAAAACTAAAACACTTGCAGAAGACTAAAATAGGACTAAAACTAAAATGCCATTTTAGTCCTAAGACTAAGACTAAAACTAAATTGAAATTTGCTGCCAAAATTAACACTGTTATACTCACTGTGGACCCTAAGGGGTTATTCCTCTGCATTGTGTATAAAGGCTGTTTGATCCTGTCCTATCTGACCCTCCCCTTCTTTCACTGTCCCCAATCCATCTCCTGAAAGTACAGAGCCTTGGGGCAAGCTGCACATGCTCAGTTTGGTGCGTATTGCTAGAGAAGTTTGTTTTTTCAGAGTGACAATTTTGAAAAAAAAACTATATTTTTTTACTTTCTGCTATAAAACATATCCAATACAAAAAAAAAATCTAATTTTTTTTTTTATAATTTTAGGACAATTTGTATTCTGCTACATATTTTTGCTAAAAAAAAAAATCCCAATAAGTGTATATTGATTGGTTTGGGCAAAAGTTATCGCGTCTACAAACTAGGGGAAAGATTTATGTAATTTATTTATTTATTTTATACTAGTAATGGCGACGATCAGCGTTTTTTAGTGGGATTGCGACATCACGGCGGACAGATCGGACCCCTAACTGACCTTTTTGACACTTTTTAGGCAACCAGTGACATTACTACAGTAATCAGTGCTAAAAATATGCACCGTTACTGTACTAATGACACTGGCAGGGAAGGGGTCAACTCAGGGGTGATCAAAGGGTAAAGTGTGTCCCTAGGGGGTGCTTTCTATCTGTGTGGGGGATGGGCTTGCTGCATGAACACAGAGATCCATGTTCCTAAATAGCAGGAACGCAGGATCCCTTTGTTCATCTGTGACAGAATGGCGGTCTGCCTTGTTTACATAAGCAGACCGCCGTTCTGTCTCTATGGGGAGCAATCGCGGGTGGACCGACCCGCTGATTGGGCTCCCAGACATCCTAATCTGCAAAGACTAATTTCAGGGAGGTGGCAATCTCATTTCAGGAAGGTGACACTCCACACCCCACCCGCCCTCCCCCCACTAACCTAACTAGAGGATGATCAAATTAAATGGAATCAGTCTACAGAGGTTTACTTCTTCTGAGATTATTAAAGGAACACTCTAACCACCATGACCACTTCAGTGATTTGAAGTGGTCATGTTGGTAGGAGTCAGAAACACTGCACATGCTGGGACATTTACAATTATGTGCTGGGGGATAGTTGCACCCCTAGCACATGTGACTTAGGCAGCCAGAAAATGTCATGTCCTTCTTCATGAACAAGGACATTACATTTTAATATGACATACCACAAGTAGTTATTAAAAAACACATTGCAACAATTTACACACGCTAATGCACATACCTTTTCTACTTATTTTGCAGACTTTCATTGTACTGTGCAGCAGCTTGTTTAGCTGTTATCCATCAGGCGGGTATGGCTGGTGGCTGGTGCTGGCTGTCCCCCAGGGCTGGTACTGCTGGTGGGTACTGTTGGCTGGTACTGCTGGTAGGTATGGCTGGCGGGTACTGCTGGCAAGTACTGATGGCGGGTACTGCATGCAGGTACTTCTGGCTGGTACTGCTGGTGGGTACTCCTGGTGGGTACTGCTGGCTGGTACTGCAGGTGGGTACTGCTGGTGGGTACTGCTGGCTTGTACTGCTGGTGGGTACTGCTGACAGGCACTGCTGGTGGGAATTGCTGGTGGGTACTGCTGGCAGGTACTGCTGGTGGGTATTGCTGGTGGGTACTTCTGGCTGGTACTGATGGTTCGTACTGCTGGTGGGTACTGCTGGCAGATACTACTGGCAGGTACTGCTGGCTGGTACTGTTGGCGGGTACTGCTGGTAGGTACTGCTGGTGGGTACTGCTGGCAGGTACTGCTGGCTGGTACTGCTAGCTGGTACTGCTGGCGGGTACTGCTAGCTGGTACTGCTGGCGGGTACTGCTGGCTGGTACTGCTGGCTGGTACTGCTAGGGGATACTGCTGGTGGCTACTGCTGGCTGGTTCTGCTGGTGAGCACTGCTGGCTGGTACTGCTGTGGGTACTGCTGGCTGGTACTGCTGGTGGGTGCTTCTGGCTGGTACTGCTGTGGGTACTGCTGGCTGTTACTGCTGTGGGTATTGCACTGCTGGCTGGTACTGCTGTGGGTACCGCTGGCTCAGGCAGGTACTGCTGGCTTGTACTACTGTGGGCACTGCTGGTTCAGGTTGGTACTCTGCTGGCTGGTACTGCTGCCATGCTGGAGAAAGATGCTTCCTGTATTGGCCAGTCTCCTCACAGGCGGAGTGTTTTTTTATATCACTCTGCCTGTGACTAACTCAGACTGTCAGGAACGGAGCCAGAACTATCCAGGAAGCATGGGCTCCGTTCTGACAGCTCAATTGAGACTCAGCGGCACCCGGGACATCGCACGGCACCTCTTGGGAGACTGGCTGTTGCACGAAGCGACGTACAGGTATGTCGTTTTGCGCAAGAGTCGACCTGCCGCAGTATATGTGTGGCGCCTGATCGGCAAGTGGTTAAGAAAAAGTGCGTTGGATTCAACTTCTGAGTCTTATTGAAGAGTTAAGCTGCCTGTGGATGGTGTCAAGTCAGTAGGTGACTATACAGTCCGGGCAGACTGGATCTGTAGTGGTTTGTCAATGCATAAAGCGGCATTTGAAACAGAACAGTTGCTGTCTGGGGAAGGAGAGACTGAAGAAAATAATTCCCTGCGCCTATATCAGAGCGATTACATCAGACTACTGACATTAATTTTGACCAGCACCCCCCCAATGCACTAAAGTGACATATCATGGTGGGGTTTGTGCTACATTTAAAAAAAAATCGTGTCTGATAATTTGGAAATTTTTCTGTATCAGAAGCCCATTTCAATAAGCTGCGTTAAAGCAATGCATGTTTACATATGAGATACCAGGCGTGATCGCACATGCATTAACACACCACACCAATGTAAATGGGCTTAGCATGCAGCAAGCATTTTGCAGTAAAATCAGAGTTTGTTCACAGTGCTGCAATGTGTTGTGAAAATGCGTTGCAGTGTTTTTTTTTTTCTTTCCCTGAAAAACTGTGCTGTACATTCCATGCACTGCAGGGGTTTGCGATCTATTACAGCATTTTGTAAAACGCTACACAAAAATGCAGCAATGCCTTTGATTGGTGGCGTGAAATGAAGCCATAGAACCTAGGGCAAATCGCCTCGTTCTTGAGTTGGGCAACACATGGGTACCCAACTAAAACCAGGATTCTATGTTGAAATCACGCTAGAATCAGTTAATCATAAAACATGGTGGTTCACTGCCACCTGTTGGTCAAAAAAAGAGAGCTGCCCTTGTACCAAATTGCTTTTCTGGTGTTTGTGGTATCCGATCACACAAGTCTTCTCAGAATCGAACAATAATATTGCATCTATAAATATTCAAAAAAGACGCTTACTGTGTCAACTATTTATTTTGAGCCTGAAATTATTCTGATCGGTCAGGAGGGGAAATCGGATTGTAGAAAAGCAGAAAGTAGAGTGATATGATGGTTACATGTGTGCCATATTGAACATTCTTATCAATATTAGGATTATATTTTTCTCCCGGACAGTAAATCAATTGACAATCAGATTGTATATAAAATGCGGATCTCCTCTAGTTTTTTTTTTTGCAGTCACTTCTTGTCTACATGCACTCCAGTGCACCATTGCTCTGAATTGCTACGGCTCGCAGATAGAGGGCTCTTGCCAGTAACCAGCATGCACTCATATGTTTGCGCATCTGCATGCAAAGGTCTGCGCCAATGCGCATATACACAAGCATTGTCGTGCACAGGCCCGTGTCCAATCTTAGGAAGGTGCTCCAAGTTGCCTATTTATTCTGGTAATCACTGGATGTTCTTCAGCTCTCCCCATAATCTGTATTCCCATGTTCCTGTTCTTGCTGACTGATTCCCCCATGGCTGGCCTGGCTTGCTCTTGATCTTGCTCTGCGAATTCCAGATTCTGACCTTGGCTGGTCTCTGACTTCGCTCTGCATTTTCTGTGGGCTGACCTTGGCTTGCCAGCTGACTACGCTTACTTTTGCTCCTCCATGTATGACTCTGGCTTGGCTACTGACCTTGTCCCTACTGCCCATACATGCTGACCTCAGCTTGCCTCCTCAATATGCTTACTCTTGCTTCTCTATGTATGACCCTGGCTTGGCTACTGACCTTGTCCCTACTGCCCATACATGCTGACCTCAGCTTGCCTCTTGACTATGCTTACTCTTGCTCCTCCATGTATGAACCTTGCTTGGCTACTGACCTTGTCCCTACTGCCCATACATGCTGACCTCAGCTGGCCTCCTGACTATGCTTACTCTTGCTCTTCTATGTATGACCCTGTCTTGGTACTGACCTTGTCCCTGCTGTCCATCCATGGTGACTTTGGCCTGCTTCCTGACTGTTCTTACTCTTGTGCCTTTGTGTATGACCCTGGCTTGACTACTGTCCTTGTCTCTACTGTCCATCTGTGCTGACCTTGGCTTGCCTCCTGACTATGCTTACTCTTGCTCCTCCGTGTTTTACCCAGCTAGGCTACTGACCAGCTTTCTGAAATACCTGAATTTAAAAAAAAAAACGCAATGGAGCTGATAATACAGGCATTAATCTCTTAGAAAAATATGGAACATTTTGTTGCATCTGACATTTTTGCAACAAATGTTGTATAAAAAGACCCCTTAGTGTTCTGCCAGTGGTTGTAAGTTTTTTATGACTTTTTTTTTATGTGCATGAGGCCTACAAGCCACAGTGCTGTTCGTTCTAGGATAGTTGTCTTGCAGATATTCCTGGTATCTACGGTTCTTCCCTAACACCACATGGTTTCCATTCGATCGCAGTCTTGCATTGTTGGCTAAATGAGGAAAAAAATAATGGGTCTGCCAGCACATTTTCTATCCAAGTGTAATAAACACATTGGAGATGGCATACATTATGAGATAAATGCCAGGTTTATATCACTGACGCCTCGTATAATTACACTTGACTCTTCTTCATCATTCGTTGTCTTTCTATAAAATCATGTTTGAAGAAGTAATTAACTGCAGCATGCTGACCCGCGGTGTCATCTTAATCAAGAAACATTTTTATTTTATAATTGTAATTGTTTAAGACAATGCTATTAAATACTTCATCCAATTTAAAATATGACTAGCACGTCCATGCCAAGCTTTTCTTTGTCTAACAATCAAACTAATTAACTGTAAGGGTTTGCTTCAATAAATGTAGGTGGCGATATTACTCAAATTGTCACGAATAAATGCATGACAAAGAAGCGTGGATCCTGACTGTTCATGATCCCAAAGTTTGGTCTTATTTCAAGCTGTGACTCTTATTTATTCAGTACAGGTGTGCATATAGCAGTGCTTTACATATTGTTCATTCTCATCAGTCCCTGTCCTCAAGGAGCTTATGGATGGGGTCAATTGTGTCCGTGCACGTGGGGTAACACCAAAGAAAACTAAGAAGGGGGGGGGGGGTTGCCACTAAGTGTAGTATTAGATAGTAAGATTTAATGCACAGGATTAAAAACACCTACAAAAATGAAGAATAATATAAGCCTGTCATGATTGGTGTGGTTTGATGTCTGTGGTGGTCTTGTGGGCTTTGCAATCCCCAAAATGCCAAAGGAGGTTACTTCTGGATGTCCTGCAGAGTACCCCCAAGCTAACCAGCGTGGAACGCGGAAGCGGATATGACGTCACCGATGCAGGGCGGATGTCCGGATCACTGATACACACACTGAAAATAGCAGAGGCTACTCGCTCGGAGCTCCTACTGCAGCTGTGAGCTCCAGAGGAAAGAGGGACAGAGGGGCTTTGTTCCAAATCAGGGACAGTCTCTCAAAATCAGGGACAGCTGGGAGCTATGGGTATCACGTCGCCCGTTGTCACCAAAGCCGGGGACCAGGCGGGGACTAGACATGTTTAGTTCCAAATAAATATTTGGACAAATTTTGCGTAATTCGGAGATTCGGATAGGTCTGAATATCTGAACTACAGTATAAATGAAGTTTACCAAATGCTCTGAATGATGAAACCCAATTCGTCTGAATTTCCAAAATCCAAATTGAATGTTACATCGAATTCCATTCGAATTCAAACTGTAAACATGGGAATTAATGGTGGAGAAGGATCTGGGTGTTCTGGTAGATCATAAGCTTAATAATAGTAGGCAATGCCAAGTTGCGGTTTACAAAGCAAGCAAAGTCCTTTCTTGTATTAAGAGAGGTATGGACTGCAGAGAGAGAGAGATCATTTTGCCCCTGTACAGATCATTAGTAAGACCTCATCTGGAATATGCAGTTCAGTTTTGGGCACCAGTTTTCAAAAAGGATATCAGGGAACTGGAGAAAGTGCAGAGAAGGGCAACCAAACTGATAAGAGGCATGGAGGAGCTCAGCTATGAGAAAAGATTAGAGGAACTGAATTTATTCTCTATTGAGAAGAGGAGAATTATGGGGGATATGATCAATATGTATAAATACATAAGGGGCCCATTTAGTGAACTTGGTGTTGAGTTATTCACTTTAAGGTCAACACAGAGGACAAGGCGGCACTCTTTACATCTAAAGGAAAAGAGATTTTATCTCCAAATATGGAAAGGTTTCCTCACAGCAAGAGCTGTGAAAATGTGGAATAGACTCCCTCCAGAGGTGGTTCTGGCCAGCTCACTAGATTGCTTTAAAAAAAGGACTGGATTCTTTCCTAAATGTACATAATATAAATGGGTACTAATATTTATAGTTAAAGTTGATCCAGGGAATATCCAATTGCCTCTCGGGGGATCAGGTAAGACAGTTTTCCCCTGCTGGAGCAAATTGGATCATGCTTTGCTGGGGTTTTTCGCCTTCCTCTGGATCAACTGCGGGTATAGGACTGTGTATATGGGATTGTATGTTTGTTTTTTGTTCTTTTGTTTTTTTTTTTTATTGGTTTAACCAGATGGACTTGTGTCTTTTTTCAACCTAACTAACTATGTAACTATGTTAACATATTTCTGAAATCAAAGACGGTGTGTGTTATTAGAGTACCATTTCAAAATAATGCTGTTTTTGTTAAACCAAAGATGATTTAAAAAGTCATTGTAATCATTTGATGAAGATTTTTCTTTTGTTTGTTCATTTTGCCACATTTGAATTGAAAACAATTCTAAAATGTTCTTATTGAAAAAATCAGTAAATTCAAAGAAAATTCAAAAAAGACAAAACGAGTTCCGAATATGAATCTTGAAAACGAATTACCGAATACAAATTGAACAAATCAATCGAATTTAATGAAACTAAATAACTAGATTAACAAATCAAAATGAAATAAATTCTTTCGGCATGCACATGTCTAGCGGGGACTGCAGTCATGTTAAAAATAAAACATTAAGGCAGTTCCCGGACTGAGAGATGAGCCACTTGTGTGCAGCAGTAATGTGCAGAGTTCCCCTGTGAGATGCTTTGTCCTGTGTCACTACACACTTGAAACTGAGATGTTTGCATTAGGAGGGATGCTCTGGCTTTCGCCCTTTCCACCAGAAGACGGACAGCTAGGGAGAGAGTCAACGCACCGACCCCCTAACTTCCAAAGGACCTGTCATCCAACCAGCTACCACGCCAAATGGCTGTTTGCTCTGGCTGTTGTACTCTCTTTCTTTGCCCATGGCAACTACCTCCTCTTCCTCATCTTGAGTTACCTCTTGTAGCGATGTTACTCATACCCTGTAGTGCTTTACAGACCCAGGTTCTTTGGAATACACCAGAACCCAACATGCACCCCTATGAATGACTTCAGACCAGGTTCAGGGGCGGTTCACACCAAGGCATACATGAATGTATGATTCACATGCGGTTCTGTGCGTTGCGATTTCAGCCCATTCATTTTAAATGGGCTAATATCGCACTGCACTGCAGCAAAAGTAGTGCATGCAGTACTTTTTAAATATCACTGCACCCAGATCGCATGGTACAAAAGTACCACGCAAACCAGTTGAGGCAGGTGTGGGAAAACGCACTGCGTTTGTAACCTGCGCTTAGGGTGTCATTACCTTTGCATTGACAGCCGCTGCAGATCACAAATGGAGCGCGTTTTGCATGTGGTGTGAATTGCACAGGAACACATAGCACGGGCATGGTGTGATCTGGCCCTCAAAGCAGTTAAAACAACTTTGTTGCAACTAGTATTTCAAGTTTGCAGTAGAGTAAAACATCCTTTCCCTAACTAACACTAGCTGTGGCTGCCCCTGCATAACTTATGGGTAGAGACCATAGATGGAGAGTCTGGAGTGGAAGTGTCCATAATGACAGTGTCCTGGCGAGTCCCAACGAGTCGGCGCAGCAGGTCCCAGCAACCCTTCTACTCCTTTGAGAGTTCCCGCTCTCTGGTTACTCTGTGTGCCCTTCTGTTACCAGTAGGTGGTACTGTTGCCTCTGTTGGTAGCATGAGAGCTGCACTAACCAGAGTTATAAATATGTATCTCTTACTAGCCAACCAGTAGGAGTTTCTTTGTCACTGGTGCATGCTGGGAGAGGGTGTATATTTTCAGGGAGTGACTTGGAAAGTGAGTCTGTTCTCTTAGGGGAGGGATGTGTTTGTCTGTTTAATCGTCTTGAAAAGTGACAATGAAGCTTTGCAAAGGCCTGGGCTTGTGGCCTAACTTGTGTAACCTGGGAGTGAAGAGACATGGAGAACCTCCAGATGCGATGAGGGGCCAGAGAAGCTTGGATGTGGAGCATGGACCTCACTAGAGCTAGAAGTCGTGCTGGTGGCTGATTTACCAAGTACATTACAGTGAGGAGCTACAATCACAGAATGCCAGATCAACTTCAAAGTTCTCTATCTGTGAAAACTGAAAATACTGTTGTTCTGCTTTTTGGCGTCTGCTAGTTTATGGATGTCCTGTGCCCTTACCCTCCCGAGAAGTTAAGGTGAAAGTAAAACATTCCTTTTTGTTACACCTTAAAGTGACTGGTGCCCATCTGTTCACGTCCCATTATTGCCAAAGTAATCTACACCCAGGGTGAAATATTAGCCCACCCTGTCTCTAGAGGTACCAAAATGCCTCCTTGGCATCAAGTTGGTCCTACATACTTGTGCATCATGCTCCAGCATGTCCAGACTTGTTTTCGTGTACCTACTGTATCTGCAGATATTGCCTTTTGGGTAAGATCAAGTTCTTAACAGTGTCCAGTAGAGGGGGCTCTGCCATCATTTTGGCTTTTTGGCTGGGGTGGCTGGCTACTTGGAATCCCAGCTGGTGTGATGGGGATCTGAGGGCCCTCCTTGTGAGAAAGAAACCGAAAATGTCCACTGGGTAAGGTGGGGGGTCAAGAGTATTTCCATAGTGTAGATGGTTTTGAGGGGTCCACTGCCTCCTGGTTTGAACTATGCTGCCTTGTCTGGCCAGAAGCCAGGGAGGCAGCGAGCCTATCACATTAAGGGTGATCCCATAGATGTACGCAGCCTATTGCATTAGGGTGTGCACCCTAAAGTTCAAAAACACATATGTGTTTGTGTCTACATATATGTGGCCCTGGCACATTGATCTCCCTGTATAATCACTTCTCTAATGGCAGAGCCGGTAAGAGGGAGATCTTTCCTATCTTCCTGCTGGCACAAGGAGCGATAATGCTAATGCGCATGGGGTGATTAGGGTGTGCCCAGGCACATCCAGCACACCCTGTGCGCACGCCTACGGAGAATTCTGGTATCACTATAGTTTTGGAACCTCACTGTGAGAACAAGCACTAGGCCATAGGCCACAATACCACCTAATTTTTAACAGGCTGCGTGGCCTAGCTAATGTCTGGCACATTGGCACCTTTTTATTTTTTTCTTATTTATTCACCACCTATGTGTTTTGTCACTGCACTTATATAGTATGTGTGTTTTCATTTACTAATAAATGGTAGGGTGTGGGCCTTTAGGGCCACCCTAAAGTCTATGGGAAGGATGTGTGACCATTAGGTTCCTTTCTCACCTGCTTTGAGGGTCTTTCTTCCGGAGAGAGCCCCCCACTAAGTACTCTTTGGCTCTTTGGTTGGCTTCAGCTGATCATGAGGAGTGGAGTCTGCCTGGCCTTTTGGCTTGGTGGACCTGAGTATGCCCTGCCCCTGTCAGGAGTCTTGCACCTCAAGGGACCAGGGAGGGGCCCTTCCTCTTTGGAGGGGAAGATGTCACAGTGCACTTTTTTTGTGTTTATGTTCACATGCACTGTTTTGGCTCACTTCGGTGTTATCTTTTTAGTGCATTACACTGATGATCATCCTCAGGTACATTGTTTGTGCCACCGGTCTCTATTCTCAGCATCTTACAGATGCCAGGAATAAACTGGCGATGTACATTAATCAGCTATAACAATGTGATTACCCACCTAATAATAAGTAGGTCCCCCTTTTGCCACCAAAACAGCCCTGACTTGTTGCAGCATGGATGCCACTAGACCTCTGATGGTCGGTAGCAGATCTCTTAAGACCTGTAAGTTGTGAGGTGGGGCCTCCATGGATCAAACTTGTTTTTCCAGCACATCCCACAGATGCTCAATTGTATTGAGATCTGAAGAATCTGAAGGTCAAGCCAACACCTCAAATTCATTGTTGTGTTCCTCAAACCATTCTTGAACCATTTTTGCAGTGTGGCAGGGCGTATTATTCTGCTGAAAGAGGCCACTGCCTTCCTGTTTCCATAAAGAGGTGTATTTGGTCAGCAACAATGTTTAGGTAGGTGGTACGTGTCAAAGTAACCTCCACATGAATGGCAGAACCAAAGTTTCCCAGTTGTACATTGCTCAAAGCATCACACTGCCTTCGCCAGTATGCCCACTAGCCCTAACTAGAGCGTTGACCAGCCATTGCATTACTACACTGAGCCCTAAAGTGGTTAACAAACTCTAGGTCATTCAAGTAGAACTAAAGTCAAAACTTTTTTTTCATTTTACATAGTGTAAGGTGAGATATCCCTTCACTTTCTGTCCCATAGCCAGCACAGGAAGTGAGGGAATCCATGGTTGTCACCAGAACTTGTGGCCCCCATGGAAGAATAGCCTTCTATTCCTGTTTTGGTGACGATCCAAAATGTGGGATTTTCTTTTAGTTTTACTCCCAGTGATAACGGTCACCAGAACAAATAGAGAGGATAAATCTCCCTAAGCCTAGGTTCACACTGAAGGCGGGTTTGAAATCGCGTGAGTGTAGCTGAACTCGCACGATTTTAAACTGGCATTTCAGTTCAGTTTTGGGGGCGATTTGAGAGACATCTGTGCAGGTTCATGCACAGATGTCTATTGAAATTGGCCCTGAAAATGCCAAAGGTAGTACAGGAGTGCACTACTGGGAATACACTATAGCTGTCTTATTTTTTGTGTTTGTCGCTATGGATCCTATTATGAGCATGTGTGAGGAAATGCTCCTGATGTTGCTGTGGCTCCGAAGACATAGAAAATTGCATGAGAGGGTCAGAGTTTGTTGCTACTGGACTCATCCATTGATGCAGGCAACAGCATGTGGTGAAATTTATATTTTTTATCAACATTTTTAAATGTTCAAAAAGTATCAGAAATGTTTTCCCCTTTAAAAACGCTTATGAATTGCAAACGCACATAAAAGCGGTATGCCAGTAAACTACAGTCCTGAACGCAACTTTTCTGCTTTCAGAAAAATGCCAGTAACCTCAACTCCCTCTAAACTACTATAAATGACTGAGTGTAGATGTACACATAAGATAACATTGAGGAGAGTTCAGGGGCTGCTGAAACAAATGCCCAACTGCTCCTAAGCCCTCGTTCACACTGAATGCGGCTTTGAAATCCCCATTTCAGTCCGACTTCGGAGGCGACTTTAAAGACATCTGTGCAGCTTCATGCACAGAGTTCTATTGAAATTTCCCCAAAGTTGGCAAAAGTAGTGCAGGAACTACTTTTGGGAATTGGTGTGGCTCCCCAAAGTCGACATTGCACCGATTCGGACAGTGCCGTTACTGGCAATAGGCTTCGATTTGGCATGAGATTTGACCTGTCAAATCGCATGTCAAATCGGCCCGATGGGGACAGGGTCACAGACAGCAATAAAATCCTGACAGGTGTTCTAATTAGTGATCGACCGATATCGGTTTTTCAGTGCCGATACCGATATTTTGGCCAATGCATATCGGTATCGGCCGATATTGGCCGATATTTCCATACATTTAAAAAAAATAAAAATTGTTCTACTTGACGGGTACTCTTGTGGAAGGATCTGGGGGTCTAAAAGACCCCAAACCCCTCTTCTGCACTTAAAAGCATTAAAAACATCATGTTTGGCTGTTTTGAATGCTGTCATTTTTTTAATCTGGCGCCAAGTACCGGAAGTGATGTCATGACATCACTTCATTGCTTATATCTTTAATTTGTACATATGTGAGTGGCATATTCAATAACATTTGTAAATGGAATTATGCTTTGTGACATCATTGTACCCTTACAGGAGCAATATTTGGAATATTGGCAATATCAGCCAGTTCCAGGGCCGATACAGATATATCGGCAAAAGTCAATATCGGCCCTGGATATATCGGCCTTGCCGATAATCGGTCGATCCCTAGTTATAATTTCTCTCCACTCTATACAGAACTAAAAAAAAAAAAGAAAAGTTTTGCCTTCAGTTGTATTTTCAGTTATAGTTTACATAAAAGAACAAATATGCCTTAGCAGGGATTTGATTTGCAAGGAGCTAAGAATACATTATTTCCAGTGCCGGAAGGTATCTGTAATTGTTTGAGAGAGAAATGTTTTTTTCCCGGGTGCTGCGTTGTGTTATCGGCATTTCCTTTATTATATATGACTAGTTTGCTCTTTGGTCATTTCAGTGCATTTTCATTTCCTGGTAATCATTCTTAAGGTAATAATATGATAAGTCGATGTGAGTAATGAATGGTGCAGATTAAATATTTAAATAGCAGTCCTGGGGATCTAAGCTTTACCTGTGTACTGCCTCTGCTTCTCTCCTCCAGTCATAGGAATTCTCCATAATCCACCTTCCACACGTTCTTAAATGAAAGCTGTCACCAACACTGGCAATTCTAACTGAGCATATGGTAAGAAATGCATAATGTCAGTGAAATCTGCATGGCGGAATGATCAATTGATCCAGAGGTATAGGCAGCTGAATTTTAATGCAGATCTCAACTTTTTCTGTGAATTTGAGGGCTATTCACACTTGTGTGTTGTGGCAACGTGCATTAAGGTTTGGTTCACATCTACAGGTGGGCACGTTCCTACGCGTTGCGTGGAGAATAGCCCATTCATTTCAATAGGCTGCTCTACACGTGAGAAACTTGAGGAAGGAAAAGAAGTCGCTGACTCATTTTGGAAACTGTGCAAAGTCCTGGTTTGGTGTGTGCAAAAATGCACATGGGTTCAGATTTGTGGGGGTTCCATTAAAGCGGTAGTATACCGCTTTTTGTGATTTTTAACTACAGGTAAGCCTATAATAAGGCTTACCTGTAGGTACAATTAATATCTCCTAAACCTGCACGGTTTAGGAGATATTTGCGCTGCATGCAGCCGCTGGGAAGTTGCCGGAAAATCACTCCCGCGCGCATGCGCGGAAGTGACGTCATCGCGGCTTCGGCCAATCACAGTGCGGAGCCGCCGAACCCGGAAGAGACGCAGAGGGATCATGTCCGCTCCCACAGCGGTGTCCGGGGGTCTGTGTCGGGGCTTCGTTCTAAGGTAAGTGTGTCATAATGAGCTAGTATGCGATGCATACTAGCTCATTATGCCTTTGTCTTGCAGGGTTTTTGTTTTTTTTTCCTTTGAGTATACTACCGCTTTAAGTTAACCACTTCTCGTGAATCGACCTAGCCCTACATCGGCTCAGAGAAATGGTTGTATCGGGTGATGCCTGCAGCTAGGGGCATCAACCCAGCACCATTATTTAGAGCCGGCGGTCGGCTTTCAAGTGATAACAGCCAAAGCGGCTCGGGAGCTGCTCGGCCGTTATCCCAGCGAGCGGGAGGGGACGCTCCACCGGGAGACCCAAGCAACCAGCCGGCACATCCGCCAGCTGGTTAGAGTCCCGATCAAAGCTTGAATACATAGTAACCCGGAAGCGGCGTGATGACGTCACAGCCGGGTTACTCAACGGCTAAAGGCGCTGAATTGAAAAAACTGTCAGTATTCAAAAATGCAGATTTCGGCATTTTGAATACATGGAAGTGTAGTGGAGGGATCTTTTAGACCCCCGATCCCTCCATAAAGAGTACCTGCCACTGCCGATTACTGTCACAAAGGGTGTTTACATTGCTTGTGACAGATGTCACATTTGTGATCAGATTTTGTTTTGTTTTTTTAAAACTGTGCTAAAATTAAAAAATTTTATAAAATAAATAGGAAAAAAATAAATACATTTTAAAGCGCCCCCCCTCGCCGTGAGCTCACGCACGAAAGAAAACGCATACGTAAGTTGTGCCCGCAAATAAAAGTGGTGTTCAAACCACACATGTCATGCATCGCCGCGATCACCAGAGTGAGAGCAATCATTCTAGAAAATGAGCTACTCTGTAATCTAAACCGGTAACCATTGAACATTTTTAAAGCATCCCCTATGGAGACTTTTATGTACTGTAATTTGTCGCCATTCCCCGGGTGTGCGCAAATTTTAAACTGTAACATGTTATGTAGCTACTCTTTGTGACATCACCTTCACAATATACAAAAAAATGGGCTAACTTTACTGTTTAGTTTTTTAAATGCAGTGAAATTTATTTTTTCCCAAATAAATGACGTTTGAAAGACCGCTGCTCAGATACCGCGTGACAAAAAATATTGCAACGACTGCCACTTTATTTTTCAGTCTTTGCTAAAATTATATATTGTACAGGTCGTCGAGGGTGGGTCCTTGAAGGACGCTATATTTCCCCTCTGTTTGGGCTCTGGTCCCTTTAACCACTTAAGCCCCGGAAGATTTAACCCCCTTCCTGACCAGGGGGTATTTTGCGATTCGGCACTGCGTGACTTTAATGGACAATTGCGTGGTCGTGCAACGCTGTACCTAAACGAATTTGATGTCCTTTTTTTCCCACAAACAGAGCTTTCTTTTGATGGTATTTGATCACCTGTGCGATTTTTTGATCATGCGCTATAAACAAAAAAAAGAGGGTCAATTTTGCAAAAATAACAATAGTTTTCACATTTTTTTTTATATGAAATTCCCCCAAAAAAATGTAAAAATCAAAATTTTTTAACATTTTCAGCCAATTTGTTTTATGCTACATATGTTTGGTAAAAAAAAAATCGCAAAAAGCATATTTTGATTGGTTTGCGCAAAAGTTATCACGTTTACTAACAAAGGGAAAGATTTTTGTCATTTTTGTTGTTTTTTTTTAACGCGTAATGGCGGCGATCTGCAATTTTTTTGCGGTACTGCGACATTGCGGCGGACAGATCGGACCCTTGACTGACATTTTTGACACTTTTGGGGTTACCAGTGACATTTCTACAGTAATCAGTGCTATACATATGCACTGTTACTGTACAATGACACTGGTAGTGAAGGGGTTAACTTTATTTGAGAGGGAGGGGTGGTGTGTGTCCCTAGGGGCGTGATTCTAACTGTGATTGGCTGTGGCTTGAGCTGTAGGAACAGTGATCAACGGTCCTACATAGCAGAACCGTATGATCACTATTCCTACACAGAGGAGAATGACAGGCGGCTTGTTTACATCAGCCGCCTGCCTTTCTCCCTCTCCACCCAACGATCACGAGTGACCGGCGGACATCGGGTCCGCCGGTCACACGCGCGGGGGAGTCCCTGACCGCGCAGGAGCGGGAGCGCGCCTCCGGCGGCGCTCGCTCCCCAGAGCCTCACAGGCTAGTGACGTACTGGTACGTCACTTTGCCTGTGAGGGGTTGACCGCCGCAGTATATGTACTTGCGGCGGTCGGCAAGTGGTTAAGGGAACAAAAGGGGTTAACTCATTGATCAGAGGAAGTGGGTTTAAGAAGGACAGGAAGTTGTAGATTGGGGGTTGTGGAGCATAGAGGAGACTGTGGATGGTGGACTTTTGTACAGCCGAGAAGGTGCATGTCAGTGTGTTGTTGCCAGGGGAAGTTACCCTCTTCAAACGTTGGGACTGTTTGAATGCAAAAGGAGCTCTGAACTCTTCAAGTTGGTGAGACTGTTTTTCCTTGTTGTGTTTTTTTGCTGCTATGAAGCCTGTTTAAGTTAATAAACATTTCTTTGGTTGCAACACCTGTGTCCTGTGATCCAGCTGATTCCCCAAACATTGCAATATATATATATATATATATATATATAATGTTTGGGGGTTCTAAGTCATTTTCTAGCGAAAAATACAGATTTTAACTTGTAAACAACATGTGTCAGAAATGGGCTCGGTCCAGAAGTGGTTAACAGTGGACCCACCTACACAGCCTAATAGGGAGAGAAAGTAGGGAGACAGGACCAGAATAGAAGCGTGCACAGATAGATCTCCCGCCTCTTCTCAACTTGAATCCAGGGCCATCTTTTTCGCTCGGGCACCCTTGGGCACTGCCCAGGGGTCCCAGGTACATGGGGGGGCCCTGCAGCCCCTTTCTGTCCACATGTGATTCCCGACTGCCCCCGGGGGCTCCTGTGTGCCCACCTGTAGTGCTGCCAGCTTCCCATTACTCCTCTCCCGCCAGCTGCTGCAGGGGATCTTCAGGATGGAGAGCAGGTAAGGGTCCAGTAAATATGTTATTTACCGCCCCTTTCCTTTTATAAATGAACACAGTGAGTGATCGGTACCGATCCCTCCTGTGTGCATTCATAACTGAAGCGTAGTTAACTCTGCTTCCTGTTCATACATCTGCAGTGCAGCTGAGGCTACAGAGAAAAGTACTGGGGAATGTTTCCTCAGTTCCTTTCTCTATCTCAGAGGTGAGACTTCAGGGGTCTGGACGTTCCACAAAGCCCGCCAACAGCGTTGTGATATAAAATGTAAGAAAAAAAAGTAAAATATTTAAAATATTGTAAAGAATTTCTAAAATTTCTAATTAGACTAAAAAGCCACACCCAATATGTCACATAGTTTAGCCACACCCACTGTTTGCATATAGCGCCACAGGTCAACATCTCCCTGATAGGGGCCCCAGTGCATTACTTTGCCCAGAGGGCCCATGATGTTGTTATTAAGATGACACTGCCTGAATCCTTACTAATTTTACCCCTAAGAACTTTGCACCTAGGGCGACCTCCCTTGTGGCCCCACCCACGTTACGCCACTGGCTCTTGTGTGCTTTAAGTGTTTTGTCAGCAGGCAGCCTTTTCACCCAGCAGCAGGCTCCCACAGCAGATAGAGTGAGATGCCCTGAGCATCATTCAGCTCTCATGGTCTGAGGACAGCTGAGACTCAGACAGAGGTAACATGTGGACCTGGAGATGGAGGCTTTATGACACCCAAAGCTCTGGGCTCCAGGACCTAAAACAGGAATGATTAGGATTATGAGAAATCAGTGCTCCTCACCAGGCGTTGTTGAGATACCTAGATGACATATATACACCGTCCTTAACCCAACCACCTGGTGCCATACAACATACAGTATATATGATACACAAATAGGAGGGCTGTGCAGAAAGTAATACAAAAGTGGGCACAATGTTTTTCAACTCACATATGGTAAGTCGTCCAAATTTCACATGCAGGTATAGTAACTCTTACTCTATAGTAACTCTTCTTCTTCTTTTTAATTTCAGGTAACTAATGGATAATAAGCAGAAGCATGTGCCATCATTGAGTTCTCGATGAAGGAGAAGAGCAGACTGTCCGACATCCACAGAAGGCTACAGAATATTTATGGAGATAAGCAATGTGATGGATGAAGAAGTTTGAGTAGTTCAGCTCTTTGGACTTACTACGTACATCCAAAGAATGAACTATTAATCACAAGCTGGTGGCTACTACTGCATCCATCAGCTTGTGCTCTGCTTGTTCAGCTGGCCCCCTGCTTAAAGTGGAGTTCCTCCTTCCCCTCCAAAAATTAAAAGTCAGCAGCTCCTCATACTGTAGCTGCTGACTTTTAATATTAGGACACTTACCTGTCCTGGAGTCCAGCGATATCTGCACCGCAGCTGATGTTTCCATCGGCTGTCGGGTGCTGCTGCCGCCATTGCCGGTAAGGGAACTCGGCAGTGAAGCCTTGCGGCTTCACGGCCGGGTCCCTACTGCGCATGCGCAAAGCGTGCTGCGCATTTCTATTGGCTCTGTGGCGGGGGAAAGAGGAGGGGGCCGAACTTCCGGGACAGACGGACGGACGGCCGCGGTGCCATGTCCCGGAAGTGGAGAAGGGTACCTGTCAAAAACAGGTACTCGTTCCCCCCTCCCCCCTGAAAGGTGCCGAATGTGGCACCGGAGGGGGGGAGGAAGCAAAAGAGCAGAAGTTCCACTTTTGGGTGGAACTCCGCTTTAAGGCTGGGTTCACAAATGTGCATATTATATGCGGGTTTCCCCACATCCAATTCGCATGACATGCAAGTGTGCCTGACTAAATGGAGCCGGTTCATAGAGGTCCAGGGCAGCTGCAGTCCACATTCAAAAAGGTTCCTGTATGTGTTTGGGTCCACTTCAGGTGTGAATTCAGGCCAAAATTCGGACCTGATTCGCACCCGAACCGGTGAACAGGAACGCAATAAACCCCATGGTGGGAACCGCAGCCGGACATATGTGAACCCAGCCTGAAAGTAAAAATTATGTGGTGGCTATATAGCCACTGATCACTTTCACAGAGTGGGTCACCCCCCTCTCCCGCTGGCCCCTGGGGTTCCCGGGTTCTCCTGCTCTTACCGGAAGTCCAGGTAACTGCCAGTTTCAGGATGAAGAGAGCAGCGTGAGGGAAGGGTATATCCATGCCTCAACCTTATATGTAAGCTGAGAAATTGACTTTGTCACGTCCATTTTCAGATCCACCATTTGTGCTAGGTTAGATGGTGTGAAGGGCAGGGGAGACATTGGGGTCTATTAGACCCCTAATGTCCCTAATGTCTCCAAAAAGAGTATCTATCACCTGCCTGGTTTTTGACCCCTTGTGATAGCAATCAAGTAAAATAAATAAATAAAAAAGCTTTCAAATATAAAACTAGTAAAAAAAATATTTAAAAATGCTGTAACCCCCATTCCTTGCACACATGTGCAAACACGCACCCAGGGTGCGCACATGTATGTAAACTACGGTCGCACCACGCGTGTGACGTATTGCCACAAACGTTAGAGTTAGAGCAATAACACAAGAGCTCCTGTTTAACTCTAAACAGATGAGCTGTAAAGGCTTTTAAAGCTCCACCTATACAGATTTTTGGGTACCGTAGTATATTGTGATATCACGGGCATCACACAATTTTAAGACTTGGCATGTTTGGTATCTATTTCTTCGACGTAACCTCGTCTTTTATATTTTATCAAAAATGGTTATTTTACTCTGTGTGTTTGGACTAAAATGTATTTTAATATATGTAGCACTACCCCCATAGGAGTTGCCATGTCTGGGTTCTCAACAGCTTTGTTTTTGTTGCTTTTTTGAGGGGATGATAACTTGGATGGGGTGATGGATTTATGGGACTCCCAACTTGACAACAACAGAAAATATTTACAGCTCTTCTTCTTCCTCCTGCACAATACTTGATCCTTGTACACCTCCTCTGGGTTTACTAGTTTGGAACTAACAGTCTCTATGTTAGCTAAGCAAAAGCTCCTTACAGGCTAGTTACTCTCAGTCCCTTGGAAAGTATCATACGGTATGTGGAGTGAACTGCATCTTGCAACACCTTCTGCTTCCCTGTAGACACGGATCCCAGTTCTACTGCTTGCAGAAAAGCTTGCCCACCTGGTAGCCACCAGCGCACCTGGCTGCTTCTTTTTCCCCGTCTTCCTGAGTGACACACTGGAGACCTCCCAGGGCAAGGTTAGATATAGACTTGGCATACCGCCGTCTTCAAGAGAGACCTCCTACAGCTGACAGTCTCTCCCCCTGTCTGTCCCTGTACCATGCTGATTACGCACTCTCTTTGTTCCTGCTGCCTCTCTTGAAAGCTTTCCTCCAACTGCTTCCTGTGGTAGGATCCTTCCAAGCCAGCCACCCAAGCCCCGACGCAAGGTAAACCCCTCCCCGACATTGGTCCCTCAAGGGCCAATGACAGACTCCCTAAGCACTGCTCTGGCATGGCTCATTGCTATTTAAGAGCTCCTTAATTCCCTGCCATGCCCACATCCTGGGAATTGGCCAAGGACCTCCAAATATGCAAAGCAGCCCCTCCTAGCCTCCGCCCAATCATTTCAAGAATATTCTCCAATATTCTAGAACCGGGGGTGGGGGGCACCAGAAAGCTGCCTAGATGAGTCATCCAGCCCTGAACTTAAGTAACCCTGAACCAGATTCTATGGCTCAGGCTTAGCCCTGAGCCAGACTATGGTTTGCTGCACTACCGCTAGTAGCACACTAGAGGGTGCTACATATATACATATACATATATTTTTTTCCTGAAAATTTGTTATTAAATAGTTACACAAATATAATGTAACATAAAAAATTGTAACTATTCTACAGGAACTCTGCTTTCAGAAAGTATATAATGTTCTGGGGAGTTAAGGAATTTTATTGCAAAAAATTAAAACATTTGCTCTAGAGCTGAACTGGTGAATAGGAAACCAGCACGGAAGACAGGAATGTCAGACAATTTGCACCCCTCCTTCATCAAGAACTCAATGACAGCACGCTGCTTCTGCATGTAATCCATTATTTACCTGCAATGAAAAAGAAGGAGAAGAGTTACTATACAGGAAGAGGTATTTTACCAATATATGAAATTTGAATGACTTACGTATGTAAGTTCATAAAAAGTTTTGCCCACTTTCGCGTTACTCGTAAATTAATCATGTGTCCTATTAATTCAAATTAACTTTCAACAATAACTCCACTTTAAAGAAAAGAAAAGAAGAGAGGAGGTAGTGCAGTCCTATGGGTTAGAGACCAAAGGGAGTAAAAACATTGGTAGAAAGCCTGAAAGAGCAGGACGCAAGAGCCAACACTTTCATACATCTCCCCTATTGTGCATATAACAAACAGCCTGCTGTGTTTCCTAACATCCTGCAAGCAATTCAGGTCTCAAGGACGTGTACAATGATACAAGATGTTCCCTTGAGATTACAGGGAATCAGATTTAAGCAGTGGAAGAAGGGACATTGAGGAAAGAAACATACAGCTTAGAATATGTAGATGGAAATACAACTAAGTCCACATTATACTGGGCACTGTGGGCAGGAAAAGCAGCGATAATGTGAAATAGCTGAAAGATACTGTATTGAATGGAATGGAGGAGGGGGAAGGGGATATAAGCGTATTGTTTTCCCGCAGGATCTTTCTGCATAAAATGTTTTCCGTACGCTGTATGCATGTAACATTTGTGCTATTGTATACATGTGTGCATGCAGGGCTGGTGCACGGATTTTTATCTCCTTAGGCGATGGTGCATTTTGCCCCACCACCACCACCGTCTTTCTGCCCCCCCCCCCCCCCACCACCTTCTCCCCAACGGCAGTCCCGGAGCCATTTTTAAATGTTTTACATTTTTTGTTTTCATGTTTGTAACGGAACCGCGACCCACACTGTGTTTGTGGGCTTCCGTCAGTACACAGCTTCCTCCAGTCTGAACATAGATATCAGATATTACAGCTGCCCTACATACAAAACTAGCCTGAACTTGGCTTGTATAGAACGGGAACCTTTATTGAACAACTCACACCGAATATATACAGGATTGGACATCTCCCTCCTGATCAGATTACCCCACCAGGTCAGGTGCCTGATTACATTATCATGCAGATGAAATTGTATACAGAAATATAATTAACCTGAACTAATTATCTAAGGAACCACCAACACAAACAGTATTCTACTTTTCCACCAGTAACTAATAGATGACAATGATTCAATCAACCTGAGCCAAATAACTAGCAGACTGCTGTCCTCGAGCTCCTGAAATACAATAAACATTATCATAAGTGTAAACACAGAAGCCACAGTAGATAACAGGTGAGTACATATTCAACATTGTGTGGTTGTGATTGAGCTGATAATATTAGTATCTGCTATGAGTCTGACTGTGTTAAGCAGTCTTCATATGTTTCTTGAGATATATGGTTGATAAATATTACTGTCCCATTTAAAGTAATCCAAACCATATTCTCAGTGTCCATTAAGTACATGTTCATCATTTCCTTTGTCACCCTATGTCCCGAATAGATGCAGGGTGACTTACACATAAGAAGGGCCTAGGGAGCTGAGAGAGGGATTTCTTAACCACTCGGGCCCCCCAACCAAAGTTACTCCCGTCACAATGTTTTAAAAATCATTTTATGGATGAAGAGTACTTAAAACCCCCAAAATATCATTTTTGTTTTTTTTTTTAAAGCAGACATCCCTGAGAATAAAATGTTGGCAGCTCTAATTTTTTATGTTACACGGCATTAGCACAACTGTTTAGGAAAGGCAACGTTTCAGTAAAAAATACATTAAAGTTCATTTCTATACGCAATTCGTTACCTAATTTATTTTTGTAAAATATAAAAGATAAGGTTGTGCCGAGTAAATAGATACCCAAACCTTAAAATAGTGTGCGCACACAAAGTTTAAAATCCCTTACAGGTCATCAGTGTAGAGTTTCACAGAAGCACTGGTGCTAAAATGATTGCTCTCACTCTGGTGTGTGCCCTGATATATAACATGTGTAGGACAATCGCTGTTTTCATATGTAGGTGCCCCAACGCACTAATTTTTTTTAAGGGTGTGTGGGGGGGGGGGCTCTAAAAATGTTTAATTTTCTTTTTTTTACATTTTTATGTCTCCTCATATTCTTAAAACATTTTTGGTTTAACTTTTATTTATTTTTATGTAACTTTGATTGCTGTCACATAGGGGACCAATAGCCTCCTATGTGATAGCATATAGGTGACAGGTTCTCTTTATGGAGATACCCAGGGTCTATTAGACCCTGGGTCTCTCGTCTCTAATCAACTGCAGCTGATGGAACACAGAAAGTTTAACATTAGCTGCTTCCACCAGCACTGATCCCGGAGAATGACAGCTCCCGCCCAAGAAGTGACGTCATACACGTTACTTCCTGGTCTGTGTACAGTAGGGAGGGTGAGCATAAGGAGATCCGCTAAGCTCACACTGCCCTTCCCAGCAACACCCGCCATGACAGTACAGGGCTGGCAGGTGAGACAGCGGAGCATGGTGAACATGGCAGGGGGGGGGGTCGCACGGAGGGGCAGTGTTGGAAGTAATTGGCGGCTTCACAGCCGCTTGTATCACTTCCACATAAAAGCGGACAGTAAGCTTTACTGAAGCACACTCACTATAGCAGCCGGGAGTATGTAAAAAACACGTCTGCAGCACTGTAAAAATCCACCCCCCATCCTGGCGTCATAAGGCGATTGCTTAACCACTTGCTGACCGCCGCACGACTATTTACTGCGGCAGTCAGCCCCCTACAGGCAAAGCGACGTAGACCTACGTCGCTCGCCCACGAGCTTGTAGGGGGCGAGGGCGCACCACCTGCTGAGCCAGTGCGTGTGACCGGCGGCTCCGATGGCCGCCGGCCACTCGTGATCTCCCGCAGGAGAGGGAGAAAGACAGACGGCTGATGTAAACACAGCTGTCTGTCATTCTCACTGAAGTAGGCACAGAGGCTATGCGATCCTGCTATGCAGCATCACATGTCTCAGTGGTTACTTCACTAGCCACGCCCCCTAACAGTTAGAATCACGCCCCTAGGGACACACTTAACCCCTTGATCACCAATAAAGTTAACTCCTTCCCTGCCAGTGTCATTTCTACAGTAACAGTGCATATTTATAGCACTGATTACTGTAGTAATGTCACTGGTACCCCCAAAAGTGTCAAAAATGTCAGTCAGGGGACCGATCTGCTCACCGCAAAGTCGCAGTCCCGCAAAATAAAATTGCAGATTGCCGCCATTACTAGTTAAAAAAAAAACAATAATTAAAAATTTCCTGTAGTTAAAAAACGCAATAACTTTTGCACGAACCAATCAAAATACGCTTATTGCGATATTTTTTTTTTTTTTACCAAAAATATGTAGCAGAAAACAAATTGGCCTAAAATGTTAAAAAATTTTGATTTTTACATTTTTTTTTTTTTTTGAGAATTTCATAAAAAAAATTTGAAAAATATTATTTTTTCAAAATTGTCGCTATTTTTTTATTTATAGCGCAAAAAATAAAAATTGCACCGGTGATCAAATACCACCAAAAGAAAGCTCTGTTTGTGGGAAAAAAAGGACGTCCATTTAATTTGGGTACAGCGTTGCATGACCGCGCAATTGTCCGTTTAATGCACTAGAAGGCCTGCCCATATATTTCCTAATCACCACAACACTTTAGCATTCTCAATGTCAACCAGTTAAGGCTCTTGTACACAGGGCATTTGAAAACCTCTTCTGAACGCTGGAAACTGACACCTGAAAACCGAAAGTGAAAATCGTCAGTTTTAGAGCTTTTTCCGTAAATGGAAGAAGTTTGGAACCACCAGGACACTTCCAAGAGTGGGCCGCCTGTCCAAACTGAGCAATCGGGGGAGAAGGGCCTTAGTCAGGGAGGTGACCAAGAACCTGATGGTCACTCTGACAGAGCTCCACCATTTCTCTGTCGAGAGAGAACCTTCCAGAAGAACAACCATCTCTGCAGCACTCCACCAATCAGGACTTTATGGTAGAGTGGCCAGACAGAAGCCACTCTTCAGTAAAAGGCACATGACAGCCCATCTGGGGTTTGCCAGAAGGCAACTGACGGACTCTCAGACCATGAGAAACAAAATTCTCTGGTCTAATGAAACAATGATTGAACTCTTTGGCCTGAATGGCAAGTTTCATGTCTGGAGGAAAGCAGGCACAGCTCATCATCTGGCCAATTCAATCCCTACAGTGAACTATGGTGGTGGCAGCAGCAGGAACTGGGAGACTAGTCAGGATCGAGGGAAAGATGAATGCAGCAATGTACAGAGATATCCTTGATGAAAACCTGCTCCAGAGCACTCTGGATCTCAGACTGGGGTGAAGGTTCATCTTCCAACAGGACAACGAACCTCAGCACACAGCAAAGATAACAAAGGAGTGGCTACAGGACAACTCTGTGAATGTCCTTGAGTGGCCCAGTCAGAGCCCAGACTTGAACCCGATTGAACATCTCTGGAGAGATCTGAGAATGGATGTGCACCGACGCTCCCCATCCAACCTGATGGAGCTTGAGAGGTCCTGCAAAGAAGAATGGGAGAAACTGCCCAAAAATAGGTGTGCCAAGCTTGTAGCATCATACTAAAAAAGACTTGAGGTTGTAATTGGTGCCATAGGTGCTTCAATAAAGTATTGAGCAAAGGGTGTGATACTTATGTACATGGGATCTTTTTATTTTTAATAAATCTCCAAAGATTTCAAACAAACTTCTTTCACGCTGTCATTATGGGGTATTGTTTGTAGAATTTTGAGGAAAATAATGAATTTATTCAATTTTGGAATAAGGCTGCA
This sequence comes from Pelophylax lessonae, assembly GCF_965119305.1. NCBI lineage: Eukaryota > Metazoa > Chordata > Amphibia > Anura > Ranidae > Pelophylax > Pelophylax lessonae. Next base: position 55,906,352 of record NC_138768.1, on the reverse strand, counting down.
CCATAACAAAATGTGGAAAAAGTGAAGCAATGTGAATACTTTCCGGATGCACTTTAGCTGTCTTATTTTTTGTGTTTTTCACTATGGATTATATTATGAGCATGTGTGAGGAAATGCTCCTGTTGTTGCTGTTGCTGTGGCTCCGAAGACATAGAAAATTGCATGAGAGGGTCAGAGTTCATTGCTACTGGACTCATCCCTTAATGCAGGCAACAGCATGTGGTGAAATTGTATTTTTTTTAACATTTTTAATTGTTCAAAAAGTATCAGAAATGTTTTCCCCTTTAAAAACGCTTAGAAATGCAAAAGCTCATAAACGCGTGTTACAGCGTTTACAAGCATTTGGTGTTTGAAATGCCAGCAAACTACAGTCCTGAACGCAACTTTTCTCCTTTCAAAAAAATGTCAGTAACCTCAACTCCCTCTAAACTACTATAAACGACTGAGTGTAGATGTACACATAAAATAACATTGAGGAGACTTCAGGGGCTGCTGAAAAAAATGCCCAACTGCTCCTAAGCTCTCGTACACATTGAACGCGGCTTTGAAATCCCCATTTCAGTCCTACTTCTGGGGGGTACTTTAAGGACATCTGTGCAGCTTCATGCACAGATGTCTAGTGAAATCGCCCCAAAGTCACCAAAAGTAGTGCAGGAAGTACGTACTTTTGGAAATCGGTGCGGTGCTGCAAAGTTAACATCACAGTGATTGTGACTCTTCCATTGTTGGCAATAGGCTGCGATTTGTCAAATTGCGCCAATGTGAATGGGGGGCTAAACGTCCGTTTAACATCCGCAGTGTACATGAGGCCTTGTGGTTCTCAACTCGTCCTCAGGACCCACTGACAGGCCACATTTTAAAGAGTAACTCCACTTTTGTGGGGAAAAACAATAGCAAATAAAGAAAAAAACAATATAGTGTATACAATTGCGACACAAATCATATTGTAATTGAATGTTATTAACCACTTGCTCACTAGAGCTGTACTGCGGCAAAGTGGCTCTTGTAGGTCTGACGACGTAGACCTACGTCGGCAGACCCTCCCCCTTCTAGGCGGCGTGCTCCCGCTGTATTCAATCACAGAGGGAGTTGGGCCAGGGGAGGAGCAGCGGCAATCGCCGCTGCTCTTCCCCGATCGTCGGGGAATCGAGTGTGGAGATCCGCCCGCCTGTGTAAACGCAAGCGGGCGGATCTCCGAAGTGACAGGCAGGGTCAGATTGCAGGGTTCAGCATAGCTGAACCCTGGATCTTTCCTTGTGTCACACAGTCACCTCCCCCCACACACGTTAGTAAGCACCAGGCATACATTAACCCCTCCCTCTCCAATAAAATTAACCCCTTCACTGCCAGTGTCATTTTTACATTAACAGTGCATATTTATAGCACGGATTACTGTAGTAATGTCACTGGTACCCCCAAAAGTGTAAAAAATGTCAGTCAAGGGTCCGATCTGTCCGCCGCATTGTCGCAGTCCCGCAAAAAAAATCGCAGATCGCCGCCATTACTCGTTAAAAAAAAAAAACACCAAAAATGACAGAAATCTTTCCCTTAGTAAACGCAATAACTTTTGCGCAAACCAATCAAAATACGCTTATTGTGATTTTGTTTTACCAAACATAGGTAGCAGAAAACAAATTGGCCAAAAATTTAAAAAAATTTTGATTTTTACATTTTTTTGGGGGGAATTTCATATAAAAAAATGTGAAAAATATTGTTATTTTTTTCAAAATTTACGCTCTTTTTTTGTTTATAGCGCAAAAAGTAAAAATTGCTCAGGTAATCAAATACCACCAAAAGAAAGCTCTGTTTGTGGGAAAAAAAGGACGTCAATTTCATTTGGGTACGGCGTCGCACAACTGCGCAATTGTCAGTTAAAGTCGCACAGTGCCGAATCGCAAAAAGTGGCCCAGACGTAAGACAGCAAAATCCTCCGGTGGTAAAGTGGTTAAAAATTACTTTTTCCTTTTCAATCTGCAGCTGTTGTAATTTTCTGAAAATGCAATGCAATATGGCCGCCTGGAGCTGTTCTGTACACAGAATGTATACTGACCACATCCCAGAAACATAATTTCCTGCTTGTGTGATTGGTTCACCAATTTTCCCAGAAGTCTGCCTAAGATACAAGTCAGATTTCTGGCATCCCCTGCAACAAAAATGTAATTTTTGGTGAGATACTCCCAATAGGAACACATCTGCAGATTTCCTCATTAGAGCCCTGCAGCTGCCACAGCTGACAAATAATTATGAACCCACTCCCATTAGACCCACTCAGCACAGGAGAACAGAGAAACAAGCATGGATTTCTTCAGAATAACAAATGGTAGAAATCTGCAACAAAGTTGGTTAAACTCCTTGTAATGTACAGAGATCACCCAGAGGGGAATGTTTCTTTCTCAACAAAAGTGGAGTTACCCTTTAAACACTTTATTCCCAGAGGATTTGGCTGCTGAATGACCAGGCCCTATTTTGCGTCGGCACTGTGTGACTTTAACGGACAATTTCGCGGTCGTGCGCCGCTGTACTCAAAATTGACGTCCTTTTTTTCCCACAAACAGAGCTTTCTTTTGGTGGTATTTGATCACTTGTGCGATTTTTATTTTTTGTGCTATAAAAAAAAAGAGCGACCATTTTGAAAAAATAACAATATTTTTCACATTTTTTTATATGAAATTCTCAAAAAAAATTTAAAAATCTAAATTTTTAACATTTTAGGCCAATTTGTTTTCTGCTACATATTTTTGGTAAAAAAAATCGTAATAAGCGTATTTTGATTGGTTTGCGCAAAAGTTATTACGTTTACTAACTACGGAAAAGATTTATGTAATTTTTTTTGGGACTGCGACATTGCGGCGGACAGATCGGACCCCTAACTGACATTTTTGACACTTTTGGGGGTACCAGTGACATTACCAGTGGTGGCTGGTGCTCCAAATTTTTGGGGGGGCGCAAACAGAAAAATGTAATAGGTATTGCTTTGCGGCAAAAAATGCTGTAAAAAATTGCGTGACTTTGAGGTCGCAAAAGTGTGAAAGGGGCCTTCAGTAATTAAGGTATAGTGTGCCCCCTTTCAATGCAGAGAGACCAGCGTGCCCCCTTTCAATGCAGAGAGACCAGCGTGCCCCCTTTCAATGCAGAGTGACCCACGTGCCCCCTTTCAATGCACAGTGACCAGCGTGCCCCCTATCAATGCACAGTGACCAGCGTGCCCCCTTTCAATGCACAGTGACCAGCGTGCCCCCTTCAAAACACTGACCAGCGTGCCCCCTTCAATGCAGAGACCAGCGTACATGCCCCCTTCAATGCAGTGACCAGCGTACATGCCCCCTTCAATGCAGTGACCAGCGCACATGCCCCCTTCAATGCAGTGACCAGCGTACATGCCCCCTTGAATGCAGTGACCAGCGTACATGCCCCCTTCAATGCAGTGACCAGCGTACGTGCCCCCTTCAATGCAGTGACCAGCGTGCGTGCCCCCTTCAATGCAGAGACCAGCGTGCGTGCCCCCTTCAATGCAGAGACCAGCGTGCGCGCCCCCTTCAAAGCAGTGACCAGCGTATGTGCCCCCTTCAATGCAGAGACCAGCATACATGTCCCCTTCAATGCAGAGACCAGCGTGCATGCCCCCTTCAGTCCAGTACACTTACCTGGATCATCAACAGCAGCAGCGGCGGAGGCGCGGCTTCTCCTCAGTCCCCCGGTGCGTCTCCTCGGGTCCTCCCGCTCCCACCTCCTCAGCCAAATGGCATGGGGTTTGCCTTGTGGCCAATCAGGAATCAAGTATTAGACCCGCTCCCTGATTGGCCGGGAGGAGGATCCGTGTGACAATAGCGAATTTTCATTCGCTATTGTCACACAATGGGTGGAGTCGGGGCGCACTGCTCTGCACCCCGGGTCCACCCTTAGCATCTCCCTATTAGAGCCTCTGGCTCTAATCAGGTGATGCAAAAAAAAACAAAGCCCCATTGAACTCCATGCATCCGGCGCCCCTGCATGCATATTAGGGGGCCGGACGCATTCATAAGGGGGGCGGCGCCCTTGGGCCCCCAACACACCGGCCACCACTGGACATTACTACAGTAATCAGTGCTAAAAATATGCACTGTTACTGTCAAAATGACACTGGCAGGGAAGGGGTTAACTTTATTGGTGATCAAGAGGTTAAGTGTGACCCTAGGGGCGTGATTCTAACTGTCAGGGGGCGTGGCTTGTTAGATCATCACAGAAACATGCGATCCTATATAGCAGGATCACATAGCCTCTGTGATGATCTAAGGGAGAATGAGAGTGTTTACATCAGCCGTCTGTCTTTCTCCCTCTGCTGCGGGAGATCGTGAGTGACCAGCAGCCATCGGAGCCGCCGGTCACACGCGCTAACTCCCCAGGGAACGAGCGCGCGCTCGCCCCCCACAGGCTCCTAAGCGAGCGACATAGTGGTACGTCGCTTTGCCCAGCAGCGGCAGAGTGCCGCAGTACATGTAAGGTGGGTAGGGGTCAAGTGGTTAAGTATTACCTTAGGGAGATGCAGACTAGAATACTGCTATCACTGAGCAGCAAATGATATCACCTGTGATGTATTTCAGTTATCTTGCAAACCTGGCCTGAGGACAGGAGTTGAGAACCTTTACGTTTTTTTCTTCCTAACATTTTTTCACCTATTCGAATCGATACGCTACATTTCACTCTGCAATGCAACATCTGCTTTAATTAGACGCATTCTTTCACACATATAATGAACAATAAAAAAGAAAACAGAAGAGAAGATTTAACACTTCCCCAGTGACCTCCGATCTCCTACAACCGTTAGAAGCCAACTGTTGTGAGCGTTCTACCTGTAAACACGCATGATAAAGTTCTGGGATTTTCTCTTCTGCCAAATCTTTTGGGTTAAGAAAAAAAAAATACATAATTCGGCTTCCAACTTTTTGATAATAAACAGCAAAGAAGGGAAATGCAGGTGTGAATATATTATCAGAAAGTTTTATTACTGCTCCAGAAACTTCATGTAAGACAAGGAATTACTCCACATTAATTACTTTAAAAGAGAGGTATGGGGGTTCTCTTTTTTTCCCCATTCCTACTTACCTAGGTGGATGCAGCATCTGTCCTCCGGCGCCTCTACACTGAGAACCGAGCAACTGAACACCGCTGATCGCTCTGTTCTGACACCTCCCTTAGCAGAGAGCTGCTGACTGTCAGTCACTGCTCTCTGCTCTGCCCCCCCCCTCATTGGAGCGCTGGGTTGTGGTGGGGCGGGGAGTGGCCGGCTCAGGCCCTCAGTGGCTCACTGAGAGGCTGAGTCGGGTGTCGGTCCAGGCACCTGGCGGATACCGACTCCATGGTCGCGATGACGCGGTGCCTGGGAAAACACAATAAGCGTATTTTGATTGGTTTGCGCAAAAGTTATCACGTCTACTAACTACAGGAAAGATTTATGTCATGTCAGAATATTTATACTGCTCTGAATATAACAGTGTCTCCATTTATGCAAATAAGCAAAGATCTGTAAGGTAGGAGAATCTCAACTTATTTCCACAAATCCATATGTAACGAGTTCTTTTTAATCGATTAATTTCTTTTTAACAGCATATACCAATCTTAGTGAAAACAGTCTACAGTAGGGAATATATAAGGATATTTATTCACAAGACATGTATTCACAATAAATGATTAGACTTGAGGTAACATAAAGAGATAACTTTACATAAAATACAAACTTAAACGATAAATACAATGTGATATGTAGTTCAATGATGAAAGTAAAAATAAAGCAAGATTATGTTTTCCCCAGGTATAGTAGAAACCATATATAAGTATTCTATATAATCAGACCACAATTGTCTGTGATTTGCGCAGCCAACAGTCACTCCGCTGCAGGTGGAGTGAGAATAGGCTATGCAAAACGGGAGACTAAGTCGCTAATATTGCGCTAAATCTGATATTAATAAAAACGTATAAAAACAAAAATCAGCTTTTAGATAAAAATCTACTATGGTTCCTACTGCTGGTACTGTAATCTCGTTACCCTGAAATATGAAATGTAAAACATATAAGGAAGGAAATAAATGATAGTAAATAATAATCAAATAAACAGCAAGGTATATTTACCACATTAAAATGGCTGCTAGCTTAAAATGGTCGTTACCAGAGTCCTTAAGATGGCTGCCTTCCCAAAATGGTGGCCAGTTAGGGAGGAGTTTCGTTTGGCGTCCTTCAAAGTTTCAGATAAATGATGGAGCAAAATGGAATATGTATAGATGAGTATATGTATGGATGTGAGTAGCGTGTGTGTTGTAAGTGTAATGAATGTTGTCGTAATGTGTGTCTCTCACATCTGGGGTTTTTATATTGTGTTAAACAAAGGGCCAGTAAAATTACCATAAGAAAAACCCAGAAGGAGGAACTTTATCCCCATTGGTTGGGATAACTTATCCATTAACTGATAAGGTCATTGGGCAACACCTCTAGTCATCCAGTATATTAGATAAAAAAAAACTATATGATGATTTCTCCATTTAAGAATATCATAAAAACAACATAAAAATCTATCCATACTCTCATCAAATATACATATCCATCTAATATCTCCATCAAGTATCTAGGTAAGGATTGAACCTGGTAACACCATTTTTAATTAAGGATATATTATTAATACCATATATATATTTTGGAAATGACTGATTTAACCAAAGACTTCACTTAGTAGCAGTCAGAGGGCAGTATAGTATTACTGTTAGATTCAGTATATAGAATGCAACTGCAATATTTACCTACAAATAAACTTTGAACCCTTGTTGATACAGAGCTTATAATCCCAGACCTTCTAGACTGTTTGGCAAGGTCAGAAAAGTTTTATGACAACTCTTACAACTTACAAAAGCTTAACATGAAGTAATGAGTCATCAATATAAGTGAAACTAGAATTAAGCAAGAATAAGAAACAAAATATAATATAGAAAGTTTTCCTAAATATCTATGTATGTTATATATATATATATATATATATATATATATATATATATATATATATATATATATATATATATATATATATATATATATATATATATATATATATATATATATATACTTCTTGTTAATATTCTTTTATATAGGATTATAGTGTATCTTTAAATCTTACTTTTAAATGGGTCTAAACACAGAAAATACTTGACTAGTGTTCATGGTCACCCACACAGATAAGATTACCTTGGTATAGCATCAGCTAGACATTATCTAAAGAAAGTCAACAGACTATTTATTTAACAGCATGTCTGTGTAAACCTTTCAAAAATCTCCTGAATAGACACTTTTGCCTAAAAGGAGGTTTGAACTTTTAACAAGATGGATGGCACTGCTCAAAGTCTCTATGAAAAACAGAATATACAGTGGGTACGGAAAGTATTCAGACCCCCTTAAATTTTTCACTCTTTGTTATATTGCAGCCATTTGCTAAAATCATTTAGGTTAATTCTTCTTCCTCATGAATGTACACATAGCACCCCATACTGACAGAAAAACACAGAATCGTTGACATTGTTGCAGATTTATTAAAAAAGAAAAACTGAAATATCACATGGTCCTAAGTATTCAGACCCTTTGCTCAGTATTTAGTAGAGGCCCCCTTTTGATCTAATACAGCCAGGAGTCTTTTTGGGAAAGATGCAACAAGTCTTTCACACCTGGATTTGGGGATCCTCTGCCATTCCTCCTTGCAGATCCTCTCCAGTTCTGTCAGGTTGGATGGTAAACGTTGGTGGACAGCCATTTTTAGGTCTCTCCAGAGATGCTCAATTGGGTTTAAGTCAGGGCTCTGGCTGGGCCATTCAAGAACAGTCACGGAGTTGTTGTGAAGCCACTCCTTTGTTATTTTAGCTGCGTGCTTAGGGTCATTGTCTTGTTGGAAGGTAAACCTTCGGCCCAGTCTGAGGTCCAGAGCACTCTAGAGAAGGTTTTTGTCCAGGATATCCCTGTACTTGGCCGCATTCATCTTTCCCTCGATTGCAACCAGTCGTCCTGTCCCTGCAGCTGAAAAACACCCCCACAGCATGATGCTGCCACCACCATGCTTCACTGTTGGGACTGTATTGGACAGGTGATGAGCAGTGCCTGGTTTTCTCCACACATACCGCTTAGAATTAAGGCCAAAAAGTTCTATTTTGGTCTCATCAGACCAGAGAATCTTATTTCTCACCATCTTGGAGTCCTTCAGGTGTTTTTTAGCAAACTCCATGCGGGCTTTCATGTGTCTTACACTGAGGAGAGGCTTCCGTCGAGCCACTCTGCCATAAAGCCCCGACTGGTGGAGGGCTGCAGTGATGGTTGACTTTCTACAACTTTCTCCCATCTCCTGACTGCATCTCTGGAGCTCAGCCACAGTGATCTTTGGGTTGTTCTTTACCTCTCTCACCAAGGCTCTTCTCCCCCAATAGCTCAGTTTGGCCGGACGGCTAGCTCTAGGAAGGGTTCTGGTCGTCCCAAACGTCTTCCATTTGAGGATTATGGAGGCCACTGTGCTCTTAGGAAACCTTAAGTGCAGCAGAAATCATTTTGTAACCTTGGCCAGATCTGTGCCTTGCCACAATTCTGTCTCTGAGCTCTTCAGGCAGTTCCTTTGACCTCATGATTCTCATTTGCTCTGACATGCATTGTGATCTGGAAGGTCTTATATAGACAGGTGTGTGGCTTTCCTAATCAAGTCCAATCAGTATAATCAAACACAGCTGGACTCAAATGAAGGTGTAGAACCATCTCAAGGATGATCAGAAGAAATGGAAAGCACCTGAGTTAAATATATGAGTGTCACAGCAAAGGGTCTGAATACTTAGGACCATGTGATATTTCAGTTTTTCTTTTTTAATAAATCTGCAACAATGTCAACAATTCTGTGTTTTTCTGTCAGTATGGGGTGCTATGTGTACATTCATGAGGAAGAAGAATTAACTTAAATGATTTTAGCAAATGGCTGCAATATAACAAAGAGTGAAAAATTTAAGGGGGTCTGAATACTTTCCGTACCCACTGTATATAGCTGTGACATATTACCATTTTTCTTTTATTTAATCTCCCCAATAATCCTGACATACCCCCCCCCCCCCTTCTTCCCAGTATTCAGGTGAACAACCTTAGACATATCTGGAAAGAAGGTCAGGAGAAAGAAAAGAAAAAATGTCTTGTCCTCTTTTTATAAGAGAGTAGTTCATATTGGGGATTGTTCACAAGGCGGTGAAATGAAAAAGCAGTTCCAAGTGTAAGTTCGTAGCGACTTTGCTATTGTTAGCTATGTCACAACTGTTCCTTGTCAGTCTTTTGAATTTCGATCTCCTAGTAAAGAAACTAAAATTTTCCTTGAAATCTCCAACTTCAGCTTGCAAAGCCTTGATGGAGACAGAAATTAATTACTGCGATGGTATTAGAAACTACCATTCAAAGCACAGTAAAACAAGGTTGATAATCAGGAATCCGAAAAATCTCTTTGAACGTTGGTTGGATAATGAATGGATTCAGCATAATCTAGAGTGTCATACTCCTAGACTGAGTTTCGTTTATACGTATGCAATGTACCATTTTCACATCTCTTTCAAATTAAAACAGGAGGTAGTGCGATTCCTCTCAATGGATATCCTTCGGATCAAATTCACAAAGATCTCTAAAAACAAATCTTTCTCTCCATCAACAAGAATCTAGGGTGTCTCGCAGCATGATTCCTGAAGAAGGACCCGATTCAATAAGGGTTTCTGTCCTGAGCTGGGCTCTAAGGAGTAATATGACCCATCCGATCGCCGAGTTTATGGTAAACATCATCGTCTGTACCAATCAACGACCTAGCATGGAAGATTAATCTCCTCCTATTAGATGAAACATACAGTATGAATATATATTCTTATCAATTGATATTTCAATGTGAAGTTGCTATCCTAAGTTTTCCAGAGTCCTCTTTTAGTCCACCGTGTGATCAGTCAATTGTCTGACCATCATGTAAGGAAAGACTATATATGCTAACCTTTCCTAGATAGACTGACTTCTGGGGCTCATTAACATGGGGACGTATTTATCGCCATGGATACCACACATTGAACAATTGTACAGTGATCCAATATTTTGTTAGAATTTACCTACTACTTGGGAGGAAAAATATAATATTTCCCCCTTTGGGGCATCAATGCAATATATTTTAGGCAACAAAACTACCTGACATTGAGGATTCCTTCTTGGTTACCGTATACAACCTTTACCCTCTTGACTTCATTAAGTCATTAGGGTTTGATCCTCCTTGGTATCACCATCATTGGCGATTTTTCGAAATGTGTCCACTTTGAGCGACCTGTTTGAGTCAGAGGGATGAAGTGACCACTGAAAAATAGGAGGGTAGTTAGTATCTAACAACCAAGATCCCCTGGCAGGGATTTCAGGATCCTCAACTGTGACCTGGGGATAAAATGGTGTTAGAACCTCTGTCTCCTATGCCTCCATTCAGAGTATCCCTCTGATTCCTGGCCATTTGGTCATTAAAGGATTTTGTGGCCCTTGGCTGGCCACAGGATTTGTTCCTAAAGAGGAATTATTTTGGTTCTGGATTGCAGCGCCCTGAGTGAACCAAGTGATCATCTGATCCAACTTGGCATCTACTCAGCTGAAAACCTCTTCAGAACTGGATTGTTGGCTCCGCCTCCTGCGCTGCCTATGTCTCTTGGGTTCAGACAGATTGGACAGATCCCCATCAGAACCACTTGCTCGGGTTCTGATGGGGATCTGTCCAATGGCATGGAGGTCTGGGCCTTAATGTCTCTCGATCTTCCCGAGGATTTTGGGAAGCTCTAGGATGGGGCAAATCCCTATTTATTTGTGGGTGTCCCCCCCTGTTGATTGGTGGGATGTCCGGTGTCCTCCTTGGGGTATCCGGTGTAAATCTTGCTCCTTTTTTCCCAGTGTGAAGGTTGAGGAGAAAGGTGTGTTTCTGCCACAATTTTGGTGACAGGCTCACGCCTTTCTTTGTATTCACCGGTCTGTTGGATGGAGTACAAATTGTCGCTCTCTTTCACCAACCATTCCAGTGAACACCCCCAACTTGTAGTCCCTTGCCAATTTTTTTTTTTTTGTATGTGGGCAATGCCTCAAAGAATAGGGATTTAAATTCCAGGTGGTTGTACTCAGGCTCCTTCATTGTTAAGTGTTAGGCACTTTTGAGTACAGCCAAACATTTAGTGGGGCTTTGGTGCTCTGTACATTTTTGGTTGTAGATAGCAGCTCTAGCAGCCGTAAGGTTTTTGTATGGCCTGAATTTTAAATAACATCCTACAGGCCCAACACAGAAAGGGTGTTTTCATAGGACTCAATGTGATCAGTAATATCTAAGGACCCTTTCTTAACAAAAATCGGGACAGTACTCTTTTTAAAACTTATAATTCTGGAGGTGTCCGGTATCTTTTTAGGGGTGCTCGTCTTTTTGCCGTGACCTTGATATGACTCATACCTATTTATGCATGACTGCCCTATTTCTGCCCCCCTATGTTTGGAAGATGGCTGGGGTAGGACGTGGACTCTCTGCCTGACTCCCCCCCCCCCCCCCCCCTGCTGTCTGGGTCATAAACATCAGACTGGGAGTCATATCTGGGTCTATGATTAATTACTTAATTTTTTTAACCACTTAAGCCCCGGAAGATTTTTCCCCCTTCCTGACCAGGGGGTTTTTTGCAATTTTTTACTGCGTGACTTTAACGGACAATTGCGCGGTCGTGCGAGCTGTAACTAAACAAATTTGACGTCCTTTTTTTCCCACAAACAGAGCTTTCTTTTGGTGGTGTTTGATCACCTGTGCGATTTTTTTTTTTTTTTCGATCATGCGCTATAAACAAAAAAAGAGCGTAAATTTTGCAAAAATTACAATATTTTTCACATTTTTTTATATGAAATTCCCCCCAAAAAAATGTAAAAATCAAAAATTTTTAACATTTTCGGCCAATTTGTTTTATGCTACATATGTTTGGTAAAAAAAATCGCAAAAAGCATATTTTGATTGGTTTGCGCAAAAGTTATAGCGTTTACTAACAAAGGGAAAGATTTTTGTCATTTTTGATTAATGGCGGCAATCTGCGATTTTTTTTTTTTGCGGGACTGCGACATTGCGGGGGACAGATCGGACCCTTGACTGACATTTTTGACACTTTTGGGGTTACCAGTGACATTACTGCAGTAATCAGTGCTATACATATGCACTGTTACTTTAAAAATGACACTGGCAGGGAAGGGGTTAACTGTATTGGAGAGGGAGGGGTTAAGTGTGTCCTAGGGGCGTGTTTCTAACTGTGATGGGACATGTCTACTATTGTAAAAAAAGAGATCAACGGTTCTACATAGTAAACAAGCAAAAAATTGGGGGAGCAAACCCTGAACATGTATATCTAAAGCCGGTGCAGCTATGGACCAAGCAACATGTATATTAAAAAAGAATAGCGCAACCATGCAAAAGAAATGACTATCAAATATGGTGACAATACATAAATAAAAATGGGGGTTTAGTCCCACCATATGGCCATATCGTGCTCAAGCCCACCACTGCGTCAAAGTACCCCATTATCAGTGGGTCCTACACTATCCATAAGGGGTGAATCCAGCCTCTCTTACCCTTGGAGACAACACTCCTTGCTGGGAAGGTGTGCTAATGCACTGCAGGGGACTCCTCCTATATCTACTTGATAGAGGACACCAATGGAGTACAGGTGTGTGTGGGGGATGGGATGCTCAACCTCATAAGTCTGGTCAGACCGAATACATAATAGACAAGCAAAAAACATATAGTAGAACCGTCTGATCTCCATTTTTACACAGGGGAGAATGACAGGCGGCTTGTTTACATTAGCCGCCTGCCTTTCTCCCTCTCTACCGACGATCGGCGAGTGACCGGCGGACATCGGGTCCGCCGGTCACACGCACTGACTGCTTAGTGAACGAGCCGTGGCGGGCATGCGCCTCAGCAGGCGCACGCTCACCCGCTATTGGCTCACAAGCCGGTGACAGGCTAGTGACGTATATATACGTCACTTTGCCTGGCCGGGGCTGACCGCCGCAGTATATTTACTTGCGGCGGTCAGCAAGTAGTTAATGCAGGACTGATAAGCATTACCCTTTTGCATGGACACCATGGCCTTTTGGAACTCTCATATTTATTTACTGATGAGTTCCTGTCCTGACTTGAGCAGTTACACTTTTTTTTTTTGTTGAGATTGGAACTTTACTAAATTCCTCTTTTACTGAGAATTCTGGTGCTGAAAGTCCTCACAGAGAAAAAGTAAGATTGGCCATGACTCTAAAAGTATGTGATCACGCTTCCTGACGTCTTTGGTGTTAGAATAGCTATTGGTGAGTTCATACATCGGGATTTCCTCTACCCATGTGTCAGGTGCCCAGTAACTGGCCTGACTTTTGAGGATTTTGGTATATGACTCTAACCAGCTTTTACATATTCCACCATTTCAGACTCTTAGAGGTGTTTCCACATATTCTAGATCTGTGCCGAATCTACTGGGGCTGTGGGATTGACACCTTGCCAGAGTTGGCAGCGTGAACCTTACCTTTTGTAGACATTTTTAGGGTGTTTCTATCAAAATTACAATTATTAATTAAATTTTTTTTTTTTTTTTTGCAAAGTTATTAATTATGTCACCACGATCAAAACTTATGATTGGCACATGTAAGAAATTAATGATATCTCGCAGGGGCCTCCATTATGTCAGAATATTTATACTGCTCTGAATATAACAGTGTCTCCATTTATGTAAATAAGCAAAGATCTGTAAGGTAGGAGAATCTCAACTTATTTCCACAAATCAATATGTAGTGAGTTCTTTTTAATCGATTAATTTCTTTTTAACAGCATATACCAATCTTAGTGAAAACAGTCTACAGTAGGGAATATATAAGAATATTTATTCACAAGACATGTATTCACAATAAGTGATTAGACTTGAGGTAACATAAAGAGATAACTTTACATAAAATACAAACTGATATGTAGTTCAATGATGAAAGTAAAAATAAAGCAAGATTACGTTTTCCCCAGGTATAGTAGAAACAATATATAAGTATTCTATATAATCAGACCACAATTATCTGCGTATTGCGCAGTCAACAGTCACTCCGCTGCAGTTGGAGTGAGAATAATCTATGCAAAATGGGAGACTAAGTCGCTAATATTGCGCTAAATCTGATATTAATAAAAACGTATAAAAACAAAAATCAGCTTTTAGATAAAAATCTACTATGGTTCCTACGGCTGGTACTGTAATCTCGTTACCCTTAAATATGAAATGTAAAACATAAGGAAGGAAATAAATGATAGTAAATAATAAACAAATAAACAGCAAGGTATATTTACCACAATTAAAATGGCTGCTAGCTTAAAATGGTCGTTACCAGAGTCCTTAAGATGGCTGCCTTCCCAAAATGGATAACTTATCCATTAACTGATGAGGTCATTGGGCAACACCTCTAGTCATCCAGTATATTAGATATAAAAACTATATGATGATTTCTCCATTTAAGAATATCATAAAAACAACATAAAAATCTATCCATACTCTCATCTAATATACATATCCATCTAATATCTCCATCATGTATCTAGGTAAGGATTGAACCTGGTAACACCATTTTTAATTAAGGATATATGATTAATACCATATATATATTTTGGAAATGACTGATTTAACCAAAGACTTCACTTAGTAGCAGTCAGAGGGCAGTATAGTATTACTGTTAGATTCAGTATATAGAATGCAACTGCAATATTTACCTACAAATAAACTTTGAACCCTTGTTGATACAGAGCTTATAATCCAAGACCTTCTAGACTGTTTGGCAAGGTCAGAAAAGTTTTATGACAACTCTTACAACTTACAAAAGCTTAACATGAAGTAATGAGTCATCAATATAAGTGAAACTAGAATTAAGCAAGAATAAGAAACAAACTATAATATAGAAAGTTTTCCTAAATATCTATGTATGTTATTCATATATAGATATATACTTCTTGTTAATATTTTTTACATAGGATTATAATGTATCTTTAAATCTTACTTTTAAATGGGTCTAAACACAGAAAATACTTGACTAGTGTTCATGGTCACCCACACAGATAAGATTACCTTGGTATAGCATCAGCTAGACTTTATCTAAAAGTCAACAGACTATTTATTTAACAGCATGTCTGTGTAAACCTTTTAAAAATCTCCTGAATAGACACTTTTGCCTAAAAGGAGGTTTGAACTTTTAACAAGATGGATGGCACTGCTCAAAGTCTCTATGAAAAACAGATTATATATAGCTGTGACATATTACCATTTTTCTTTTATTTAATCTCCCCAATAATCCTGACAGTCATTTTTATTTATTTTTTTTTTACTAGTAATGGCGGCGATCTGCGATTTTTAGCGGGACTGCGACATTGCGACGGACAGATCGGACCCCTAACTGACATTTTTTACACTTTTGGGGGGACCAGTGACATTACTACAGTAATCAGTGCTGAAAATATGCACTGTTACTGTAATATTGACACTGGCAGGGAAGGGGTTAACACTGTGGGTGATCAAGGGGTTAAATGTGAGCCTAGGGGCGTGTTTCTAACTGAGGGGGGGCGGGGCTTGTGGAATGATCACAGAGACCTGTGATCCTATATAGAAGGATCACAGGTGCTCTGTGATCATTCCAGGGAGAAGAAAGGTCGGCTGTGTTTACAACAGCTGACCGTTCTTCTCTCTCAGCGGGGGAACGATCGCGGGTGTCAGGCGGCAATCAGAGCCGCCTCCCCCGTCCATCGGAGTCCCCGCTGCCAAGTGACTTAAGGCTTGATTCACACCTACAGGCAGGGCTGCTGTTAGAAATCACGGGGCCCCATACAGCTTACCTGATAGGGCCCCTTTCCCCCGTACGAGATGACATAGATTTATTAGTCCCTTTCTCTGCAACCTCAGCTGCACAGATGAATGAATAGGAAGCACCCTGAGGCTTCCTGCCCATTCACAAACTGAAGCATAGTAAACTGTGCGATGAATGGACACAGGAGTGATTGGTAACAATCGCTCACTGTGTTCATTCAGGAAAGGAAGGGGCCAGTAAAAAGTATATTTTTTGCAGGTGCCCAGTGGCAATCGCGGCCCCTGGCCCCGTGGATTGGCTTCCCCGCTGCCTAATGGGGGCACACGTGGAGATAGTGGGGGGAAAGGGTGGGACTTTAATTGAGGCGCACGATGGGAAGGTCATGCGTCTCCATCCCTGTTAGTTAGAAAATAAAATAAAGGTTGGGACTTTATATGAGAGACACGACACTACTGCCATGGTGATGGTAACATATTTATTTACATATATAATATAAAACATATAACATGACATGTACATTGTATAAAACAGTATAAATAGCAGAGCTGGTACATGATCCCCAAATCCAGATGCATGATAGTCACATAATGAAGTAAAAGAGAGTAAACATAGATAGAATAAAATCATAACAACATCAAACTCGACGCGTTTCGTGGACTTAGTATTGCCACTTCCTCAGGAGTAGTTGTATGATATAGATCTATAACAGATATATGTATATCAAATACCCCCCATACACCCCCAGCCGCGTGCTCGCCCGCAGGAGCGCTCCTGCGAACCGACGTACGCATATGTCGGTTCACACAGCTGGACGAACCTTGGTGCCCCAGATGTTTTGGAACTACATTTCCCATGACGCTCATGCACTCTGCAGTGTAATTGAGCATCATGGGAAATGTAGTTCCAAAACATCTGGAGTGCCAAGGTTTGCCATCACTTGCCTAGGGGTTGTTTACTAACTGTGAGGGGGATGGTCTTGTGGAGAAAGAACGACGGTCTGCTGTTGTAAATACCGTTGTTCTCTATGGAATGAACACAAAGCTCCTGTGATCCTCCTATTTAGAATCACAGGTCTCTGTGTTGATTCCACAAGACCATCCCCCTCACAGTTAGTAAACACCCCCTAGGCCAGTGATGATGAACCTTGGCACACCAGATATTTTGGAACTACATTTCTCATAATGCTCAATTACACTGCAGAGTGCATGAGCATCATGGGAAATGTAGTTCCAAAACACCTGGGGCACCAAGGTTCACCATCACTGCCCTAGACTCACACATAACCATTTGATCACCCCCAGGGTTAACCCCTTCCCAGCCAGTGTCATTAGTACAGTAACAGTGCATATTTTTAGCTCTGATTTCTGTAGTAATGTCACTGGTCCCCCCAAAAGTGTCAAATTGGTCAGTTAGGGGTCTGAACTGTTCGCCGCAATGTCGCAGTCCCGCAAAAAATCGCAGATCACCGCCATTCTTCGTTAAAAAAATAAATAGAAATGACATAAATCTTTCCCCTAGTTTGTAGACACAATAACTTTTGCACAAACAAATTAAAATACGCTTATTGGGATTTTTTTTTACCAAAAGTGGAAAATTGATTTCAAATACTTACCGTAATTTTCCTTTCCTGATGGACTCCATGGCAACATACGTATCAAATCAAAATATGCTTATTGGGATTTTTTTTACCAAAAATGGAAAATTGATATCAAATACTTACCGTAATTTTCCTTTCCTGATGGACTCCATGGCAACATACGTATCAAATCAAAATACGCTTATTGGGATTTTTTTTTTTTTACCAAAAATGGAAAATGTATATCAAATACTTACCATAATTTCCCTTTCCTGATGGACTCCATGGCAACATACGTATCGGGTTTAGTCCCGCCTCCAAACCTACCCTATAGGACATCCACTCCCACAAATCTTTGCTCCTGTTCAGCACACGTGTTCTGTAACTATCCTCCTTAGAAACTGGGAGGGAACTCCTGCTGCCATGGAGTACATCAGGAAAGGAAAATTACGGTAAGTATTTATTATCAATTTTCCATTTTCCTGACAGACTCCATGGCAGCATAAGTATCGGGAAATAACTCGCTGTACACAGACAGGGTGGGCAGGTGCTGAACAAAAGTATAATTAACTCTGTCAACTGACAGGACTTGTAAACCAAAATTAACAGAAGAAAGAACCGCCGGCTCAACACAATAATGAGACATATTTATGGAAGACCAGGATGCTGCTCTACAAATCACTTCAGGCGCGACATGTGTGGAGACTGCCCAGGAAGTGGAAACACTCTGAGTTGAGGGAGCCGTAACCACCACAGGAGGAGTCAAGCCCTTAGCCCTGTAAGCTCATTGAATAGCTTGGATGATGGAAGAAGAAATAGACCTTGAAGAAGCCCGAAGTCCCTTGTTCTTCCCACTGAAGGTAATGAACAGATATTCTGACTGCCGGAAGGGAACTGTAGCTTCCAGATATTGCTTCAGGCAATTTCCCACATCCAGCGGATGGACAGATGAGCCCTCATCCTGCCTAAAGGTAGGCAAGACTATTTCCGCATTCTCGTGAAAGACAGAGGTAACCTTTGGCCTTGCTTCCAACATAGGGATTAGGACTACCCTGTCCGGAAAAAAAGTTAGGAAGGGCTCTTGCGCCCCTAAGGCTCCAATCTCAGAGACTCTCTTCGCAGAAGTAATGGCTACCAGGAAAGCGTTCACCAATGTCAATTCCTTGATGGCAAGAGGTTCAGCTGTATCATGGATACGTTGTGACAGGAAATCCAGGGCTAAGGGAAGATCCCATTTGGGGAACCTTGGCTTTTTCTGGGGCCTGAGTCTTACTGACCCCTTGAAAAATTGTTGTACCAGAGTATGGCTAGCACAAGAGATGCCAGTAAACGCTGAAATGGCCGATATCTGGACTCTAATGGGCCATACACACTATAAGATTTTCTGTAGACTTTTTCCTTTAGACTTACCAGAACCATATAATATGAGGTCAAACCTAAACACTTTCAATTTGTATGCAATCAGGCAGGCCCTTGCACTACATAGAAAAGGTAAATCTAAAGGAAATCTGACAACAAAAGTTGTATAGTGTGTATCCAGCTTAAGTGAGCTCACCAAAAGTGAAAGGTCTAGACCAGACTGTAGAAAACTCAACACATCCTGAATCTTGATGGATGAACGAGGATTGGACCTGGCCGCCAGATGTGAGGAGAACCTCGACCAAACCCTTTCATACACTCTGTTGGTTGAACTCCGCCTGGCACTCAGAAGTGTAGAGATCGCTTCTTCAGGGCACCCTAAGGCCTGTAAGCTTCCCCTCTCAATAACCAAGCCTTCAGATGTAGCCGAGCTGGACAAGGATATAGTATGGAGCCTTGCGATAGCAGATCTTGCCTGAGGGGCAGCGGGATCGGATCCTGAACACTGAGGAGTGTTAGAAGAGGGAACCAAAGTCTGTTGGGCCAGAATGGTATCACAGCCCCTACCTCCACTGCCTCTGACCTGAGTCTCTGGAAGAACTGCAGGATTATCAGAACTGGAGGGAAGGCATATGCCCTGTGGAACATCCATCGATCCGTGAGGGCGTCCACCCCGAGAGCTTGGGGATCCCTGAACCTTGCATAGTACTTCTGTATTTTGCGGTTGCAAGGGGAGGCAAAGAGGTCGACCTCTGGGGGAGAATCCCAGGGTCAGGATCCACTTGAAGACATCTTCGTGGATGGTTGTCCAACTGCACACGAGATAGAAAATCGGCTTGGACATTTTGGACTCCCAGAACACATGATCGGTTCCACCTCTCGCAGCAAGGACCAACTGCGTGTACCTCCTTGCTTCCTTATGTACGCGACTGCCGAGGTGTTGTCCAGGCTGAGCATCACTGGAAGCCCTTCTGTCAATTGGTGGAATGCTTGCAGAGCTCGAAGAGCGGACAAGTCGGACAAGTTCTTCTGCGCCCAGGTCATGATCGGTTCCACCTCTCGCAGCAAGGACCAACTGTGTGTACCTCCTTGCTTCCTTATGTACGCGACTGCCGAGGTGTTGTCCAGCCTGAGCATCACTGGAAGCCCTTCTGTCAATTGGTGGAATGCTTGCAGAGCTTGAAGAGCTGCCCGTAGCTCCAGAATGTTGGAAACTATTCCCCGAGAGGAAAAGTTCCACCTGCCCTGAGCCACTTCCCGAGAGGCAATGAGCACCTCATCCTGTGCTGCTGGTGTCCGAGGTCACCACAATCCATGATGTTGGCATGAGAGAATGGCATCTCAGAAGATGTTCCCGATGTAGCCACCACGGAAGACTCTCCCTCATGGCCGGAGTCAGGAAGATGTACTGATCCAGATGCCAAGTCTCCCACTGTTGAAGGAAGCCCTTCTGGAAGGGTCTCATTCTCCATAAAGCCCACTTTACCATGGGAGCCGCAGCGACCATGGTCCCGATGATACACAAGCACTGACGAGCTCGGAGGTGAGGAGATGAGAGGGCATGGAGAATTCTGTCCCAGACCGCTGTTGCTGTATTGAACAAGGCCCAGACATAGACAAGGGACTGGGTGGGAATTAAATGGCTCTTCTCCAAATTTAGCAGCCAACCGAACATCTGAAGGGTGGACACGACTTGATCCAGGTGCACCAACAGCTGAATTCTGTCTTGGGACAAGAGAAGAAGGTCATCTAAATAGTGATGAAGACAGATGCCCCTTGTCCTCAACAGAGCTACCACAGCCAACAAAACTTTCGAAAAAGGTTCTTGGAGATGTGGAAAGCCCGAAGGGGAGACAAGTGAATTGCAGGTGTGAGTGACCGACGGCGAACCGGAGGTATTTTTGTAAATCCTCTGCAACAGGGACATGAAAATATGCGTCCTTTAAATCGATGGACACCATCCAGTCTGCTGGTTGGACCGCCTGTTGAATAGAAAGAAGAGTCTCCATCTTGAACCTTTCCCTTCTGATGTATCGATTTAGAAAGGTCAGATCGATGACTGGTCTCCATGAGCCCTTTTTCTTTTGAACCAAGAAAAGAGGGGAGTAAATTCCCTGGCTGCGCTCTGGCTCTGGCACGGAGATGACAGCCCCTTGAGACACCAGAGACTCTTTGTAAGAAAATAGTACCTGGCGCTCCTCTCTTGAGGGTGGCAGGGAGGTAGGAAGGAATCTTGGTTTTGGTGCTTCTCTGAAGGCCCACTTGTGCCCGCATGAGACTGTCTGTAATAACCGGCCCCTAAAATAAAAAGAGCTGCCATGGAGAAAAATAACATGAAAAGTACTCACTTGACACCAATGATGCATTAGCCACCAGGGATGCACAGGATATCACTGGACTTCACATTGGGGGAACAGGCCACCCGCAGCAGCTGGGTTCTCTGGCCAAGGCTGCATGCAAATCTGCAAAGATTTATGGGAGTGGATGTCCTATAGGGTAGGTTTGGAGGCGGGACTAAACCCGATACGTATGCTGCCATGGAGTCTGTCAGGAATATATGTGGGGGAAAAATATGTAACAGAATACAAATTGGGCTAAAATTATGAAAAATTTTGATTTTTACATTTTTTTATTAGGAATGTTATATAGCAGAATGTGAAAAATATTGTTTTTTTTTCAGAATTTTCAGAATCTTTGCTCTTTTTTTTGTTTATAGCGCAAAAAAAAAAAAAAAAAAAATTGCAGAGGTGATCAAATACTACCAAAAGAAAGCTCTGTTTGTGGGGAAAAAAGGATAATTTTATTTGGGTACAGCGTCGCACAACCGCGCAATTTTCAGTTAAAGTAGCGCAGTGCTGAATCGCAAAAAATGGCCTGGTCATTAAGGGGGTCCAGAAGTGGTTAAAGATACCAAACTGTCAACTTTCAAGCAACCTCTCCAAACTGTTAAATCACTAAACGATTAAACCTTTCCCGTCCAAGTTGCAGAAGTTAAAATCCATGCAAAGCATTGTCCGCACAGGGCTAATGTAGTTTGGTCCTCTTTAGCTGTGATTGTATCAGGAGGTAATTAGAAAAAGGCTATTAAAAGGCAGAAAATAATTCAATAAATATGTTAAAAAGGTATCTACTTCTCCCACCATAGATAATTGTTTCCATTAATTTCTCCGAGAAATTAGCCGCTTGGGAAGGGAGGTTATGCAGGTTACACACGCTATTGTCGAGGGAAATAGGATTAACTGCATCACATTAAAATATTTATTAAAAATAACCACAAAACAATAGCGCTGCCGTTTTCTGAGGTTGTTTTGCATAACAATAGTTGCAATGAATGAGGGCCTTAGGTAGAAGAATTAAAGCAATGAAAAAGGATTTGATATGACATAGTCATGATTGGCACAACTGAACTATTTAAAAAAAAAAATAATGTAAAAAGATAAGCAGCTCACTCCCCCAATGACTTAAAACATACAATAATGGATTGTTTGTGTATGCATTAAAGCTGAACTTCAGGCAAATAGCAGATGAATGAATCACATATATGGGAGCTGTTTTACCTGGCAAAGGATTTGTATTTTTGTCCATACTGTTCTGAGATTTACACAGCTCTGCTCTGTCTGGCAGGGCAGATCTGATTTTTTTTTTTTTCGCTGAATGTTAAAGCAGAACTAAAGGACATTAAAAATAATCTGTTATCTCCAACATTGGCACAATTGTTTTTTTTCATGGCTCCTTCTGGGTTCAGGGTTTTCTGCCATCTTGTCAGCACAAGATGACATAATCCTTGTAAAAATGCAAGGGGGTTATTTAGTCCCAGCACCCAGTGCATGTCAAGCTTGTACACTGACGTGCTCAGGCATGGCTCGGCGTACAATCAAAAGAAAATGGCTAACACGCATTACACAGTGATTAACCACTTAAGGACCACCTCCTGCGCGAACCGACGTAACTGTGTGTCGGTAGCGTGCCTGCAGCTAGGTGCCGAGCGCGCGCTACCCGCGGCGCGCTACCCGCGGCGCGCTCCCGCCCCCACTTGGCAGCGGAGACTCTGATGCACGGGGCCGGCAGCCAGGAAACCCTGAACCCAGAAGGAGACATGAAACAAAAAAAAAACAATTGTGCCAATGAGGGCTATGGCAGATTATTTCAATGACCTTTAGTTCTGCTTTAAAGTGCAGCGGAAAAAAAAACAATAAATCAGATCTGCCCTGCCAGACAGAGCAGAGCTGTGTAAATTTCAGATCGTTCCCCGCTGAGAGAGATGAACGGTCAGCTGCGGCAGGCTGGCTCGGCTGTGCAAATTGCCAGACCTGTACAGCGATCCACGGGAGCGCTCCTGCGGGCGCCCGCCCCCACTAGGCATCGGGGATGCCAATCCATGGGACCGGTGGCACCGATTGCCACCGGGCACCCGCGATCGCTCCCGGCTGAGAGAAGAACGGTCAGCTGCAGCAGGCTGGCTCGGCTGTGTGAATTGCAAGACCTGTACGGCGATCCGCGGGAGCGCTCCTGGGAGTGCCCACCCCCACTAGGCCTTGGGGATGCCAATCCATGGGACCGGTGGCACCGATTGCCGCCGGGGACACGCGATCGCTCCCTGCTGAGAGAGAAGAACGGTCAGCTGTTGTAAACACAGCCGACCGTTCTTCTCTCTGGAATGATCACAGAGCTCCTGTGATCCTTCTATATAGGATCACAGGTCTCTGTGATCATTTCAAAAGCCAGGCCCCCATACAGTTAGACACACTCCCCTAGGCTTACATTTAACCCCTTGATCACCCACTGTGTTAACCTCTTCCCTGCCAGTGTCATTATTACAGTAACAGTGCATATTTTTAGCACTGATTACTGTAGAAATGTCACTGGTCCACCCAAAAGTGTCACAAAAGTAAGTTAGGGGTCCGATCTGTCCGCCGCAATTTCGCAGTCACACTAAAAATCACAGATCGCTGTTATTACTAGTAAAAAAAAAAAAAAACCAATAAAAATTACATAAATCTTTCCTGTAGTTAGTAGACGCGATAACTTTTGCACAAACCAATCAATATACGCTTATTGCGATTTTGTTTTTACCAAAAATATGTCGCAGAAAACAAATTGGCCTAAAATGTTAAAATATGTTGATTTTTAGATTTTTTTTTTTGTCGCTCTTTTTTTGTTTATAGCTCAAAAAATAAAAATCCCACAGGTGATCAAATACCACCAAAAGAAAGCTCTATTTGTGGGAAAAAAAGGATATCAACTTTATTTAGGTAGATCGTCGTACGACCGCGCAATTGTCCGTTAAAATAACGCAGTGCCGAATCGCAAAAAATGGCCTGGTCATTAAGGGGGAAAATCCTTCCGCTCCAGGTTAACCTGGAAATTTGTTTACAAAAAAAACTTATGCCTAGAGTAGTGATCGACTGATATCGGTTTTTCATTGCTGATACACATATTTTGACCATTGCATTTCGGTATCGGCCGATATTGGCCGATATTTTCGTACATTAAAAAAAAAAATGTATTTTTTTTTTTTTTTAACACTTGACAGGTACTCTTGAGGAGGGACCCCAAAACCTCCTCTGCACTTAAAAGCATTCAAAACGCCAAGTTTGGCTGTTTTGAATGCTGTAATTTTTTTTAATCTGCCGCCAGTACCCAGAAGTGATGTCATGACTTCACTTCCGGGTTGTTTACACGGAGACCCGATCAGAGCCGAATGTGTCTTTGATTGGGTCTTCGGCGGCCGTGCAGGCTGGTTGCCCATGTCTCCCGGACGAGCTGCGAAAGGCGGTGGGGGGGGGGGGGACGTCCCCTCCCGCTCCTTGTAATGACAGCATTACATTACTTCTCAGCCGCATCAGTTGTCATTACAAGACAGCTGACCGTTGGCTATGAACGCCGGTACCGGGGTGTGGCCTCTAGCTACAGGCATCACTCCGGTACATGCACTTTCCCGAAATATCAGCAATATCGGTAACCTCAGGGGCCGATTCTGATATATCGGGGAAAGTGCAAATCGGCCCTCGATATATCGGCTTTGCCGATAATCGGTCGATCCCTAGCCTAGAGATGCCACTGCAGATTGAACATGGCAGTGTGTATCTGTTTACCACTTGCCAACCAGCCGTCGTAGTTATACTGCAGCAGGTCGGCTCTGTTACACAAAACAACGTACTTTGTGTAACAGTTAGTGGGGGCACACGCATGCACCGATTGGATAGAGGGGGAGCCAATCAGCGCATCCGGCGAACGTGATGTCAACCAGGCACCCATGATCGCTCCCCATGGAGACAGAATGGCGGTCTGCCAAAGTAAACACGGCACACCGCTGTTCTGTCAGTGATGAACACAGGGATCCTTTGTTCTTCCTATTTAGGAACACAGGTCTCTGTGTTCATTTAGCAAGCCCAACCCCACACAGTTAGAAAGTACCCCCTAGGGGACACATTTAACCCTTTGATCGCCCCTGGTGTTAACCCCTTCGCTGCCAGTGTCATTATTACAGTAACAGTGCATATTTTTAGCACTGATTACTGTAGTAATGTCACTGGTCCCCCCAAAAGTGTCAAAAATGTCAGTTAGGGGTCCGATCTGTCCGCCGCAATGTCGCAGTCCCGCTAAAAATCGCAAATCGCTGCCATTACTAGTAAAAAAATAAATAAAGATAAAGAAATAAAAATGATATTTTCCTCTACTCCTTCCTTCCTTCCTTCCTCTACTTTCCCCTAGTTTGTAGACGCGATAACGTTTGTGCAAAAAAATTTTTTACCAAAAATATGTAGCAGAATACAAATTGGCCTAAAATGATGAAAAAATTTGATTTTTTTTATTGGGATTGTTTTATAGCAGAAAGTAAAAATGTTGTTTTTTTTTTTGTTTTTGTTTTTTTTTAAGAATTGTCGCTCTTTTTTTGTTTACAGCGCAAAAAATAAAAACCGCACAGGTGATCAAATACCACCATAAGAAATCTCTATTTGTAGGAAAAAAAAGAACATCAATTTCATTTGGGTACAGCGTCGCACGACTGCGCAATTTTCAGTTAAAGTAACGCAGTGCCGTATCACAAAAAATGGCCTGGCCCTGGTTATTAAGGAGGTAATACAATTATCTGATGGAAGGGAGAGCTCTGGTGGGCACATCTGATGTGCTGTGTACATTTCAGAACTGGATAAACAGATCCTATCTGGCAATCCTTTGCCAGGTATAGCAGCTTTCTTATATGAATTTCACCTGCTGTTTGACAGGAATTCAGCTTCATGCATCAAAAGAAAGGGGCTTTTTTTAGTATATATGAGTATCTTCAGCAATAGAAGCTTATCCAACTTTAAAGCGGAGTTCCACCCTAAAATTAAACTTACCTCCATCTTCATGCCCGGGGTCACCTGAAAAACAAATGTATAATCGCAATTATTATTTTTTTTTACTTACCTGGTTTAGAAGAAAATATACTTACCTTACTTCCTCTTCCTCCCCTCGGCGGCCACGGCGATTCGTCACTTCCTGGCTTTGCAATGATTCCTGGGAGCTGAACGTCATCGCTCCCAGGAATTAATGCGCCTGCACCGGCCCCGACGTCAGTTCCGGTGCAGGCGCCGTCATACCTTGCTAAACAGCTTCTGGGCATGCCCAGAAGCTGTGCAGGGAGGACGCTGCGGCACGGGAAGGTACGACGGGGCCGGTGCAGTGCATCGTGGGACTGAAGAAGACGGAAGAGGATACAGAAGAGGATCGCGCTGGCTTCAAGCTGCCCACACCTGAGATGGCAGTGCTGGACAATACTTTTTCAAGGTAAGTATTTCTTCCAAAAGGTAAGTGCGACCTGGGACAGATCAGAGGCTATCCATTGTGGAATGCACTAGCCCTGACTGTCCCGGGGGTATTTTTATTAAAAAAAGCTTTTCCAGGGTGGAACTCCGCTTTAAGTAACATTTACAAGCCTTATCCCTCCCCTACTCTGTGACTAAACAGTGAATGGAGAAGCAGCAGACTAGTGAGGTCATCTCTCTGCTATTCTGCTCTCTCCTGCTGTAAGCATGCTCTTTGTTAGCATATGAGCACTGCAGCATAACTGTTTTGCTTTTTTGGGCTGCTTCTTTCTCCCAAACTGAGCTCTGTTGTACAGGTTACTGCAAGAAATACCCGGTCAAATTCAGGTGCTTACACTGCTTGCTTAACCACTTGCCTACTGGGCACTTAAACCCCCTTCCTGCCAGGGCCAATTCTCAGCTTTCAGCACTGTTGCATTTTGAATGACAATTGCAATTGCAACACTGTAACCAAATTACATTTTCATCATTTTTTTTCAAACAAATAGAGCTTTCTTTTGGTGGTATTTAATCACTACTGGGGTTTTTAGTTTTTGCTAAACAAACAAAAAAAGACCGAAAATTAAAAAAAAAAAAAAAAACACAGTTTTTACAGTTTTCTATAAAATTTTGCAAACAGGTCATTTTTCTCCTTTATTGATGTACGCTGATGAGGCGGCAATGATGGGCCCTGATAAGCACTGATTAGCTGCACTGATGGGCACTGATGGGCACTGATAAGGTGACACTGATAAGGTGGCACTTAAGGGCACTGATAGGTGGCACTGATGGGTGGCACCGATGGGCACTGATAGGTGGCACTTAAGGGCACTGGAGGGCACTAATAGGTGGCACTGATAGTTGGATCTCAAGGGCACTGATGGGCACTAATAGATGGCACTGGTGGGCATTGATAGGTTGCACTGGTGGGCACTGGGGCGGTGGCACTGACCTGCACTGGTAGGTGGCACTGGTGGGCACAGTTCTAAATCCAAAAAGTAAATATTGTGAAAGTTTGAAAAACAATTGCTGGGCATAATCTGTAAAATCACAATGGTACACTGACCTGTGTTAAAAGCTGGCCATACACAAGCCCGAAAAACGAAAAGTCGGCCGTGAGAGCAGACGATTGTGCCATCATGTAATGACCGAATTTCAATGATAAATCGTTCAATGGACGTTTTTCACTCAGTTTGTCACATATACCTAGTGCAAACAGTTCGGCCGAGAAACACATTAACCTTTCAATTTATCGTTCGTTCGGCAGAATTTTCCAAACTGTTCCTTTGATTTTTTGGCTCTGAAAAGTTAAAAATGATTTTCTATTTGTGCCCATTAACTGGACAAAAAATGAACGATCGGACCAAATGACAGATTTTCAAACAATTTTTCGGCTAGTGTACGGCCAGCATTATTCTGTCTTCTAAGTGCAATTGCTCCAGTTCGCCGAAAATAGAAATATCATAATAAAACCCCTTCTGCTATAAAATAAGACATTCTAAGCTCCTCAGACATTTGTGTTTTAGACCCATATCATTTTATTGGCTTGTTGTTAATTTACTTTGGACTTTATGTGACAAAATATATAGAAATGTTTTTTTTTACAGCACAGCCTGGCGAAACAACATGAAAAACATCTTCAGCTAATTGCCTTGAATATGAAAATTCCTCGTTTCTTAATCCCCTGCCAGGGCATCTTGTACTATTTTATATATAATTTCCTTATGTTTTATGTTCAAGAGTAAAAATATAATTTTTGAAATGTTTGCTTTTTCTTTTTTTTTTAGTTAGATAATTAAACATTTCAAGCCTGATACTCCAGTGTTAGTAAGAATACAGATATGAATATCAGTTTTCAGGTCTCACAGAGCTGAATGACACTTCCCTATCCTCCACCTCTACAAAAAGCAGATCATCTAGATCTTGGTTCACCAAGAATAGTCAACATGTGCAAGGCTAGTGCTGGGCTTTCTTAATAAAGATTGAATAAAATTGTATTTTCGCCTGCTTTCATTTATTTTAGGAGTGTCATTCATTCCTTCTTCCTTTTAACCTGGTGAGTCTCCCAGTTTTCCGGTACTATGGTGACAACGCTTGGAAGGACATTCTCTGTGGACTCCAAGCTGTAGATCTAATGACACAAAGCATTCCAGAACTTACATTTGATCAGTTTTTAGGTCACACACAGCTGAATGACACTTCGCTGCCCTCCCATAGAAGAGGTAGTTCATCTAGGTCTTGGTTCACCGAGAATAGTCAACATGTGCACGGCTAGTTCTGGGTTTTCCAAATAAAAATTGAATACAACTGTATCTTCCCCTCCCTTTGTTTTAGGAATGTCATTCTTTCCTTCCTCCTTTTTACCTGGTGATCCTCCCAGTTTTCTGGTACTATGGTGACAATGCTAGAGTGAACATTTCCTGTGGACTCCAAGCTGTAGATGTAATAATAAAAAGTATTCCAGGACTTACACCTTTGATCAGTTTTCAGGTGACACAAAGCTGAATGACACTTTGCTGCCCTCCCGTAGAAGAGGCAGTTCATCTAGATCTTGGTTCACCAAGAATAGTCAACATGTGCAAGACTAGTGCTGGGCTTTCTTAATAAAGATTTATTAAAACTGTATTTTCCCCTGCTTTCATTTTAGGAGTATCATTCCTTCCTTCTTCCTTTTTACCTGGTGATTCTCCCATTTTTCCGGTACTATGGTGACAACGCTAGGAAGGACATTCCCTGTGGACTCCAAGCTGTAGATATGATGACACAAAGCATTCCAGAACGTACTCCTTTGATCAGTTTTCAGGTCACACACAGCTGAATGACACTTTTCTGCCCTCCCATAGAAGGGGCAGTTCATCTTCCCCTTCTTTTGTTTTAGGAATATCCTTCTTTCCTTCTTCCTTTTTACCTGGTGATCCTCCCAGTTTTGCGGTACTATGGTGACAACTCTAGAGTGAGCATTTCCCGTGGACTCCAAGCTGTAGATGTATTTGCACAAAGTATTCCAAGACATACACCTTTGATCAGTTTTCAGGTCACACACAGCTGAATGACACTTCGCTGCCCTCCCATAGAAGGGGCAGTTCATCTAGATCTTGGTTCACCAAGAATAGTCAACATGTGCAAGGCTAATTCTGGGCTTTCCAAATAAAAATTGAATACAACTTTATCTTCCCCGCCTTTTGTTTTAGGAATATCCTTCTTTCCTTCTTCCTTTTTACCTGGTGATCCTCCCAGTTTTCCGGTTCTATGGTGACAACGGTAGGGTGAGCATTTCCTGTGGACTCTAAGCTGTAGATATAATGACACAAAGCATTCCAGAACGTACTGCTTTGATCAGTTTTCAGGTCACACACAGCTGAATGACACTTCGCTGCCCTCCCATAGTAGAGGCAGTTCATCTAGATCTTGGTTCACCAAGAATAGTCAACAAGTGCAAGGCTAGTTCTGGCTTTCCAAATAAAAATTTAATACAACTGTATCTTTCCCTCCCTTTGTTTTAGAAATGTCATTCTTTCCTTCCTCCTTTTTACCTGGTGATCCTCCCAGTTTTCTGGTACTATGGTGACAACGCTAGGGTAAGCATTTCCTGTGGACTCCAAGCTGTAGATGTAATAACACAAAGTAGTCCAGGGCTTAAACCTTTGATCAGTTTCAGGTCACACACAGCTGAATGACACTTTGCTGCCCTCCCATAGAAGAGGCAGTTCATCTAGATCTTGATTCACCAAGAATAGTCAACATGTGCAAGGCTAGTTCTGGGTTTTCCGAATAAAAATTGAATACAACTGTATCTTCCCCTCCTTTTGTTTTAGGAATGTCATTCTTTCCTTCTTCCTTTTTACCTGGTGATCCTTCCAGTTTTCTGGTACTATGGTGACAACGCTAGGATGAGCATTTCCTGTGGACCCCAAGCTGTAGATGTAATAAGACAAAGCATTCCAGGACTTAAATCTTTGAGTCCACAGGGAGCACAAGGCATTGTTGTAGGTTGACCTAATCGGAAAGGGATGTGCTCCTTTGAGTACAGTGCAGGTGTAGAGACCGGAATCCACCCACGGGAGGGCTATATTGGGTCGGCACAGCACTGGACCTTTAAATCTAAAAATTAAAATACTGAGAAATTTAAAATTTTGCTGGGTTTAATCGGTAAAATGACACTGGTACATGGATTTGTACCTATTATCTTTCTTATACCATGCAGATAGTGTAATGACTCAAGCTCTCCCAAAATAAAAAATATCATAATAAAACCCCTTCATCTATAAAAGAAGACATTCAATGTTTTTCAGACGCATTTTAGAACCGTGTAATTTTTTGGCTTTTTCTCAATTTAATTTGAGCTTTATGTGACTAAAAATCGAAATCTGTCAATAATATGGGAGGGAGACATTGGGCTGGTACAGCCCTGGACTTCTAAACCCAAAAATGTAAATATTAAAGAATTTAAAAAAAAAAAAGTGCTGGGTACAGTCTGCAACAGAATAGAGAACGTTTAGTTTAGGGTTTAGGTATGCTTTAATATTCCTTTTTGCTAATTCTTTATATTTTACTTGTTTGTCTGTTCCTTTCTTGTTAAATAGTTTTTATTAAGATTATTTCAAATAGTAACAAACAGGGAAAGAAAATCATAATAATAAGAGAGGAAGGAAATCATAATAATAACAGAGGAAAGCAAATTCATAAAACATTGATATTATGGCCAGTAGCACATAGGTGTAGTTATGAACACCCCAAATGGGTACACACTGTGTCCAGTTGGGGGGGGAGGGGGGTAGACCCTCCGACAGCTAAACATCCGCGGACCACGATATGTTAGACTGACATGTACATAGATCTACAAGGTGTTATTTGTGACACTAACAGAGAATACATGAAAGGTAAAGTAAAGGGAATACTCTTTGGTAGTAAATCAAAACAGGCTAATTGGGCTTGAGACCAGGAGCGGCATTAGGATGCTTTAACCAGTGAATCCATCGTTTGCTAAAGGTAGGCATTCTATGATCTTTAACAGCTAGTAACTCTCAAAATGACATTGTGTGTTTACCCGTGAAGTAAGTTCCTGAATTATTGGTGACTCAGGTGATTTCCAATGGTGAGTGATGGTCAATCTGGCAGCAAACAAGATGTGGAGTACTATAGTCTGGTACTTCGGAGGGATCAGATCTATTCCCAAGTTCAAAAGTGCCAAAGCTGGCCAGATAGAGAAGGTCGTGCCCAGAAAAACTCCAAGCAAAACCTCCACTTCCTTCCAAAAGGGTTGAACAAAGGTGCAATCCCAAAGGATATGATACAGTGTTCCTATACTTATTGCACCGTCTCCAACACAACGCACTGGAGGAGGGATAGATTTTAGATAACCTATGAGACGTTAAGTACCATCCATGGTATATTTTCAGAAATTGTTCCCAATGATCAATACATTTAGACAGTTTATAGTTGACCGTGATGGCCTTATGCCACTGTGAATCTGTTGTCTGTTCCTTTCATTATGTTACTGATAACACTGACCTCGAAAAAGCATACAGCAGGGGTGCTCAACCTTTAAAAGAGCGAGGGTCACTTTAGTAATTTGGTAACCAGTTGCAGGCCGCAATGTAATGTAAATGAGCCCTTACTGTCCAGAGCCCCCTATAAGGCCTCTTCACACGGGGCGGCATCTGCTTGCTCAGTGGGAGATCTGTCTGGAGGACATGGCCTCTGTGTGCCATGGTCAGAATCTTTTTTAGGCATCTTTGTGAAATTAATTCAGTTTCTGAGTAATTTTTTGATGATCTTCTTAAGCTTGTTGTATAGGGCAGTGGGAGTAACGATCATAGCATATAGGCGCATCTTCATGATCTTCTAAGCTTTGTTGTTGTAAAGGGTAGTGGGAGTAAGGATCAGAGCATATAGGTGCATCTTCATGATCACAGTAATTGAATTTGTAGAATAGATTTGACCTAAATGCTTGATTACACTCACTACGTTGCCAATCCTGCACTGGACATCTTCCTCCCTACAACAATTACATCAGGATATAACACTGCTGTGGTAGGTAAAGTCTTCAACTTCTTCATCAATCTGGTCTTCAAGCATCAATTGCAAGTGTTTTTCTGTATATTTACCTTTATAGCTTTGGTTTTACAGACGCTGATGCACAGGCCAAGACTCTACGTCAGATGCAAGATGTTGCATTGCAGGCCAGGTTTTGTTTCTGATAATAGTGTAATGTCATCTGAAATTCAAGATTGGTGAGTCAGGAACGGGATTCCAGAACGTTGGACATCTGCCATTGCTCTCCTCATTACAGTCTACAGTCAGTAGGAAGAGGTGCGGTGAAATATGAAGCTTTTTATTTTTTTGTGTGCTACAGTATATGGTATCACATATCAGGGAAAAGTCATACATTTATCTCATAGAGATCAGAGGAGAGGCATCGAACTTTTGATGTCATTTGACAACATTTTTGAAGACTTTTGGTCATATTGGGATGGAACGCCAATGTGTATCATAAAACACAGGCAGTATTTTTGTAGGTTCTTACTCCCCTCCTCAATATTTTACTCGAAATGTATAATAAATTGCTATAATGGTTTATACCTGTGATTGTACTGCAGTGTCTTTAGGGGGTTCCAGGAAGAAGTGGAGGTATAGGAGAGGGAAGGGATACCCCTTGTTCCTCTATGGGTCTGCAAAAAGTTATTTGGTTTCCCAGTGGGTATTAGATGAATATCCCCTCTATTGAGAAGCTAGAAGTGTTTTATCTTTGTAGAAAAACCAGGGGTTTCCAGTATTTGTCTTCCTGGTCCTTCATGGCCATAGTAGGGTTCTCCACCATTTTGGTCTCCTTAATCCTAGCCAACCGTTCCATTTTTGTGGTGGGTAGGCGAGGTCTGTTTCTTCATAACTTGTATGCAGACCTTGGCAGCAATAAGGAAGTGTTTTAGTAATGGGCATTTTTGATGGATAGAAGGGTATCATGCAGGAAGGCTGCTTTAATAGCGAAGAAGTCTGTAAGACTATTGACAGCTTTAATGCAACCGCTGAAGATGAGGTACAGGATTTAAAAGAGATTGACGTATTGTTGGGGAATGGCGTATGATCTTATTGTTCCTCACACTGAGTCTAGGTGAACATTATCAAAGGCATTTTCAAAGTCAATAAAGTTGATGGCAAGTGGTTGTTGGAATTCAAAGGATTGTTCAGTTATGTTTCACAGTGTGAGTATCTGCTGGCTGCATGTCTGATCCAAGTGTTCATCCCAGAGCAGTCTGTCTATTGCATCTCATAGGTAGTTGGGGAGGATGCCGGTACAGAAGACTTTGCCTGGCACTGAAAACAGAGTGATACCCTACCGGTTGTTGGCATACAGAAGCATTTACTTTCTTGGGGAGCTCTATGATCACACCATTCATCCAGTCGCAAGGAACAGGCCATGTTTGCCAGCACTCATTGAATTTTCTAGCAAGGGTCGTCAACTTTGTGGTCTAATTAACCCCTCGTTAATTAGATCATTCAGCTGTGCATGTAATTTGACTTCACCTATTTAGCTGTGTAAGAATAAAGCTTTTTCAGCAAAGCATTTAAAGCTCAACTTCTTTTTTTTTTTTTTTTTCGTTTTAGATAGGATGCAAAAGAGTGAGAACATCTGTCAGATTTGTATTGATGGCTATGTTCCCATTGGGAAGATTTCCCTTTCCTTCCTCTGTATTATAATTGTATGGATTCAATGACACTAGAACATGCTCTGGTAGTTATTATATTTCTTATATCAAGCAATGGCTCCAGCTCACTGAAAATATCATAGTAAAACTCCTTCATCTATAAAAGAAGACATTACAAGCTTTTCAGATATTTGTGTTGTATAACTTTGTAATTTTTTTTAGCTTGCTCTCGAATTACTTTGGACTTTATATGCCAAAAAATACACAAATATGTTTTTTACTATGCGGCACAGCCTTCCTAAAAAAAAAGTGAGAAGCATCTTCAGCTAATTGCCTTGTATATGAAAATTCTTCATATGTTCTTTACCCCCTGCCAGGGCAGAAACTAGCACTAAAGAGAAAGTATACTGTGCTTTGTATATATTTTCATTATTTTTATTTTTTACGTTTTTTTTTTTTACTTTTTTTTTTTTTATTTTTTACGTCAAGAGTAAAGAAATGCATTTTTTTAAATGTTTGCTATTTATTTATATTTTTCATATAATTATAAAACTATTGCAAATAAATATTTAAAAGTTACCTACCTGCAGCCAGCAAGTGTAACCCAGTGATGCTGAGAATACAGAAAAGAATACCAGTTATTAGATTGTAAGCTCCAATGAGCAGGGCCCTTTTAACCCTCTTGTATTTTATTGTATTGTAACTGTATTGTCTTCCTTTGATATTTTAAAGAACTGCGTAAACTGTTGGCGCTATATAAATCCTGTATAATGTAGCACTACTCCCTTGGGAGCTGCTGGTTACGGATTCCTCTGGGTTACCCATAGCAACAACATCACGGTTTAGCATTTTCAATGTGCTTGGCTCAGTCAAGAAACAGTCTAGGGGTTTAGTTTTTTTTGTATACAAAAATACCAAGGAAAAAACAAGGAAAAAATTGGGACTTTGAGTGAGGACAACTGGACTGTGTAATAGATAAATAAATAATTTAATTTGTTAAAAAGAGTCACATATACAAGCGATGAGGACACATACAGAGAAATGGCATACAGGGGATTATAAAATTCACATTAAATAAGAATAAATACAATTTCACATGGATCAAACTAGGATCTCTAAAGGGTATAGCAGATTTAATATGACATCATGCTCCCTGTAGGCTCACAGTCTCTACTTGTATCAGACTTGAAATTACATAAGAGTGATTGTAGGCTCGACGCGTTTCTTGGACCTCCGTCCATTCATCAGGAGCTTAGATATAGGTTGTATATCTGAAACTGGTAATCTAAATTATGACAAAATATAATTAAGATGGGTTTAATTATAATATGTTGAAAAAGGAGAATAAGGAAAAAAAAATGGTAGAAAGAACACTATCTTGAGTGGTATGATATGTTTGAAAAAACACTATCCAATCCCAGAGAGGAATGGCGGGGCCGACCCGGAAAACGTCTGGCCCGGGGCTGAGGCATAAACTACAACCAGCATATGGGGCAGCCGGAATGAGAAGAACCATATGTGTAATGAGAACCAGAATTGCAAAAAACCGCAATCCAAGAATTGGCAGCACTCCAAGAGATGGTAGAAGAGGCACACTGGGACCAAAAAGATAAAAAAATATATATATATATATATATATATATATATATATATATATATATATATATATATATATGTATAGGTATATCAATATATTGGGTAGTTAAAAAGGAAAGTTAATTTCAAAAATTCTCATTTAAGGGAACAAATAGGATAGACCAATTAGCCCAGGAAAAGCTGCCAGGAAATGCAGCCAAGGAAATGCCATCCTAATATAAAGTACCAATAGAGTGAGTAAACTAGTGCAAATAATATGAGAATGAGATAGGCCCAGATAAACACTGGGTTTCAGGTAAAAAGGAAAGTAAAGAGATTATGGTGAAAGTAATACAAAAATGTCCGGAAGGAATTAGCCCAGAAAAAGGTGCCAGGAAATGCAGCCAACCAAAGGTGTAGTGCTCATAGCCGTGCATGCAAGACTGAAAGTAAAGACTGGGTAGAAAAAATATATATGTTACCAAAATTGCAAAGCGATAAAGTGTGGATCAAGATAGAACAATTCCAAAGCTGTCTGTCCAATTCTTGGATTGCGGTTTCTTGCAATTCTGGTTCTCATTACAAAACATGGTTCTTCTTATTCCGGCTGCCCCCTTTCTACCAATTTTTTTTCCTTATTCTCCTTTTTCAACATATTATAATTAAACCCATCTTAATTATATTTTGTCATAATTTAGATTACCAGTTTCAGATATACAACCTATATCTAAGCTCCTGATGAATGGACGGAGGTCCAAGAAACGCATCGAGCCTACAATCACTCTTATGTAATTTCAAGTCTGATACAAGTAGAGACTGTGAGCCTACAGGGAGCATGATGTCATATTAAATCTGCTATACCTTTTAGAGATCCTAGTTTGATCCATGTGAAATTGTATTTATTCTTATTTAATGTGAATTTTATAATCCCCTGTATGCCATTTCTCTGTATGTGTCCTCATCGGTTGTATATGTGACTCTTTTTAACAAATTTAATTATTTATTTATCTATTACACAGTCCAGTTGTCCTCACTCAAAGTCCCAATTTTTTCCTTGGTTTTTGCTTGGTATTTTTGTATATGTATTTAGGGATGGAGGCAACTGGACAGAAAAGGTGGCAGACCATATTTCTTTTCTTTTGTTTTTTTTGTAGTTTTATTTGAGAACTTGGATAGGAGAAGGGATGAGTGGGATACTCCAACTTGAGAATAAACTATGCACAAATTGCTGGGACGTCTAGAGATAACTGAGTGCGGCAAGGCCACTGCTTCACCTTGTCAATAGCAGTGAAGAAGAATTTAATGGACTTGTATCACTCTGTGAATCGCTCTTCAGGGCCCAACTAGGCACCCCCTTTATCCCTATTCTTCAGGGTTCTACACGGCACCCCCTTTACTGTACTTACCTCTGTGTGAGCTAGCTCCTTGATCCCCTGACTTCACTGGAGTGGTCCCCTTCCTGGGCCGACCCTTTGGCAAGTCCCACAGTACTCACAGACACTGTTTTTCCTGGAAGACTCTTCCAGCAACTCCACCGTCAGCTACACTGGATCCTCTGCAGCTCAGCTCCACACCTGGTTCACTAGGCCGACTGCCTAAGACAACCTTCCTCATACTCAGCAGGAGAAGAGACCAGCCATCTGCCTCCTCCTGGGACTCTGCTTCCCGCCAAAGACCCCCTGTCACATGTCCCTCCGGCTTTTATGAGCAATCCCAGGATGCATTGCAAGAATGCCCTCCCACTGGGACTCCCACAAAAGGCAATGTGTCACTGGCTGGGTTTTCTCCACTGTCCAATAAGCTCCCTCATTGTATACAGTGGTTACACTCCCTCAGACCCAGTGAATCACACCTGGAGACATGCAACAGGCAACCTAATAGATCAGGCTCCCCTGATAAGCAGAAGGAGCAATAGATGTTTTTTTTCCTAGCACCTACCTACAATAGGAGGGTGCTACATCAATAATAATAATCAGTTTTCAGGTCACTTTCCTGTCCTCTTCCTCTAGAAGAGGCAGTT
The DNA here is from genome assembly GCF_965119305.1 of Pelophylax lessonae. Lineage (NCBI taxonomy): Eukaryota > Metazoa > Chordata > Amphibia > Anura > Ranidae > Pelophylax > Pelophylax lessonae. Next base: position 55,868,513 of record NC_138768.1, on the reverse strand, counting down.
CATCTAGATCACAGGTGTCAAACTCCATTTTATCGCGGGCCGCATCAACATAACAGTAGCCTTCAAAGGGCCACTTGTATCTGTAAGACTAGATGTCCAGAGCTAAATCAGATGTCAAGAGTCCTACACCCTCTCTTAAATAACAGTGCACCCCCCCCCCACCATGTGCTGCTGCTGGGAAAAAGCTGGAGGCGGAGCTGGGAAGCAAAAAGTACAGGGTCTGGAGGACCATAGGAGGGCTGGAGTATGCTGAATGCTGAGACCAGGGGAGGCAGAGACTAGAAGGTGTAGCAACTACATAGAGAGGCACAGGATCTGTAGGAGGAATTCTGTCCTCCTCTCTGCTGCCGACTGCTGAGACAAAGGGGGGGGCGGGGGTCTTGCAGCAGCTGCAGGAGAGGTATGAGTGCCACATAAAAATGACCTAGAGGGCCGTATTCAAACTGTGGGCCTTGTGTTTGACACATGTGATATAGATGTTGGTTTAATAGTCAACATGTGCAAGGCTAGTGCTGGGTTTTCTTAAAAAAATTGGGCACAACATCCATCCAAGCCCACTAGTCATCTGATGTGGCTGAAACAGAAGGATAGGCCACCCATGCTCTGCCCTACCACCTCCTTCTCCCTGAGTCTATGGGACAGACTGTCGAACACCCACGGCTTGAAATCCCCCCACACCCCTCTGGCTCCAATAACGGGCAATCCTGACTTCACCCCTGGTCTCCAACCCCACAACTTTGCTTGGTGGACCAATAAAGGCCTTATTCGTATTGCTGATTGTTGTGATAATAGGGGTATCATGTCTAAGGCTTGCTTACAGGAAAAATACCATCTCCCTAACTCTGAATTTTACCGCTATGTACAGCTCACGCATTATTTAAAATCCTTGCAGTCGGTTTTTGATCTTGCTACATCTACCCTCATGGAATATCTTTGTGGGTCCTATGTTAAGCACACAGGGCACATCTCGAAAATCTATGGAATCCTCACCTCCTCCTGGACCAAATTGTTCTATATGCAGAAACAGAATCTCCACTCCACTCACGAACTTGAGGACTGGTTTTGGATGGGCCATTGTGCTTCTAGATCATACATAAACACATCCTTGATAGAGGCTAACTATAAGATACTGATGAGATGGTATATGGTGACGACGGTAATAGCAGAGTATGTTCCAGGGGCTCCGGCTACATGTTTTCGTGGTTGTGGCTTGCAGGGTACGGTTCTACATACGTGGTGGTCCTGCCCTAAAGTTAAGAGATTTTGGATTCGGGTTTATAATTTTTTCTTTAAAGCTTTGCCCAGACACTCCTCTGTGAAGGTGCTGCGCAGGGCCAGGAAACTGGTGGCATTCGTCTTCACAGCTGCCAGATTAGCGGTAGTTAGGTCATGGAGGTCCCCAAACATCCCATTTAATCTTGTAAAAACATAAGCTAACCTGGATTATGCTCAATGAATGCCTCTTGGCCACCCTTCTGGATAGACGACCTCAATTCGACAAAACATGGGAACCTTGGATCCAATATCTATCAGGTCCTTTGTAGCCTGTGTTTGCCTGAGCCCCCTTAGCATAGCAGTATTTACAATGACCCGCTCACTCTTGCACTTCTGCCTCTTTTCTCTCATTTTCTATCTGATGTTCTCCTTTCTCTACTACTTCTCTCTCTCATATTTTCTTCATGTTTTCTCCTTCTTGTTGTTTAGCCATGACAGGGTTAGGGGTCGTTGAACCCCACTGTAGTTATTGCCTTGGCGCTCACCCTTTTGCCCTACGACCCTGCGGTGATTGAAGTTGGGTGGGGAAGGGCCCCTTATGCAGCCGCGCTTCCATCTTGTGGGCCGCATCTCCCTCTCCTCTTCTGAGTTGCTTTGCTTGACGGCCCTGCCTGCCTTACCTGGATACCGGTGTGCCAGCTCCTTTCTACCCTTCTCAACCTTGCCGCGGTGCCGACATGACCCGCGGCAACAAAACCTGGGCGGCAATCGCCAAGTTGGTGACTGGGCACTCTGGGCTTCACGGATCATTACGATGATGGGAACAGTCTTCATAACTAGCCTTGTTGAATGTGTACTGTTGTACTCTCTTTGATTTGATCTTAATGTAATGAGTTTTCTATGTATTGCAACCCCCTTTGTTGTTTGTATTGTTTAAGATCTGCTCTGTTTTACTTGTTTTTGCTCGATTTGGAAAAACCCAATAAAAACGATTGAAAATGAAAAAAAATTAATAAAACTGTATCTTCCCCTCCTTTCATTTTAGGAGTGTCATTCTTACTTTTTATCTGGTGATCCTCCCAGGTCCTCCTCGCCTAGAAGAGCTCAGTTATATCTTGGTTCAAGTAGCGCTGTTGCTTTGAATTAGATAATTCTAGCATAACATGTTTTTAATTTGTGTCACTTCAAATATAATTTTTCACATGCAAAACATGGAAAATGACCATGTAGTTATACAGCTAATTATAAGAACACTACATATGTATACAATGGAAATGAAAAGAGGTGATAATGATTATTATTGTAGAGGTAAGACACATGTGTAGGTGGTATTCAAATTTAATATTGAAATATATGATATATTGAGATATACAGTATTTATAATATAGATGTAATGAACCAAACGAATCCTAAACTACTACCCATCCCCCGCCATAGGATCTAATTCAGTACCATGATTTTTTTCAAAGAATCAAATTATCATGCATCGCCATGTTCAGGAGCAAAGACCATCCATCGCCAGAGGGGAGAAGAGCAGTAGGAGGACTCATTGCCTGCCCAAGAAGACCTGACAAATAGAAGACAGCTGAAAAAAGCTGTACATCCAAAAAAGAAAATTGGGGTGCCCAAATGAAGGGAAGGCACAATGATTGTGCACAGCCTAGAGGTGGGATTTGATTATTAAACACATTTTGATAAGGTCACCAAAGAAAATAAATAAATAAAAGTGTAGCTTTGCCTACAACATTTTATAACACTCTAGAATACACTGAGCTGTCACAAAAGGACAATCTACAATGTTTTTTAATATATGTTTGGTGGCATGGGAGCAGTGGCGTAGCATGGGGGGGCTGGGGGGGCCAGCCGCACCGGGCGCAAAATCTGGGGGGGGCGCATCCTGCGGCCGCCCCTGCCATTTAGGAGCCCGCTCAGCCATTTGCTCAGCCATCCTGAACGGCGGGCGGCAGGAGGCTGATATCAGAGCCAGTACAGCTCCCGATGGAGGGCGGGACTTCAAGTTAACCCGCAGGTGATTGGTTGCTAGCAACCAATCACAAGCTGGTTACCTGGAAAAGTTGTGCAGATCCCGCCCTCCTTCCAGAGCTGCCCTGCTTCTGATGTCAGCTTCATGCTTGCTGCCGTCCATGCGGAGCTGTCCAGCTGCTTCCTGCTCTGTGAGTATCGTGGAGGAAGCTGATGGTGCTGTGAAGAGGGAGCTGAGTACAGGGTGCTGAAGATGGGGGGAGGGCTGAGGACAGGAATCTGGAGATGGGGGGGGGGGGCTGAGGACAGGAATCTGAAGATGGGGGGTGAGAACAGGAATCTGAAGATAGGGGGGGGGAGGGCTGAGAACAGAAATCTGGAGATGGGGGGGTGAGAACAGGAATCTGAAGATGGTGGGGGGCTGAGGATAGGAATCTAAAGATGGGGGGGGGCTGAGGACAGGAATCTGAAGATGGGGGGGAGGGCTGAGAACAGGAATCGGAATCTGGAGATTGGGGGGGGGTGAGAACAGGAATCTGAAGATGGGTGGGGTGAGAACTGGAATCTGAAGATGGGGGGGGCTGAGGACAGGAATCTGAAGATGGGGGGGAGGGCTGAGGACAGGAATCTGAAGATGGGGGGGCGGAGGGCTGAGGACAGGAATCTGAAGATGGGGGGCGGAGGGCTGAGGACAGGAATCTGAAGATGGGGGGGCGGAGGGCTGAGGACAGGAATCTGAAGATGGGGGGGCGGAGGGCTGAGGACAGGAATCTGAAGATGGGGGGGGGCGGAGGGCTGAGGACAGGAATCTGAAGATGGGGGGGGCGGAGGGCTGAGGACAGGAATCTGAAGATGGGGGGGGCGGAGGGCTGAGGACAGGAATCTGAAGATGGGGGGGGGTGGAGGGCTGAGGACAGGAATCTGAAGATGGGGTAAAGCTGAGGACAGGAATGTAGGGGTAGTGGGGGACAGGAATGTAAAGAGGTAGTGGGGGACAGGAATGTAAAGAGGTAGTGGGGGACATAAATGTAAAGGGGTAGTGGGGGACAGGAATGTAAAGAGGTAGTGGGGGACAGGAATGTAAAGAGGTAGTGGGGGACATGGATGTAAAGGGGTAGTGGGGGACAGGAATGTAAAGGGGTAGTGAGGGACAGGAATGTAAAGAGGTACTGGGGATGAGGACATGAATGTAAAGGGGTAGTGGGGGACAGGAATGTAAACGGGTAGTGGGGGACAGGAATGTTAAGGGGTAGTGGGGGACAGGAATGTAAAGGGGTAGTGGAGGACAGGAATGTAAAGGGGTAGTGGGGGGACAGGAATGTAAAGGGGTACTGGGGATGAGGACAGCAATGTAAAGGGGTACTGGGGATGAGGACAGGAATGTAAAGGGGTACTGGGGGACTGGTATGTAAAAGGGTACTGGGGATGAGGACAGGAATGTAAAGGGGTACTGGGGGACTGGTATGTAAAAGGGTACTGGGGATGAGGACAGGAATGTGAAGGGGTACTGGGGATGAGGACAGGGATGTAAAGGGGTAGTGGAGGACAGGAATGTAAAGGGGTAGTGAAGCGGTAGTGGGGGACAGGAATGTAAAGGGGTAGTGGGGACAGGAATGTAACAGGGTAGAGAAGGGGTAGGGGGGACAGGAATGTAAAGGGGTACTGGGGAGACAGAAATGTAAAGGGGTAGTGGGGGACAGGAATGTAAAGGGGTAGTGGAGGAAAGGAATGTAAAGGGGTAGTGAAGGGGTAGTGGGGGACAGGAATGTAAAGGGGTAGTGGGGGACAGAATTGTAAAGGGGTAGTGGGGATGTGGACAGGAATGTAAATGGGTACTGGGGATGAGGAGAGGAATGTAAAGGGGTAGTGGATGAGGACAGGAATGTAAAGGGGTAGGGGATGAGGACAAGAATGTAAAGGGGTACTGGGGATGAGGACAGGAATGTAAAGGGGTACTGGGGATGAGGACAGGAATGTAAAGGGGTAGGGGATGAGGACAGGAATGTAAAGGGGTAGGGGATGAGGACAGGCATGTAAAGGGGTAGTGGATGAGGACAGGCATGTAAAGGGGTAGTGGATGAGGACAGGAATGTAAAGGGGTAGTGGATAAGGACAGGAATGTAAAGGGGTAGGGGATGAGGACAGGAATGTAAAGGGGTAGTGGATGAGGACAGGCATGTAAAGGGGTAGTGGATGAGGACAGGAATGTAAAGGGGTAGTGGATGAGGACAGGCATGTAAAGGGGTAGTGGATGAGGACAGGAATGTAAAGGGGTAGGGGATGAGGACAGGAATGTAAAGGGGTAGGGGATGAGGACAGGAATGTAAAGGGGTAGTGGATGAGGACAGGCATGTAAAGGGGTAGTGGATGAGGACAGGAATGTAAAGGGGTAGTGGATGAGGACAGGCATGTAAAGGGGTAGTGGATGAGGACAGGCATGTAAAGGGGTAGTGGATGAGGACAGGAATGTAAAGGGGTAGTGGATGAGGACAGGAATGTAAAGGGGTAGGGGATGAGGACAGGAATGTAAAGGGGTAGTGGATGAGGACAGGAAAGTAAAGGGGTAGTGGATGAGGACAGGCATGTAAAGGGGTAGTGGATGAGGACAGGAATGTAAAGGGGTAGGGGATTAGGACAGGAATGTAAAGGGGTAGTGGATGCGGACAGGAATGTAAAGGGGTACTGGGGATGAGGACAGGAATGTAAAGGGGTACTGGGGATGAGGACAGGAATGTAAAGGGGTAGTGGATGAGGACAGGAATGTAAAGGGGTAGGGGATGAGGACAGGAATGTAAAGGGGTAGTGGATGCGGACAGGAATGTAAAGGGGTACTGGGGATGAGGACAGGAATGTAAAGGGGTACTGGGGATAAGGACAGGAATGTAAAGGGGTACTGGGGATGAGGACAGGAATGCAGAGGGGGGCTGAGGACAGAAATGTGAAGGAGGAGGGGCATGATATAAAGAGGCACAAGGATAGGAATGTAAAGGGGGGGATATGAAGGTGGGCTGAGGACAGTAATGTGAAGGGGGGGTTGTGATGTGCAGGGGGGACTGAGAACCCTAGTGTAATGACAGGATTGTGATGTGAAGGATATGATTCTAGCTTTATAACATTGCTACCTGTGTTCTGCATGTAGGCAGCCCATTAATTTAATTTTGTGTAATTGTCAGTATAGTAATTAGGTTGGCCAGTGTAGTGGTCAGGTAGGTCTGTGTAATGGTCAAGTAGGTCTCTGTAGTGGTCCGATAGGTCTCTGTAGGTGTCAGTATAGTAATCAGGTAGGTTAGTGCAGGAAACAGGTAGATCTGTGTAGTAGTGGTCAGTATACTTGTCAGGTAGGTTTGTGTAGTGGTCAGATAGGTCTGTGTAGTGGTCAGGAAGGTCCGTGTAGGTGTCAGTATAGTAATTAGGTAGGTCAGTGTAGTGATCAGGTTGGTTAGTGCAAGAATAAGGTAGGTTAGTGTAGGAATAAGATAGGTCAGTGTAGGTGTCTGTGTAATGGTCAGGTAGGTCTGTGTAGGTGTCAGTATAGTAATCCGGTAGGTCAGTGTAGGAAAAAGGTAGGTCTGTGTAGTGGTCAGCTAGGTCAGTGTTGGTGTCAGTGTAGTGTTCTTTGTAGTGGTCTAGTAGATTTGTGTAGGGGGCGCAAATTACTTACCTTGCCCCCGGCGCTGACAACCCACGCTACGCCACTGCATGGGAGTATTCTTGACATGGTAAATCTTTTTACATTCTATAATTTCAGAAAAATGTGGGATTCATAATGGATCCTTCCTGGTACACAAGGAATGTGTCTGTGCCATTTTTCTGTTTGTAGAGGGCATGCTTGTTGTACATTACGATATGAAATTTTGGACCCGTGTACTGGTGTGGGCTCTAAGCTATAGAGGTACCACACCCCATAAAGCTGTAAAGAAATATCACCTAAAAATAACAGACAGATTTCTAAGGTACCCAAAGACTACAGCTTACATTGTAATAAAATACACACATTTAATAATATCATTTTTGTAAAAAAAAAGAATAATATGATTTAACCCTTTCGCTGCCAAAGTGATTTTTTTTTTTTTTTTTTTGCGTGTTTTTTTTTTTTTTGCACACATTTAAAAAATAATTTAAGGCCTAAACATTATGTAAAATCCCCATAATATGATATGTTTTCTAAAAGCAGACACCCTAGAAAATAAAATAGTAGTAGTTCCAATTTTTTATGCCACATGATAGTAGCGCAAAAGTTTATGACAAATGTAAGAAAGAAAGAAAGAAGGAAAGAAAGAAAGAAAGAAAGAAAGAAAGAAAGAAAGAAAGAAAGAAAGAAAGAAAGGTGGAGAAAGAAAGAAAGAAAGAAAGAAAGAAAGAAAGAAAGAAAGAAAGAAAGAAAGAAAGAAAGAAAGAAAGAAAGAAAGAGACAGAAGAAGAAAGAAAAGAAAGAAAGAGAGATGGAGGGAGAGGGAGGGGTGGAGAAAAAAAGAAAGAGGAATGGAGGGACAAAGAAAGAAATAAGGGGGAAAAGAGGGATGGAGGGAGAGAAAAAGAAAGAGAGAAGGAAAGAAAAGTCCATGACATGATAGCGATTTACAAATACCTCAATAGTGATCCCAGCATAGGAAAAAAGCTATTCAGTCTCAGAGAGTGTAAGAGGACACGGGGCCACACAATGAGATTGGAGGAGAAGGGGTTTAACCCTAAGCTGTGTAGGGGGTTTTTCACTGTCAGGGCGGTAAGAATGTGGAATATTGATATTTATAAAAGACTCCTGGAAGTGCATCCTAAAGAACACAATGTACAGGGATATGGGAAATGATTATTGTCACTGACACACATACACCTACACTGAACTATTGTCTTTATTCAACCTCAACTATGTTACTATGTAAAAGAAGGGGAAAAAAAGGACGTAGGGAGAGAGAAAAAAAAAAGAATGAAAGAGGGATGGAGGAAGAGAAAAAGAAAGAAAGGTGAAAGGAGAGAGAAAATAAAAGAAAGAGAGATGGAGGGAGAGAGAAAGAGGGAGGGAGAGAGGAAGAAAGAAGAATGGAAGGAGAGAGAAAAAATAAAGAGGGAAGGGGGAGAGAGAAAGAAAGAAAAGTAGAAAGAGGAATGGAGGGAGAGAGAAAGACGGAGGGATTGAGAAAGAAAGAAGGATGGAGGGAGAGAGAAAAAATAAAGAGGGAAGGGGGAGAGAGAAAGAAAGAAAAGGAGAAAGAGGAATGGAGGGAGAGAGAAAGAGGGAGGGATTGAGAAAGAAAGAAGGATGGAGGGAGAGAGAAAAAATAAAGAGGGAAGGGGGAGAGAGAAAGAAAGAAAAGTAGAAAGAGGAATGGAGGGAGAGAGAAAGAGGGAGGGATTGAGAAAGAAAGAAGGATGGAGGGAGAGAGAAAAAATAAAGAGGGAAGGGGGAGAGAGAAAGAAAGAAAAGGAGAAAGAGGAATGGAGGGAGAGATAAAGAGGGAGGGATTGAGAAAGAAAGAAGGATGGAGGGAGAGATAGAGAAAAAATAAAGAGGGAAGGGGGAGAGAGAAAGAAAGAAAATGAGAAAGAGGAATGGAGGGAGAGATAAAGAGGGAGGGGTTGAGAAAGAAAGAAGGATGGAGGGAGATAGAAAAAAATAAAGAGGGAAGGGTGAGGTGGGAAAGAAAGAAAAAGGTGTAGAAGGAGGCAGAAAGAAAAAAAGAGAGGGGGAGAGCTCTGGGTTCCATGTGAAGTGATTGCCCCGGCTGCCTACTAAACACAGGTTTGGCGGTGACACATTTTGCTCTTTGCAGAGAGTGAGATTCTAGAACTCTTTGGCCATAACAAATTGTGTTCTACCTCACCTCTATCACTTGCAGCTTCTTTCCACAGCAGCCCCATGCCACAACACAGGCAGTAATGGACAGTGCACCCATTGGCTAAGATGTGGTTCAGCCTGCCTGCTGCTCCCTCCTTAGCCAGTAGCTGGCTGAAGTGTTCTCTTACATCCCTCCCTCTCCCAGTCCAGACTCCCATCCCCCAGCTTACTATGTGGGCGGCCTGGGATGACACCTTTTTGCCAATCATCTGACCATGCTCACACTGCACCAGGTGACGGCGGAGCGGTGCAGCTTTTTATGGGAGGATCAGACCCCTGGCCCAGTCTGCCTGGGACAAAGCCTATTTTCCAGGATTCTGCCTGGGACAGGCTCAGACCGGGACATGAGTCTGAATTCCATGAATGTCCCGGGCAAATTGGGACTGTTGGCAACAATGGGTGGTGTGTGCTGTATAAAAACACAGCATGTCGCACTGCACTGTGGATGAATTGTCATCTTTGTGACATTTCAATAAAGTAAAAATAATTCAAGCAAAGTGTGGTGTGTTGTAATGACAAAATGCATCTCTTGCTTACAATGTGCGCCAGTTAGGATCTTACCCCCTTAATGACAAGGCTATTTTTTGTGATTCGGCACTGCATCATTTTTACTGACAATTAAGCGGTCGTACAACGCTGTACTCAAATAAAATTTATGTCATTTTTTTTCCCACAAATAGAGCTTTCTTTTGGTGGTATTTGATCACCTGTGCGATTTTTATTTTTTGCACTATAAATAAAAGAATAGCGACATCTCTGAAAAAAAAACAATATTTTTCACATTCTGCTATATAACATTCCCAATAAAAAAATGTAAAAATCAAATTTTTTAACATTTTAGGCCAATTTGTATTCTGCTACATATTTTTGGTAAAAATCCCAATAAGTATATTTTGATTGGTTTGCGCAAAAGTTATCGCGTCTACAAACTAGGGGTAAGATTTGTCATTTTTATTTATTTACTTTTTTTACTAGTAATGGCGGCGATCTGCGATTTTTAGTGGGACTGCGACATTGCGGCGGACAGATCGGACCCCTAACTGACATTTTTTACACTTTAGGGGGGACCAGTGACATTACTACAGTAATCAGTGCTAAAAATATGCACTGTTACTGTACTAATGACACTGGCAGGAAAGGGGTTAACCCTGTGGGTGATCAAAGGGTGAAAGCGTTTCCCGGGACAGTCAGGGCTAGTGCATTCCACAATGGATAGCCTCTGAACTGTCCCGGGTCGCACTTACCTTTTAGAAGAAAAACTTACCTTGAAAATGTCTTCTCCAGAGCTGCCATCTCGGATGTGGGCAGCTGAAGCCAGCGCGATCCTCTTCTGTGTCCTCTTCTCCCAAAATGCGCCTGCACCGGCCCCGCTCGTCACTTCCGGTGCAGGCGCGTCATCCCTCCACAGCTTCTGGGCAAGCTGGGAAGCTGTTTAGCATAGAATGAGGCGCCGCACCGGAAGTGACTCCGCCTAATCGCGTCATTTCCGGGCCTGCAAATAACGCGACATTTCGTCCCTAGGCGATTCGCAAGGATGGGACTTAAAAAAATGGGTGGAACTCCGCTTTAAGTGTATGCCTAGGGGGTGTTTACTAACTGTGAGGGGGGATGGGCTTGTGGAATCAACAAAGAGAACTGTGATCCTAAATAGAAGGAACACAGGCGCTCTGTATTGATTACTGAGAGAATAATGGTCTCCTGTGTTTACAACAGCAGACCGCCGTTCCCTCTCCACAGGGAACGATCGTGGGTGGCCGGTGGGAATCGCGGCCGCCGGCCCGGTGAGTCAGCTTCCCCGCTGGCTAATGTGGGCGCGTGTCCCCAGGAGCACTCCTGTGAACTGCCGTACAGGTACGGCGGTTCGGGCAGACTAGCCAGCATGTCAGTCAGGGGTCCGATCTGTCCGCCACAATGTCGCAGTCCGACAAGAAATCGCAGGATTGCCAACATTACTAGTAAAAAAAAACAAAAAAAAACAAACAAAATGACATAAATCTTTCCCTTAGTTAGTAAACGCAATAACTTTTGCGCAAACCAATCAAAATACGCTTATTGCGATTTTTTTTTACCAAAAATATGTAGCAGAAACCAAATTTGCCTAAAATGTTAATTAAAAATTGATTTTTAAATATTTTTTGGGGGGGAATGTTATATAACAGAATGCGAAAAAGTTTTTTTATTTTTTTTAAATTGTTGCTCTTTTTTTGTTTATAGCGCAAAAAATAAAAATCGCAGAGGTGATCAAATACCACCAAAAGAAAGCTCTATTTGTGGGGGAAAAAGGAACGTCCATTTTATTTGGGTACAGCGTCGCATGACCACGCAATTTTCAGTTAAAATAACGCAGTGCCGAATCGCAAAATAGGGCCTGGTCATTAAGGGGGAAAATCTTTCCGGTATTAAAGTAGTTAACCGCTTGCCCACCGCCGCACGACTATTTACGTCGGCAGTCAGCCCATCACAGGCAAAGCGACGTAGGGTTTCATCGCTAGCCTGTGAGGCTCTATGGAGCGAGCGCGCGTCACCGAAGGAGCGCTCCCACGCGGTCACGGAGCCCCTCCCCCCGCGCGCGTGTGAGCGGCAGACCCGATGTCCGCCGAGCACTCGCGATCGTCCGTTACACCGGGAGAAAGGCAGGCGGCTAATGTAAACAAAGCCGCCTGTCATTCTTCCCTGTGTAAGAATGGAGATCATACGGTTCTACTATGTAGGACCGTTGATCTCTGTTCTTATACCTCAAGCCACAGCCAATCACAGTTAGAATCACGCCCCTAGGGACACACATAACCCCTATCTCTCCAATAAAGTTAACTCCTTCACTGCCAGTGTCATTTTTACAGTAACAGTGCATATGTATAGCATGTATAGCACTGATTACTGTAGTAATGTCACTGGTAACCCCGAAAGTGTCAAAAATGTCAGTCAAGGGTCCGATCTGTCCGCCGCAATGTCGCAGTACCGCAAAAAAAATCGCAGATCGCCGCCATTACTCGTTAAAAAAAAAAAAACAACAAAAATGACAAAAATCTTTCCCTTAGTTAACGCAATAACTTTTGCGCAAACCAATCAAAATACGCTTTTTGTGATTTTTTTTTTACCAAAAATATGTAGCAGAAAACAAATTGGCCTAAAATGTTAAAAAATTTTGATTTTTACCTTTTTATTGGGGGGAATTTCATATAAAAAAATGTGAAAAATATTGTTATTTTTGCAAAATTGTCGCTATTTTTTTGTTTATAGCGCATGATAAAAAAATCGCACAGGTGATCAAATACCACCAAAATAAAGCTCTGTTTGTGGGGAAAAAAGGACGTCAAATTTGTTTAGGTACAGCGTCGCACGACCGCGCAATTGTCCGTTAAAGTCACGCAGTGCCGAATCGCAAAATAGGCTCTGGTCAGGAAGGGGGTAAAATCTTCCGGGGCTTAAGTGGTTAAAAGGGGATAAATCCTTCTGGTCTTAAAGTGGTTAATCAGACACAGAACCTGTGTGATGAATGTGTGTCCTGGTGTAAAGGGATGAGGCGGCAGTATACGGCGTATAACACGCTTTATATTACACATCACATGCCATTTCCCTCCATTGCTATGTTCTGCAGTCATTTGTGAAGGAATGTTATGGCAGGCCATGATTCTCTATTGAATTCATCTTTATTCTTTGTATTTTCACACAGCCATGTTGGTTCTTCTACACAATAGGAGGCAGCCATGATGGGCCCGCCGTGTCTGGTCACGTGACCCTCTGAGACGCCCTGCAGCACCAGCACAGTCGGTGACCTGGCTCAACTCCGCAGCCGTGACGTCAGCCCGTCCCGGCCCCGCCCCTTCAATCACACGCTTCCTTTTTTTTTTTATCTTTCACCTCCCTGCTTTTAACAGGCGGCCACGCCCCCTCGTGTTATTGTCACCTGAGAGCAGCCAATCGCGGGCCGCAAGCGCTTTTTTCCTCGGCGCTTGGCGCGACCAATCGGCCGCCGGCTCGGTCCGTAGGGGGCGGGGACTAGGGGCGTGTCCTGCCGGGTCGGGAAACAAAGAAGAAAAATAGAGGGAGTGTGAAGGAAGAGAAAAGTGGAGCGGGCGGGCGGCCTGTGCTGTGCCTGGGGAACCCGCGGGCCGGTGCGGGCGGGCAGGTCGATGAGGTGATTTAGAGCCGTCGGGAGAAGCCGCTCTCACATCGCCATGCCGAGCGGAGGGGTGAGCGCGGCCTCCTGGAGCCCCGAGCTGGAGGAGATCCGGGTGAGGCTGGCGGCGATGGGCCCGGAGGAGGAGGAGGACGACAGGCCGGGTGAGGACGGGGTGCCGTCAGCCGTGCGAAGGAAGAGCGTCAACACCAACGAGCTGGTCCCGGTACCGAGCTCCGAGCATGTGGCCGAGATCGTGGGCCGGCAGGGTGAGTGTATGGGGGAGGGGAGGATATTGAATGAACGGGCCCGATAGGTGTGATTACAGGAGCAGGGGGATAAGATGACACTGTCCTTCCCCTCTAGGGGGCAGTGAGGAGAGTCAGGGGAGGGGTAGGTGTGTGAGAAGCATGGGGGGGGGAGGGGTATTTGGGGGGCTTGTGAATGAAGTTGGGGGTGGGGTGAAGATATCAGTCCTGTACAATGTGTCACTATGATGTCATTGTACTGCTGCGATTCTATATGACGTCTGTCACTATGTCATTGTGCCGCTCCGATCCTGTACAATGTGTCACTATGATGTCATCGTACCGCTGCGATCCTGTACAATGTGTCACTATGATGTCATTGTGCTGCTGCGATCCTTTACAATGTGTCACTATGATGTCATCGTACCGCTGCGATCCTGTACAATGTGTCACTATGATGTCATCGTACCGCTGCGACTGCGGTCCTTTGCAACGTCGTCCATACGATGTCATTGTACGGCTGTGACTGCGATCCTGTATGACGTCTGTCACTATGATGTCATCGTACCGCTGTGACTGTGATGTCATCGTATCGCCGTGACTGCGATCCTGTCCGACGTCTGTCACTATGATGTCATCGTACGGCTGTGACTGCCTTCCTGTGCAACGTCTGTCACTATGATGTCATTGTGCCGCTGTGACCCTGTACAATGTGTCACTATGATGTCATCGTGCGGCTGTGACTGCGATCCTTTGCAACGCCTGTCACTATGATGTCATTGTGTGGCCGTGACTGCGACCCTGTACGACGTTTGTCACTATGTCATTGTACGGCTGTGACTGCGATCCTGTGTGACATCTGTCACTATGATGTCGTCGTACGTCTGTGACTGCGATCCTGTGTGACGTCTGTCACTATGTCGTCGTACGTCTGTGACTGCGATCCTGTGTGACGTCTGTCACTATGATGTCATTGTGCCGCTGCGATCCTGTACAATGTGTCACTATGATGTCATCGTACCGCTGTGACTGTGATTCGGTACGAAGTCTCACTATGTCATCGCATGGCTGTGACTGCGATTCGGTACAATGTCACTGTGATGTCATCGTACGGCTATGACTGCGATTCTGTACAATGTGTCACTATGATGTCATCGTACCGCTGCGACTGCGGTCCTTTGCAACGTCGTCCCTACGATGTCATTGCACGGCTGTGACTGCGATTCGGTACAATGTCACTGTGATGTCATCGTATCGCCGTGACTGCGATCCTGTCCAACGTCTGTCACTATGATGTCATCGTACGGCTGTGACTGCCTTCCTGTGCAACGTCTGTCACTATGATGTCATTGTGCCGCTGTGACCCTGTACAATGTGTCACTATGATGTCATCGTGCGGCTGTGACTGCGATCCTTTGCAACGCCTGTCACTATGTTAGTTTGCGGCCGTGACTGCGATCCTGTGACGTCTGTCACTATGATGTCATCGTACCGCTGTGACTGCGATCCTGTACAATGTCTGTCACTATGATGTCATCGTACGGCCGTGACTGCGATCTTGTGCGACATCTGTCACTGTCATTGTACGGCTGTGACTGCGACCCTGTACGATGTCTGTCACTATGATGTCATCGTACGGCTGTGACTGATTGTGTACGACATCTGCTCTCCCATCACTGTGTGCCAGCCATTGTCTCTGGTCACCACCACAGCAGTACACCAGACCAGTGCTACCAGCCGCAGTGTCCCCACTGATCGCCACTGCAATGCTCCCCTCCGACCCCCCCGCAGCAAGCCACAGTGTGTGTGTCCCTCACCAACGACCGCTGCCGCAACAAGCAGCAGTGTCCCCCCCCCCCCCCCCATCGCCACCGCAGCATTAGTGTCACCAGACCAGTGCTGCCATCCGAAATGTCCCCACCAATCTCCATCACAGCAGTCCAATGCCACCAGACCAGTGCTGTCAGACCCACCGCCCCCCCCCCCCCCCCCCCCCGCCGCTTCAGTGTGACCACCTTCAATCGCCGCCACAGTGTCGTTCCCATTCCTGATCAATGCTGTCAGTGTCCCCTGATCGTAGCCACAGTGTAGTCAGCCCCCCCCCCCCCCCATTACCGCTGCAATGAGCCACAGTGTAATGCAAACCTCCCCCCAACCCCCCCCCCCATTACCACTGCAACAAGCCACGGTGTCCCCACTCTAATCACAACACAACGAGCCGCAGTGTGATGCAATCCCCCCCCCCCAAACGATCACTGCCACAGTGTTCCCCAATCACCGGCGCAGTAAGCCACAATGTCTCATGGTCACCACCACAGTGTCCCTTAATCACAGCCACAATGTTTCCCAATCAATGCCACAATGTGCCAGTGTCCCCCCCCCCCCCCCAATCTCAGCCACAGTGTTCCCCAATCACCGCTGCAACAAGCCAGTGTCTCCTGGTCACCACCAGTGTGTTTGTCCCTCGATCGCAGCCACTTTGTTCTCCAATCACCGCCGCAACGAGCCACAGTGTCCCGCTACACCCCCGCCTGTTGTTGCCACAGAAACGAGCCAGTGTGATGCCCCCACCCCACTACAGCCACAATGAGCCATTTTCCTCCGATCAATACCACAATGAGCCAGTGTCTCCTGATTGCCACCAGTGTCCCTTGGTCATGGTCACAGCCCCAATGAGCCTCAGTATCCCACAATCTGAAGATAGAAGCAGACTGCCTGTCCGTTTTTCATCCGATCCTCCAGACTGATAGAAAATATGGTTTCCATCCATCTGGATTTCACGGATCGGATAGCAATGGGTGTCAGCGGACATTTCACCACTGACATCTGCTGCTCCATAGAGGTGCATGGAGGGTCTGACCAGGCCCACCTGAAAAACTGACAGATGGATCGGAAAGCCTGTGTGAAAGTGGCCTTAAATGTGTCACACGCGGTATCATCGTACTCGGGAGACATGGCAGAATGAGATTTGGGGTATAGTTCTCTGTGTGTGAGAGAAATGTCCTATTGCCAGCTTTGTGTACCAAAAATACATTTATTTTCTTTCTGCATTTTCCAAAAAAAATTCTTCGAAAGACTCCCCATGCCTGTTACAAAATACCTTTTGGAGTGTTTTTGCTTTCCTAAATGTGGTCATTTTTTTGGGTGTCTCTATTGTCCTATTGCTCCCAGGCCTCCAGAAATGTGATGGTAGTCGGGAAATTAGATGAGTAATGTATGCCCCTAAAGTGTGGCATGACTGAGTAATTGTCATTCAAAGTGCAACGGTGGTGAAAGCTGAAAATTAGTCTGGGCGGGAAGGGGGTGAAAGTGTCCAGTCCTGGGGGTGATTAAATGGAACCATGCCAAACCTTGCTGGGTGGTTTACCTTTAAAAGCCAGGCGGTGAGGAAGTGACGGATCACCTCACAGATGTCCTCACCTGTCACAGCTGAGAACAAGCCCTTAAGCCTCATACACACGCACTGATTGTAGGCCGTAAATTTTCGGCCAACGTCCGATCAGCCGATTGTCGGCTTGTTAGTATGATGCTTCCGACAACCGACTGCGACTTTTCGGCCGAACAAAATCTGGTGTGCATGCTATAAAATTTTTGTTGCCCGTCAACAGAACGGCCGATTGTTCCTCAGTCAGTACAGATTTCGGCAGACAAAAATCAGATGAGCAAGACTGGGCATGCTCAGAGAAGAAAAAACACACGGAAAGTAAACCAGCACATGATATCACTTCTGAAATTGGTTTTTGTTGGCCGATAAAATTCGTGTGCAGTCTAGAGCACTTTTCAACCAACACAACAACACTGGACAAAAGACAGCCCGATCGGTCGGCCAACAATCGGTGCGTGTGTACGAGGCTTTAGAGAATAGACTGGTTGGGTTGGAGTGTGGTGCTGCTTCTGATGCGGTTTGGACCTTTGTTATAGCAGATTCATCCTTTGAACATAAGAGCTCCAAAACTGGAGGTGGCCACTGACTGATCCCATCATAAAGACGTGGGGCACAAGAGAGCTCATATTTAGAGCTGGGATTTTTAAGGTGCCATTGAACGAATTTTACACAATCAATTTTACAACATCAATTAAAAAAAACAATACAAAGAAGCCAATATAACACATATGTAATGTGTGAAGTTACTGGATCAGGACCTTTTTCAATTCGGATGTCCAAAACGTAATCAGTAGCTGGTACATTTTTATAGGGGGGGGTGATGATCCCTACATGTTTCACCATGAGTTTGGCTTCTTCAGGAGATATTTATCACCACACCATTGTATATTGCTGAAAATTGGTTTTCCCTTGAAGAATGTAAAGTCCCGAAATCACAATGAACATTTGAACAAGGCGCAGAAAGGGAACGATACCTATGTGGCTAAAAAATGGGGCACTCGTGTACTGGCCACACAGCAGGGACAAATCAGTCCCTTCTCCGTATTGTTTATTATAATTGAATGTAATAAACGTCAGGAATTTTAATAATTTGTAAAATTCATTTAATGGCACCTTTTAAAAATGCCCGCTCTAAAATATGAGCTTTCTCTTCTGGTGTCCTAAGCCACCTCCGAGGTCGCGGTGCGAGCAGCGCGCCGCTACCTCGGAGCGGCCGCCACGGACTTCATAACATTGAAGTCTATGTCGGTCGCCCCAAAGAAGCCCCGGACCCTTTTTCTAGGTCGGAGCGACTTGTGTCGCTCCTATTAGAACGGGTCCGCAGCTTCCCTATGGGAGGCGACCAGGTCGCCTCACAGGTCGCCCCAGTGTGAACCGGCACTAAGTGTAGCTGTAGTTTTTTATAAATTGTTTATTTAAAATAAATAAAACTGTCAACATGTTTCCAGAGTAAGGCCCCTTTCACACTTGTGCGACTTGTCATGCGATTTGGGACTGCAAAATGGCATGACAAGTCATTCTTCATTATTTCCAATGAGCCCCATTCATATCTGCGCGACTTGAAGTCACACCGACTTCAAAGTAGTCCCTGCACTACTTTTGCCATGATTGATTTTGATGCGTTTTGAGGAAAAGGCAGAAGCCCAGTCAAAATCGCGCCACTTTGAAGTCGCACAAGTGTGAAAAGGGCCTTACACAAACCCTTTTACAACAAGTATATACAATGTAATATTTAAAACGGGGTGCCTTTGAAATTTCAAAAGCTTTCGCCAAAGCGAGAAGAACAGGAGGGCTGGAAACCAAGAAGAGGGACTTTAAGGGTACCACGTAGACATTAAATTTTAATTAAGAAATAGATAAAATGTTAAAGCTTTATTTAAATATACATAATAAAAATACTCTGCTTAACAATGGGCAGAATGAAAAGACTGAAAGTTACATAAAACAGCACAAACAGTTTATGGGATGTATCACATGAATGTTGTCAAGACCATACTGCATTAAATAGAGGTGGCTAATCCGGTCGATAATCAGACTCTAGTCCACGGAACAGGCGCCCAACATGTTTCGACGGAGGCTTCTTCAGGGGCGTTTAGGCTGTTAAAGCTATGGTCATGCTAGTATACCAAAAAACAATAAAAAGGAAAAAATAGGAAAAAATTATTAGTGCAAGCAACTATATAATCATGTGGGCATTATGCCATGCAGATCCGAAGAAGGAAAGCCACACCAATTGGAAAAATTACCCAAAAGCCCAGACAGATCCGACGAGTGACACACATACATAGGGCTGTGGGAGACCAGAAGGAAGCCGGGGGGACTATCTAGAAGTATATACAATGAATCACTGAGATCAAGAGAACCCCAAGAAAGGGTCTGCTACTCCATAGAAGTGCTAAAAGATCAATTGGAAAACGAGCCGCAGAGGTGAATGTACTGGCAGGGAGGAAGAACCATCTATGCCCGGGGATTAGAAGGGGGCGATGGGGTGAATGTGTAAATTGACTAGTAATGAATGGAAATATATGATGATCTTCCATACAAGCTGGTTCCACAAGCTTACCAAGGCCTTGTTTCTCTAGGAAGAGAAAATAAAATCTAGAAGTGTAAAAACCAGCTCTTTAAACTTGTTTCATCACCTGTGCGGTTTTATTTTTTGCACTATAAACAAGACTGATTAATTTAAAAAAAAAAAAAAAAAAAAAGGTTTAACTTCCCGCTATAAAACGCATCTAATAAAATTGGAAAATAAAAACAAATTTCTTCATCAATTTAGGCCAATATATATTCTGCTACTTTATGTAAAAAAAAAAAAAAAAAAAAAGTAGAATACTTATTGGCCTAAATTGATGAAGAAATTTGTTTTTATTTTCCAATTTTATTAGATGCGTAAAAAAAGTAAAACCTTTTTGTTAAAAAAAAAAAAAAAAAAAAAAACTCTCAAGTATATATTGATTTGTGCAAAAGTTCATAGTGTCTAAAAACTATAGGATATTTTTACTCTAGTATTGGCGGCCATCAGCGACTTATAGCGGGATGGTGAAATTGCAGCTGACAAATCAGACGTTAAGTGACACTTTTTGGGAACCGGGGACACCAATACAGTGATCAGTTATAAATATAAAAAAATATATATGCAATGTCACTGTACTAATGACACTGGCTGAGAAGGGGTTAACACCAGGGGGGCGGGGGGATTCTTTTGCTAGGGGAAGACATGGATCAGCGCCCCTGCTTTGCAGAGATATAGGATGTATGCCATTTATTAGTGACAGAATGGCAATCTGTCTTGTTTGCCTAGTAGGCACTAGGCAGACTGCCATTCTGCTTCTGTAATGAACGATCAGCGGGTCCCGGCAGACATGGTATCTGCTGCAGGCAGTGCGCATACACGCCCCTTACCCAGAAGAGTCAGATCACATGTGTATATATGGGATCTGCCACCCTGTAGCAGTAAAACTGCTATAGGGCGGATGGCATGAGGTTGGTGTGTGTTTGGGTTTTTTGTCTGGAGCCGTTTTTTTCCTGGGATATCCAGACAGGATATGGAAAGCTCACACACCGTCCATGAAACCACTGTGATTTCTTAGTACATGTCTCACTTCCATCATAAACATCACAAATAAGGGCTTTAGTCCCCAATCCAGAAAAGTGACCAAAGCCAATCAAATTATTCAGTTTTTTTATTCAAAACAGCCAAACTTGGTGTTTTTAATGCTTTTAAGTGCAGAGGAGGGGTTTGGAGACTTAGACGCCCCCCTAATACTTACCTGAGGTCAATCTGATCCAGCGATGTTGTAGGAGTGTCCTGGCTGTCTGCCTAAGATTCCCTTCCTCATTGGCTAAGACAGCAGCGCAAGTGCCATTGGCTCCTCCTGCTGTCAGTCAGCCAATGAGGAGAGCAAGGGGTGGGTCGGGGCACTCAGCAGAAGGGAGGGGGCCAGGAACACCAAATAGGAACCCGAGAAGAGGATCCGGGCTGCTCTGTGCAAAACCAACTACACAGAGAAGGTAAGAATCTTTTTGTTGTTTTAAAAAAAAAAAAAAAAAAAAAAAGACTTTACAATTAGGCATCTCAAACCATAATTGGTAAAAATTGCCACCATCCCATAATTATGCAATACACCTAAACAAGATTTCTCCTCTAAGTGGGATTTTAAGGGCAATTCATGTAGAACATGGATAAAAAAAATAATAATTTATTGAAATAACAAAATTGCAAAAAATAATCTATATACAATGAAATGCAATACATTAAAAATCAATTAGGCCAACAAAAGCCCTTGGTACAAAAATAGAGACCATGAGTCCCCATATAGAGGGAGAATCCAACGCGTTTCGAATAGAGTATGAACTTGTAGTTCGATTCTTCTTCAGGGAAAGTTATCCCCACCTCTGTGATAGAAAATTTTGTAAATATTGTTATTTTCTATCACAGAGGTGGGGATAACTTTCCCTGAAGAAGAATCGAACTACAAGTTCATACTCTATTCGAAACGCGTTGGATTCTCCCTCTATATGGGGACTCATGGTCTCTATTTTTGTACCAAGGGCTTTTGTTGGCCTAATTGATTTTTAACCACTTCAATACAGAGCAGTTAGATCCCCTTCCTTCCCAGACCAATTTTCAGCTTTCAGCACTCTCACACTTTGAATGACAATTGCTCAGTCATGCTACACTGTAACCAAACAAAATTATCATTTTTTTCACACAAATAGAGCTTTCTTTTGGTGGTATTTGATCACAACTGGTTTTTTTTTTCTTCGTGATATAAGCAAAAAAAAGAGCAAAAATTTTGAAAAAAAACTTTTTTTTAGTTTCTATTATACAATTTTGCAAAAAATTAATTTTTCTTCATACATTTAGGCCAAAATTTATACTGCTACATATCTCTGGTAAAATTAACCCAAATTAGTGTATATTATTTAGTCTGTGTAAAAGTTATTGAGTCTAGAAGCTATGGTACCAATTACTGAAAATTGATCACACCAGATGTACTGACTGCCTATCTCCTTTCTTGAGGCCCTGAAATGTCAAGACAGTACAAATACCGACCAAATGACCCCTTTTTGTAAAGTAGACAGTCCAAGGTATTTAGTAAGAGGCATGGTGAGTTTTTTGAAGTTATTTTTTCCCACAATTCTTGGGAAAATCAAGAAAAGAATTTTTTTTTCTTTTTTTTCCTAAAACGTTGTCAATTTATAGGATATTCCTAACACATAGCATGTACACAGCAAAAATGACACCCCAAAATACATTCTGCCACTCCTCCTGAGTATGGCAATACCACATGTGTGAGACTTTTTCACAGCCTAGCCATATAGAGGGGCCCAACATCCAAGGAGCATCATCATGCATCCTAGCCACTTGCCTAGGCCTATTTTTGACATTTGGTGTTTACAAGCTAAAATCAGTTGTTTTGCTAGAAAACTGCTTAGAACCCCCAAACATTATATATATTTTTTTAGCAGAGACCCTAGAGATTAAAATGGAGATTATTGCAATATTTTTTATCACACCGTATATGCGCAGCGGTCTTCCAAACGCAATTTTTTTGGAAAAAATTCACTTTTTTTAATTAAAAAATAAGAAACCAGTAAAGTTAGCCCAATTTTTTCCCATAATGTGAAAGATAATGTTACGCCGAGTAAATAGATACCCAACATGTCATGTTTCAAAATTGCGCACGCTCACGGAATGGCGACAAACTTTGGTACTTAAAAATCCCCGTAGGTGACAATTTAAAAATTTCTACAGGTTGCCATCTTTGAGCTACAGAGGAGGTCTAGGGCTCAAATTATTCCCCTTGCCCTAACGATCGCGGCGATACCTCACATGTGTGGTTTGAACACCGTTTACATATGTGGGCGGGGTTTCCGTATGCGTTGCTTCTGCGCGCGAGCTGACAGGGCGCTTTAATTTTTTTTTTTTTTTTTTTTTTACTATTTATTTTATTTATTATTTTTTATTTTTACACCGTTTAACAAAAAAAAAAAAATCATTTTTATTTCTATTACAAGAAATGTAAACATTCCTCGTAATAGAAAAAGGCACGACAGGACCTCTTTTTTGTGAGATCTGGGGTCAAAAAGTCCTCAGATCTCACAAGTACACTAAAAGATAGAAAAAAGAAAGAAAAAAAAATTATTATATAAAATGGAAAAAAAAAAAAAAAAGGACCTTTAAACCGGTTGCTAGGCAACAACATTTTCCGTAGCTCCGGTCCTCCAAGACCATAGAGTCAAGTGAGGGCAAGCTTGCCCTCACTCAACATCCTGTCTGTGAGGATCCGGGACCGGATCGTTTTCCCCGCTGCCGGCGGGTCCGGTAAGCGGGGAAAAGGACCGGACGCTGCGGGAGGGGGGGCACCTCTTCCGCCATCCCGGAAGGGTGATCCCACGGCGAATCCGCCGCTGGGACCACCCTTATCGGAAAGCCAACCGTCCACCGTTTAAAAAAATACCAGGGTTATGGCAGCTATCTGCTGCCATAACACCTGTATTTAGGTTTAAACGGAGGACGTATATAAACCTTTTTGGACTTGGACATGGTGGCTGTATGAAGGGTGACAGGTACTCGGGTACTTTGTTGGGCAGGTGACAGGTACTCTGGTACTGATGAGCAGGTGGCAGGTACTCGGGTACTCCGATAGGCAGGTGACAGGTACTCAGGTACTCTGATGGGCAGGTGACAGGCAGGTGATAGGTACTGATGAGTAGTACTGATAGGTGATACTGTACTGATGGGTACTGATGATCAGTACTGATACGTGATAGGTACTGATGAGTACTGATGAGTAGTGATGGGAACTGATGAGCAGGCGGCAAGTACTCGGGTACTTCAGGCGTCAGGTACTCTGATGAGCAGGTGGAAGGTACTCGGGTACTCTGATGGGTAGGTGACAGGTACTCGGGTACTCTGATGGGTAGGTGACAGGTACTCAGGTACTCTGATGACGGGTACTCCGTTGACATCAGAGTACCCGTCATCAGAGTACCCGAGTACCCGTCATCAGAGTACCCGAGTACCCGTCATCAGAGTACCCGAGTACCCGTCATCAGAGTACCCGAGTACCCGTCATCAGAGTACCCGAGTACCCGTCATCAGAGTACCCGTCATCAGAGTACCCGTCATCAGAGTACCCGTCATCAGAGTACCCGTCATCAGAGTACCCGTCATCAGAGTACCCGTCATCAGAGTACCCGTCATCAGAGTACCCGAGTACCCGTCATCAGAGTACCCGAGTACCTGTCATCAGGGTACCTGATGGGTTAGTGACAGGTACTCTTTATTGGGGGGGGGGCAATCAGTGTGTTTGGGGTGCACTGTAGTTGGTAACTAGCTGTTAACACACTCTCTTCCTCACACAGGATCAGTGTGTGAGGAGGAGAACACGGTGACAGCTAGTTACCGTGTTCTCTGATGACATTTGTGACCGGCTGTGATTGGACACAGCCGGTCACGTGGTAAAGAGCCAATTTCATTGGCTCTTTACCTAGATCGGGGGTCGACTCTGTCCAAGGGACGAGCCTCGTCCCCGATCGCTGCTCTGCGCGCATGGCAGAGAGAACGAGCGGCTCGTGCTGGAGCCGCTCATGTGATCGGCTGTGATTGACACAGCCGATCACATGGTAAACAGCCAATTTCTATTGGCTGTTTACCTTGATCAGGGATGGGCTATGTCCGAGGGACGAGCCTCATCCCTGATCGCTGCAATGCGCGCCCCCGGGGGCGCGCAGTAGCAGCTAGAGCGGGCGGACGTCATATGATGGCCGCCCGGAACGGTAAAGCCATCGTGCCGGCGTCATATTACTATGCGCCGGTATGGATGTGGTTAATGTATTGCATTTCATTGTATATTGAGTATTTTTTGTAATTTTTTGTTTGTTATCTATGTTCTACGTGAATTGCCCTTAAAATCCCACTTGGAGAAATCTTTTTTAGGTGTATTGCACTTTAGTTACTTTAACCACTTCAGCCATGGAAGGTTTTACCCCCCCTCCCCCTAATGACCAGGCTGTTTTTTGCGATACTGCGTTGCTTTAACTGACAATTAAACCTAACCGGGTGTGCACTGTACCCAAATAAAATTTGTCTTTTTTTTTTTTTCCCCACAAGTAGAGCTTTCTTTTGGTGGTATTTGATCACCTCTGCGGTTTTTACTTTTGGCGCTATAAACAATAAAAACAATTCTGAAAAAAAAAAAACACTTTTTTACTTTCTGCTATAAAACACATCCAATAAAAAAAAAAAGTTAATCAAATTTCTTCATCAATTTAGACCAATATGTATTCTGCTATATATATTTTTTGGTGTTTATATAAAATTACAAAAAAATCCAATATTGATTGGAGACGCGATAAACCTTTTGCCCAAACCAAACTATGGGAAAGATTTATGGACTTTTTTATTTTTATTTATTTTACTATTATTGGAGGTGATGAGCGTTTTAGCAGGACCGCAACATTGCGGTGGACAAATTTGACAATAGGTGACTCTTAAATGCGCTTTCACTGTATAAATGACACTGGCAGGGAAGGGGTTAACATCCGCACTCAAAGGGTTAACTCTGTTCCCTAGGTGTGCTTTCTTACTGTGTGGGGGATGGACTGACTGGAGGAAGAGAGATCTGTGTTCCTGATTAGCAGGTCTCTCTCTCTCTCCCTCTGTGACAGAGGCAGTTCGCCTTGTTTACATAGGCAGACCGTCGTTCTGTCTCTCCTAGGAAAGATCGGCGGGTCCCGGCAGCCATCGCGGACGGACCGATTGACTCCCACTATGTCCAATTACAGCTGAAGCTTGGCTCCGGTGGCGCGCTCCCAGAGCCAACAGGCATGATGTACAGTTGACGTGATTTTTGCGCTTAAGGGCAGCCCTGCCGCAGTAAATGTACGTGGGGCGGTCTTTGAGTGGTTAAACATGTCAGTACCCTAGATTTCCCTTAAGCGACACTTTTTTTTTTAAAGCCCCCTATAAGTCATCAGTTACATTAAAGGACATCAGGTGCTAGAATTATTGCTCTTATTCCAGCGTGCGCAGCGATATGTAACATGTATTGCAATCTACATTTTCAGGTGTAGGCAACCCACTATGTGTATGTTGGGTATACTTCCAAAAATGGGGGGGGGGGGGGGGGGGAGAGAGATTAGGAAAAGGAGAGTGTTGTCTCCAGAAAGGGAATAGGGATGGATCAGTCGAACTTTGACAGCACCCTGATTTAACAGTGATCACATAACCTAAAGTTAAAAAATATACAAATTTATTAACTACAGCATATTACAATATTAACGTGGACTGGTCGCGCCGCGACCTGTGAGGTCGCACCGGCAAGTCGGATCGCCCCAGTGTGAACGGGGTCTCAGCCAACATCAAAACATTGACATCGATACAAATGAATACAGTATGCTGAAATTTGACGTGGGCGTATATTCCTCAACATGTTTTGCGGCGAGCATCCTCTTCTTCAGGAGGAACAAATGTACATACGCGCTCAAAGGATATTGAACAGCATGTTACTTATTTAGATGCTGTTCATTATCCTTGGAGCGCGTATATACATTTTTTTTCCTCCTGGAGAAGTGGATACTGTTGAGGAAAATACGCCCACATCCTATTTTCGGCATACTGTTTTTTGATGAATAAGTATTAATTTGTATCGATGTCAATGTTTTGATGTTGGATGACCGGTCCATTTTAATATTGTAATATGTTGTATTCAATAAAGTTGTATATTTTTAACTTTATGTGATCACTGTTGAATCACCGTCAAAGCACCCGACCATCCCTTTTCCCTTCCTGGAGACAACACTCTCCTTTCCCTAATCTTCCCATAACACCCCCCCCCCCCCTCTTATTTTTTTTTATTTCAACCACATGCTACCCACACCCCGTCAAATAACAGTGGAGCGGTGCATCCATTGTTCTGGGACGCAGTCATGACAACGCACCAGAACTGCCTCTCACGCGCCCCCGGGGGGCGGGCAGATCGGCGATCGTGGCCGCGCCGTGTTGCTAGGACACGGCGCAGCCCCAATCCAATCACAGCTGGTCACATGTAAATAGGGTAGACTATCAGCGGCTCCTCCTCACAGGGGAGACAAGTACATGTAATCAGGCCACTGATCATCAGTGCCCTGATTACACAAATGTAAAATCAAGTGCCAATCAGTGCCCATAGTGCTGCCAGTCAGTGCCTGCTCATCTAGGCACTGACTGGCAGCACTGTGGGCACTAATGGTGCTGCCTGTCAGTGCCCATCAGTGCGGCATATTAATACCTCCTAATCAGCGCCGCCTCATCAGTGCACATGGCTCGCAGCTCTAATATGGAGGCTGCCTTTTAGTCACCAACTCTATTGAATGCATGATAAAATGAGCCTAGGCTAAAGAGCAGTGTTGGATGGCCTACATTTAGTTCCATATCCTTAAGTCCTGGTTCACACTGGTGCGACACAGGAAAGCCTTCGACTCAGTGCCGGTTCCCGCATCGCACCAGAATCGCACAGTGCTTCACACTGAGATCTGTAATGTAAAATGAATGACCTCCCCAGATTGGATCACAGTGCGATCTGTGAAATGGTGCAGGAATTGAATCGCATAGGTGTGAACACTCATGGATCCGGTTCAAGTGGGAACCAAAAAAAGGGTCCTGCACCATTTTGGTGCGAGAGCGATTTTAGCCATAGTTTGTATGGCTGAAGTAGCAACTCAGACATCACATGTGGTCTGTACTGGCATCGCACTAGTGTGAACCAGACTTATTGAAGGATGGGTGGCCTATATTGTGCACATTGCTTCCATGTGCTGGTATGACATTCATTTTTGAATGGCACCCCAACACACAATGACCGTAATCCTGATAACCTAAATTGAAAAGTCAGCAACTACAAATACTAGAGCTGCTGACTAAACTGTCACCTAGGGCTTGACAAATTGGCTTTGAATCCAGGAGTCGGCTAAAAAAAAGTTAGGAGCCAGATTGCGCGTGGCGATATGTAACTTGTATCGCGATCAAAGTTTTCATGCGTAGTGCATATTTGTGGGGGGGGGGGGGTTTATGCGCTTGGGTGTAACTTTCATTTTTTACAAAGTCCCCTGTGTGATGTTTATTGGGTGACAGGTTCTCTTTAATAACCTGCGTATGTGGAAGCAATCGGGCAGCAGCAAAGCCGCCTGAATGCTTCCACCTGACAAGTGAGCCCTGCAGGGCTAATGTAGAACTTCTCACCCGATCCAGCTTTTTCCTGGCCTACTGGCACCTAACTGTGGGCAGTCAGCTGCCCACTGTGCATGCATGAGCCTCGCGCCCTGTGAATGGTCCCGCAGTCTCCTGGAACCTGTGATGTGTCCTGGGGGGGGGGGGGGGGGGGGTAGAGGGGTAGACCTCAAAGACCATCCAAATAGCGGGGGGGGGTAGAGCTTTCCCTAGTTTTGGGTAAAGTTCTACTCTAAGCAACTGATCAACAGATGGCACAGCTGAGGTCTGCAACACCCAGTAGCCAGCAGCCACATGGCTTTTTAAAGGGATGCTGGGGATGTTTTCTTTAAGGGTCATTTTGCACGGGCTTCCTGCTCGACGGACTCTGTTTTGCTCAACGGGGATCGATCCACTGAGCAGGGGGGGGGGGGGGTGACAGGTCTGTCTCTGCTTACTTAGCAGAGACAGACCTGTCAGGTCCCCGCTCTCCTGTATGGGAGATCGGATGAAAACGGACAGGCCGTCTGATCCTCCAGACAGATTGAAAATAGGGTTTCCTCCCGTCTGGACTTCACGGACAGGATTGGATAGCTGGTGTCAGCGGAGATGTCACCTCTGCTCCATAGGGATGCATGGAGCATCCAATCAGGTCCGCCTAAAAAAAAAAAACGGACAGGTGGACCTGATGGGGGGGGGGGGGGGGGGCCTAAGAGGTTTTTTTTTTTTTTTTTTTTAAAAAAACAAGGCAGGGTGCTGTGATTATTACTGGGACCTGCTGGCCTCTTCCACCAAATCCAGAGCATAAGGCCCCGTTCACATAGGGGCGACGCTACTTCGCACCGCGACCTCCGAGTTCGCAGTGCGAGCAGCGCGCCGCGACCTCGGAGCGGCCGCCACGGACCTTTTTCTAGGTCGGATCGACTTGTGTCGCTCCTATTAGAACGGGTCCGCAGCTTCCCTATGGGAGGCGACCTGTGAGGCGACCAGGTCGCCTCACAGGTTGCCCTAGTGTGAACCGGGACTTAAGCTGCAGACACCCAGTAATGACATTATTGGGTCTCAAAAGAGTTATTCCTTGAAAACGAAAATAGTTTTGTTGAATTGTATTTGCATGTTGATCGGGGACGGCTGTGTTGTAGTGTGGGTGGATCCTAAATCTCACTAAGATCTCCGCTGTCAGCTGCAGGCAAGAAAATGAAAGTTTGGATCTGTAATAAAAGATCTGATTGGCTCTTCAGGGTCACGTGCTTCCAATACATCCTGAAAATATATGGGAATAGTGACCTTCTGCAGTTAGCGCTGTATTTTTGCCGTGTTGTTCTGAGCTCTTTTTCCTCGGGGGATGATATTTGCATGGAGTTTGTACATGCCGTCATTGTTTTGGAGGGATTGCCCCCAGGTGGCTGTGTAATAATTATACCTCACTGAGACATCAAAATACAGAGGCAGCATTTATTATTCTCAGGAACTAGAGGGTGTGACGGCTCTGAGCTTATCAATGATGGGGCTGTTTTGTTATATTAGAAGCCTGAATAACAGCGAAGTGTCTCGTCTCCAAACCATCCGTTCCCCCAACCCCCCCAAGGTGGCTGTCCTTTATCTCAGCCTGGTGCATGTGATACCTTTTTATTGTTTGAGAAGGTTAAAGTACACTTTTTAAAGATTGGCTTTTCTGTCTGCACCCTTTACCAGGGGTCAGGTGCAGACTGGAAAGTCTTGGTCCACCTTGTACAAAAACGTAATAACAGCGGCAGCACTGATTTATGATGAATGTGCGTTTAATCGTTTTTGCGGCAAAGCCATCAGGTATCTGGACAGTTTGGTTTTTGGGGATGGTGTATGCAAACCGGGTTTTGTTGCACCCTAAATAAGGCTGTAACGCATAATGTGCTCTAAACCGCGGGCTTTGTCTTTGACCCTTTCGCTGACACTGGCATATGTCCTATGTCAGCAGCAGGGGGCTCCACTCACACTCCTGGCATCTGTAGAAGCTGGGTGTTCTACTGACAAGGTGACTGTCAGCTGTCTGCTTTAATTGGTCGGCTGTACACACACCATGGAAACATTCACCCCCCCCCCCCCCCCCCCCATATAATATTTCTAGATGAGGCAAACCATTAAGGTAGTTGTAAAGCCTTAAGGTTTTTCCCCCTAACCACTTAGAGGAAGTAAACGCACGTAAAGGCATAATGAGCTAGTATGCATCACATATTGGCTCATTATGAAATACTTACCTAAAAGCGAAGCCCCCGAAGTGTCGCCCGCTCAGCAACAGGGCGGCCGACATGTCCGGCCACCCTGCTTCCTTGTTCGCATCCTCTGGCCATCTGATTGGCCGGAGGCACCTTTACATCACTCCCGCGCATGAGCCGCCGTTCACGGCATAGGGTTCTGAAGGAACGGCCGTTCCTTCAGAGCGCATGCGCTGATGACGTCATCGGCTGTATGCACTGTAAATATCTCCTAAACGGTACAAGTTTAGGAGATATTTATAGCACCTATAGGTAAGCTTTATCATAGGCTCATCTATAGGTAAATTTCAAAAACGTGGGTTTACAACCACTTTAAGGGCCAGGCCTATCTCTGACACTTGTTAGTATAAAAGTTTTTAAAATCAGTATTTGTTGCTAGAAAATTACTTAAAGCGGTTGTAAACCTGAAAAAAAAAAAAAAAAACCTGCAAGACAAAGGCATAAATGAGCTAGTTAGTATGCATCACATACTAGCTCATTATGTATTACTTACCTTAGAACGAAGCCCAGACACCGCTGTGGGAACTGACATGATCCCTCGACGTCTTTTGGGTTCGGCGGCTCCGGCGCTGTGATTGGCCGGAGCCGCGATGACGTCACTCCTGCGCATGCGCGCGCGAGTCATTTTCCGGCAAGCTCCCGGCATGGAAAGCTGAAGGTTCGCTGGACCTTCAGAGCGCATGCGCTGCTCGCGTGAGCGGCTGCATGCACTGCAAATATCTCCCAAACCGTGCCGGTTTAGGAGATATTAATTGTACCTACAGGTAATCCTTATTATAGGCTTACCTGTAGCTAAGTGTCAAAAAGCGGTATACTACCGCTTTAAGGCTCCTTTCACACTTGTGCGACTTCAAAGTCGCACAATTTTACTGCAATTTTGATGCAAGTTTGAGTGGGCTTATGTCTTTTCCTCAAAACGCATCAAAATCATGCCAAAAGTAGTGCAGGGACTACTTTGCAGTCGGTGCAACTTCAAGTCGCACAGATATAAATGAAGTCGTGCGTGTGTATGTATATGTATATGTGTGTATATATATATATATATATAATTTTTCTTTTTTGGACACAGCTCCTGATATTACCATTTTGGTTATACTGCCCCTACAGGAGTAGGACACTAGGCAGAAAATAATTCTGGCTACACCCATGGGCAGTCCCCAGGGGTATACTCCCTCTCTGCTAGAGCCACTCAGTTTTTTTTTTTTTTTTCTCCTGCCTTGTAAGGAGTAAGCACCTATTTCCTTGCTGGGATCTTTGGTCCTGGCAAAATTTTTTAGACAAAGTTTTTTTTATTTCTCCTGGATTTTCTTCTACAATCAACTGCCGGACTGGGTGAAGATCTGGTCGCCCCAGTCTGGCCAGCCAGCGTTTGCAGACCTCAGCTCCGCGCTAGGTTGGCTGCGACATAGCTGTACTGGACGGGAACTGGCCTGCGAGTTAAAACTCCTCACAAGGTTGCATATGACCGTGTCT
Organism: Pelophylax lessonae; assembly: GCF_965119305.1. Taxonomy (NCBI): domain Eukaryota; kingdom Metazoa; phylum Chordata; class Amphibia; order Anura; family Ranidae; genus Pelophylax; species Pelophylax lessonae. The sequence goes on along the minus strand of NC_138768.1, from coordinate 55,836,807 downwards.
TGGCCCGAGTCGCATCATTCCTCCTGGCTGACACCCCCCCCCCCCCCCCTTTTCAACGGAGAGGGGTTCTGTCTGAAGCAGTACACGCCTGGTTCCTGGTATGGTGAGTAGCTGTGTCCCCCCCCCCTCTCCCCCTGGAGGGTTTTGGGGCAGACTTGGGATGGTCGGAGCCCCGGGTTCCCCTCCATCCCGCTGGGCCCCCCCTCCAAGTCCCTCTTCCTGTCACCCCTCTCGCTGGAGCTATTTGGGTGGTCTGGACTTTTTCCTGGGATGGGGGCAGGGCGTTAACTGGCAAAGGGGGCCAGGGGGGGTGTGCCGCCGGCGACCGAATGACCCAACTGTGCAGGGGGGGGGGGGGTTGTACCTGGTGGGGGCTCCTGCCAGGGCCCCCTGTCCTGCCTTTATCTGTCCTTAGATCTGTCACCCTGGTCTCCCTCCTGGGTTCCTGAAAGCCTTGTGGTGCCCCCCCCCCCGGTGACTCATTGAGCCTTTGGCGCACACTTCCCCCACCTCTGATCCCCTCTGCGGCTGCGGGGCCCTCCGTGTTCCAACCATCCATCCATGCACTGACGGCGGTCCTGAAGTCCCTTGTGTCCCAGATGGAGGTGGCTTGCAGATGACGGGCTAGCAAAGAGGGCCCCCTGCCTCATCCGTCTCCTCAGATCCTGAATCTGATTTGGCCGCCGCGGACGTGGGTCACCCTGCTGGGTCTGCAACCACGCGTCTGGAATCCTCTTGATAGTGAGGATGATTTCTCCACATCTGTTACTGCACAAAAAAAAAGGCGCTGGTGGATCCAAATGAACCTGGTCCGGCAAGCAAAGGTCGGGCTTCTCCAGACCTGTGGACAGGGCTCTTTCTGCATAAAGTTGCACCCTCACCTGTATCAGGGGTGTGGGAGGGATGTCCTCGCTGGTTTCTGGACCCGTGGACTTCCCGGGTGCAAGACAAGTGGGTCCATAAAGATAGTTTCGCTCTTGTCCCCTGGCAAGGTTTTTTTCCTTCCAACTTGCGCCTGTCCCAAGACCGTTTTTTCCAGGGCCTGTTTGGGGCAGGACAAGACCTGTTCCTTCCTCGGAACGTTTTCAGGGTTTTTAGCAATCTCTCATCAGAGTGGGGGCACTCTGATATATTGGAGGTGTAATACTGGCCAGATCAGCAGGTGAAAATGGGGGGAAAACAAATGCAGCCACCACATCTAGTGATTGGTAAGCTGCAATATATTAGTTTTGGGTTTAATGCTGCTTTAGGCACTTTTTTTTTTTTTTTTTGCTTTAGTTTTTTAGCCAATAAGCTAGTTAATATGGGGGGGGGGGGTATAAATGCAAGTTTTTTTTGAGGGGGGGGGGCGCGGCTGCTTAATGAAGTCTGTTGGCGCTAGTGTGTGCTCAGGTGTGGACAGACACCGCTAAGAATCATGGGAAAAATATTTTGGGCTTTACATTACTGTCCTAAGCAGAACAGAAGAGACCTTTCTGGGTGATTCTGGCAATCCAGTGGCAATCAATGTATTGAACTTTTCAACTGGGTGATGTCACGGTTTGCTTTGTCATAAATATTAGCGGGTGTAATGACTAGTCATATCTCCCCTTATCTCTGGACAGGCGACACAATTGTCGCCTATTTCTGTGACTATAAATCTGGCCGTACGTGTAAGGTTTATGTTGTGCGGGCTGAAAAAGATGCACTATATTGTCAAAGTATTGGAACGCCTGCCTTTACACGCACATGAACTTTAATGGCATCCCAGTCTTAGTCTGTAGGGTTCAATACTGAGTTGGCCCACCCTTTGCAAGTTTGCAGCTAGAACGGCTTCAACTCTTCTGGGAAGGCTGTCCACAAGGTTTAGGAGTGTGTCTATGGGAATGTTTGGCCATTCTTCCAGAAGCGCATTTGTGAGGTCAAGCACTGATGTTGGACAAGAAGGCCTGGCTTGCCGTCTGCGCTGTAATTCATCCCAAGTTGCGCTGTAATTCATCCCAAGTTGGACAATTTCATACTCCCAACTTGAGGTTCTTAATGTCAGGACAGTACAAATATTCCCCAAATTACTGTTTACTTTCCAAAAAAAAAAGTCTAAGGCATTTAGGAAGGGACATGGCAAGTTTTTTATTTATTTTTTTTTTTCTCTTCTTTCGTTCCATGATGGACACAGCTCCTTATCATCTTGACTACGTGGGTTATGCTGCCCCCTACAGGAGTAAGACACTAGGCAGGAAAAAAGCTTCACTACGCCTTTGGGGGCAGTCCCAGGGGGGTATACTTCCACTCGCTGCTATAGGTAATCATTTTTTTTGTTTTTGTTCATCTGCCTAGTCAGGAGTAAGGACCTAGTTCCTTGCTGGGATCTCTGGTCCTGGCAATTTTTTCCTCTTTATTTGTTTCTGTGAGAACTACAATCAAGTGCCGATCTGGATAATCTAGATCCAGAGGGTCCCCGCAGTCTGGCCAGCGAGTGCATGCAGACCGCAGCTCCGTGCTAGGTTGGCCGCGACATAGCTCCACTGGACGGGGGCTATGTTGCCGCCGACATAGCCCCACTGGACGGGGGCTGGCCTGCAAATTAAGTCTCGCGAAGGGTCATACCAACTGGCTTCGGCTTGACTCGCAGCGTTTCCTCCTGGCCGACATCACCCACATTACGATGGAGCGGTGTCCACCCTGTTCCTGGTGTAGTAAGTAGCTGGTCCCCCCTCTACCCCTGGAGGGTTTTGGGGTGGATGTGGGCCCCTCCCTGGGATGGTCGGGCCCCCCCCCCCCCTTCTCGGTGGTCTAATGCAGGCCCCTGCTCCCAAAGGGGGGGGGCATACAGTTTTAGGTTGGCCTGGGGTGTTGAGCTGGCAATTGGGGGTAGGGGGGGAGCGTACCGCCAGTCACCAAACCTTGGGAGGGAGCTGCGCAGGGCTACCATTATCTTGTAGCCTTTTATGCTACAGATCTGCGGCCATTTTTCTTGTGGTTTCCCAGTGAAAATAGCGGCGGTCATGTTTTTGGAGCCGAATTTGGCAGTGATTTGGCAATGGGAGCCCCTCCTCGGCCTCTAGTCCTGATCCCTGTATATTCCTTTTCCTGATCGCCACATAGTGTGCAGTTCGGTAGACCGGTGGTGGCAAGTCTTGTTTGGTGGGGTTCTCTCTCCCTCTCTCTGTTGTTGGAGCGGTAGTGCTCTGTGCTGGGCCTTTTGGTGCCGCCAGCGGTGGGGTGTCCCTTGCAGTGTTCTACATTTTTTTTTTTTTTTTTTTTTTTTTGTGGGTTCCCCTCTCCATTAATGGAGTCCCTGGAGCATATTTCCCCACCTGATCCCCTCTGAGGCTGTCAGGCCATCCGGGTCCCAACAACTGACTGCACTGATGACGGTCCTGGAGTCCTTGGTGTCCCAAGATGGATTTGGTCCTGGGCTAATAGGCTAGCAAAAAACGTTCCCCGCCTTCACCTGCTTCCTCTGTCTCCTCAGATCCAGAATCTGATTCGGCTGCCACGGATGCGAATTACCCTTTGGGATCTGCATCCACGCACCCTGTGTGTTCAGATAGTGAGGATGATTCCTCTGATCCTCAAGCTGTGCATGAAAAGGCACTAGTGGATACGCTGATTTTATCAGTGCGGGAAACCTTAAAGATGGAGGATGCGACTAACGCAGCATCAGAGGCGCGTGTCACCTTTGGCACCCACAGGTCCTCCAAAGCGGCGAAGGTTTCCTGCCTTCTTTGACAATATTGTCACAAAACAGTGGGGGTGCCCAAAACGCACCTTTGCAATGCGGTACCCCTATAAGAATTCCCTCCTTTAAAAAAATAGACGGTTCCTCCTGTAGTGGACTCCCCGGTTTCCAGGTTGAATAAAGCCACCATAATCCCGGTTGAAGAGTCCCTGGCCTTCTCAGATCTGGCTTATAGGGGGTTGGAGGCTTTGACCCGCCATATGTTCACTGTGGCGTGTTCGGCACTTAGGTCGGGATTTACTATTGCCCTGGTGTTGCAAGCTATGACAGCGTGGGCAAAACTTCTACATTGGGACCTGGAGGGGGGAACCGCTCCGCCCCTGCCTTTGGAGAGCTTGCAGGTCAGTTGGTCCAAGGGCTACAAGTTTGTCTGTGAAGCCTCTTTGGATGCGGTTCCTTTGATTTCTAGACTGTCTGTCTCAGCAGTGGTCCTGCGGTGCAATATCTGGCTGAAATGCTGGTCTGCAGACCAGACTTCTAAGTAGGCCTTATCCGATCATCCATTTGTGGGGCATCACCTGTTTTGGAGCTTCCTTGGATGACATCCTCAAAGGCTTCTCAAGAGGAAAGAGTACTCTTCTTCCTAAGGCTTCCAAGGGTAAGGAATCCCGTCGCAGACGGGGGGGCCTTTTTTTTTTGGCTCACAAAGTGGCCTTGTCGTCCCTCAGGGTCTCAAGACAAGGGATCTAAGCCCTTCAGAGCTTAGAGATTCTAAGAGGACCTGGTCCGACAAGCCACAATACCGAAGTTCTGAATATAATCCAGACGCACGGTGGTGGCGTCCCTACACCAGGGGGATTTCCTCGCCTCCATTGACATCAGGGATGCCTACCTACACATCCTAAAATGTGTCGGCCACCAGCACTTCCTCCGCTTTGCCATGGACTAGGAGCGTTAACAGTTTGTGGCGTTACCCTACTGGTCTTGCCGTCGCTCCTCGGATCTTCACAAAAGTATTGACCCGGTGCTAGCATTGCTGTGTCAGCGGGGGATAGCGTAGTGGGGTATCTGGACAATCTGCTTTTGCGAGCAGAGTCTTCGCCTTCTCTGTTGGCCAACTTTGAAGATTACTCTGCCAACTCTGAGGAAGTTCTGAAGATTCAGAATCCAACCGAAGGCTGCTCTGATTCTGTCCACAAGCCTGGACTATCTGGGTCTGCCTCAGTCAGTGTTTCTTCCTCTGGGAAAACTTTAGAAATTGCAGGAAGCAATTAAGCTTCTGCTGTCCAGCAGATGGTCATCTCTTCGGTCTTGCATGGGGGTATTGGGCCTGCTGGTGTCTACGTTCGAGGCAGTTCCGTTTGCGCAGTTTCACACCAGATCTCTGCAAAAGGATTCTGGTGAAATGGAACAAGAATCCTCAGTTTCTAAACAATCGGATCCTGTTGAGCCGGAGTAAGAGGGGGTCCCTGGTTTGGTGGCTTTGTTCTCCAGCACTTCGTCAGAGCAAATCGTTTTTTTTTCCCCCTGTATTGGACGGTCGTCACCATGGACGCCAGCCTGTCTGGGTGGGGAGGTGTCCTTTGCACAGTGTGCTCAGGGGGTCTGGACTCTGGAAGAGTCCAAGCTACCGATCAATGTACTGGAGCTCGGAGCGATCAGACTCTGCCTGGATCATTGGATATGTCGTCTCCAGAGATGTCCGGTACGGATTCAATCGGACAATGCCACGGCCGTGGCCTATGTCAATCACCAAGGCGGCACGAGGAGTGTCTTGGTGGCTCGGGAAGTAGCCATCATTCTAAGGTGGGAAGAACTTTCGTTCCAGCCCTCTCTGCTGTGTACATTCAAGGTGTGGAAAATTGGCAGGCGGATTACCTCAGTTGGCAGGCGTTGGACTAGGGGGAATGGTCACTTTATCCGGAGGCATTTCATCAGTTGTCTCCCCCGTGGGGTACTCCCGAGGTTGATCTGTTGGCCTCTCGCCTCAACAGGAAAATGCAGAGGTTTGTTGCACAGTCCTGGGATCCTCTAGCCGACGCCACAGCGCCTGATTTAAGCTTTTCCTCCTCTCCAGCTTCTGCCGAGACTCTTGCGCCGGATCGAGGCAGAAGGGATTCCGGTCATCCTAGTGGCTGCAGACTGGCTTCACCAGTCTTGGTATGCCGATCTGGTACAGGTGGTCGCTGATGCTCCTTGGAGACTTTCTCTCAGAGAAGATCTGTTGTCACAAGGGTCAATCTTCCATCCTGCTCTTCAGTTGCTGACTTTGACGGCTTGGCTGTTGAAAGCCAGGTGCTGAGAGATAGAGGGTAGTCTGACTCCTTGATTCCTACGCTGTTAAAAGCTAGAAAATCTCTACTGCTAGGAAGATTTACCATCGTACTTGGAAAATGTACATTGCGTGGTGTGAATCCCTCAGGGTTCACCCTCGCTCCTTTTCGGTGACTTGGATCTTGGCCTTCCTCAAATGAGGGGTTGAGCAGCGCCTGGCCTTGAGTGGTGTTTTTTTTTTTTTTGCAACGCCTGTTGGCCACACACTCCTTGGTGCGTACCCTTCTCCAGAGAGTGAGAAACTTGGTTCCTCCATTGCCACTGTGGGACCTCAATTTGGTGTGCGTTCTCCAGAAACCGCCCTTTGAAAACATTTGGTAGGTTCCCCTGCTTGCATTGTCCCAGAAGTTGGCTTTTTTGGTGCTTCTGCACGCAGGGTGGCGGAGCTGGCAGCGCTGTCTTGTCCGCTTTACCTGGTGGTTTACAGAGATAAGGTGGTTCTTCGTCCATGTCCGTCGTTCTTTCTGAAGGTCATCTGATTTTCATTTAAATGAAGACATTGTGTTGCCCTCCCTGTGTCCCAGGCCTAAGCATTCTAAGCAAACTGCCTTGCATTCCCTGGATGTGGTTCGGGCAATAAGATTGTATCTGGCAGCTACGGAGTCTTTAGAAAGTCAGACTCACTATTTGTCCTCAGATGGACCTCACAAAGGGTTGGCTGCTTCTGCAAACATTTCCAGATGGATCAGACAGACTGTGGTTCAGTCGTATTCCATTAAGGGTCAGGTTCTTCCTCTCCCTGTTAAAGCGCACTCTACGCGGGCGCTTAGTGCCTCCTGGGCCTTCCATCATCAGGTGCCAGTGATGCATGTTTGCAAGGCTGCTACCTGGTTGTCTGTGCACACTTTTACAAAGTTTTATAAGGTGGATGTGTTGGCATCGGCGGATGCTTCCTTCGGCCACAAGGTTTTGCAAGCTGCTGTTTAGAAGACTTGGTCCTCTTTGAGGGTTGTTTTTTTTTTTTTTTTTTTTTTTTTTCAGGTGAGCTTCAGTTTTGTTGAGCTCCATGTTACCTGGTTGGCTTGGGAAGTATATTTTTCTTGCTTTTTCCACCCCTCATGTTTGACACTGCTTTGGAACTTCCCACGTAGTTAGGATAAGGAGCTGTGTCCCTCAATGAATGAAAGGGAAAATTGGATTTTTGACATACCATATAATCCATTTCTCTGATGTTCATTGAGGGACACAGAAGAGAAAATCCAGACTCCATTTAGAGGGGTGGGTGCTGACACTGCTTGTAACAAAACGGAGTACCTATAGCAGAGAGTGGGAGTATACCCCCTAGGACTGCCCCATAGGGGTAGTCAAGTTTATTTTATTTTTATTTTTTTCCTGCCTAGTGTCCTACTCCTGTAGGAGGCAGCATAACCCAATCGTAAAATCCCTTTTCTCTAAGTGAAAAATCCAATTTTTTTTGGAAAATTAAGAAATTAATTTTTTCCCTGACCAAGGGGGGTGATCAAGGACATGTATATCCTTCTTTTTTTTTTTTTATTTACAATTTGCTAGTACAATGAAGATCATTTCTTTAAACTGTTATGAATGGGGTTACGTTCATGAGAGCTGTGAATACTAGTGATCTGTGATTGGCTGTAGCTAATCACATGGTATAGGGTGCTGTGATTGGCCCAGGTACCACGTGACAGCTGTGGGCCAATCTAAGCACAGCGCCACCTTGTGTTTATAAACGCAAAATGATGTACGGGTACATCGTTTAGCCTGTATATGGCGCTTGCCCACAGTAAATGTACTGTGGGCAGTTGGCAAGTGGGTTAATCCATTCGCTGTCTTTTCAGTAAACCTATGATTTAATCTGGAGAATCCCTTTAAATTGGGGACCTGTAATGAGATGATATGGGGGGGGGGGGTCATTGCTGACCCCTCATGCCGAAAATGTTGGTTGCCATGTGATCATGCCAATCCAACAGTTTCAATATTTTGCCTCACTAACCAGGAATAAGTGTGGCAGCCAGAATTTCTTTGCGTTCTTGCTCCAGCTAAGTTGAGTGGTTCTACTGAAGTCAGAGGCAGCAAGGTCATCATTGATGGCCTACATGTTTCCTCTTAGGTGTGCTTTTTTTTTTTTTTTTTTTAGGGGGGGAAGGGGGGTGTTTTCTCTTTTCTTGTAGTGTACCTGTATTCATTTTTTAGTTTAACTTTTTTTTCTTTTATTTTTTTTTTTCATATCCATCTAGGATGCAAGATCAAGGCGCTAAGGGCGAAGACTAACACCTACATAAAGACCCCAGTCCGGGGTGAAGAACCAGTATTTGTCGTTACTGGAAGGAAAGAAGATGTAGCGATGGCAAAAAGGGAAATCTTGTCGGCTGCGGAACACTTCTCCATGATTCGAGCATCTCGCAACAAAAACGGCCCTTCAGCTGCTAGCGTTCAGTGCACTCCCAACCTTCCAGGTCAAACCACCGTACAAGTCAGAGTACCTTACCGAGTGGTTGGCCTTGTCGTCGGGCCAAAGGGAGCTACCATTAAACGTATACAGCAGCAAACACACACCTACATTGTCACTCCAAGTCGTGACAAAGAACCAGTGTTTGAAGTCACAGGGATGCCAGAAAACGTTGATAGAGCCCGGGAGGAGATTGAAATGCACATAGCCATGCGCACTGGCAACTACATCGAGCTCAACGAAGAGAACGATTTTCACTATAACGGTACAGATGTCAGCTTTGAAGGTAACTGCTTAACCGCAACCTGGTTAAATGCAAATCCATCCGCCCCGTGCCGTAACAAAATGATTTCCAACTACCGAAACGATAGCTCAAGTTCCTTGGGAAGTGGATCGACGGATTCCTTTTTTGGAAGCAATCGGCTCGCTGACTTTAGCCCAACCAGTCCCTTTGGCGCGAATAATTTTTGGTTTGGTGAAGCCATGCCCCCCGTTGGCTCAGAAGAACTAGCCGATGCCTCTGCCTTTGATCCGATACCATCTCCGCCTGAGCCACTATGGGCGACTTTTGACCAGGGAAATCCACTCTCCGGGTACGGAAATGAAGTCCCAGCAAAATCTCCACGCAGGGGCAGCATGTCCCCTACTTTCCCCGAAGGTCTGGAATACCCAGTGGGCAGAAGTGTTAGAAGTGACCTTTCAAGCACAAACGAGACTGGGCTTCCCATATACATCCCTGCATTCTCCAACAGCACCAACAGCTACTCCTCTTCCAGCGGCGGCTCCACCTCCAGTTCCCCACCTGAAACAAGGCGCAAACACGACTGCGTCATCTGCTTCGACAACGAAGTCATAGCTGCCCTCGTTCCCTGCGGCCACAACTTCTTCTGCATGGAGTGCGCCAACAAAATCTGCCAGAAAGAGATGCCACTCTGCCCGGTTTGCCAGTCGCCAGTCAACCAGGCCATACAAATACATTCTTAAACATTTTTTGGTTTTTTGTTTTTCCTCCAACAAGCACTCTACAGCAGTCTTCCTCTAATATATATCTCTTAGCATATATAAAGGCCAGTCTGGCTATAAAAATAAAAATTAAACTTTGCTGCTACCAACTCATGTTAAAAGATTCTGCATGCCCGTTCTGACTTTAGCCAATTTCAGTCAGTTGGCATTGATTCTTCCTGATGTTGGTATATACAACGTATGATAAATAATTTTTACAGGTAGTTATGTGAAAACGAAAACTATGTTTACATAGGTTGAAATTCAATCACATTTTTTCTGTTTTCTAGAATTCTTTTCACTACTTTTTTTTTTTTTTTTGTTTACCCAAAACGAGAAATATAAATTTCTGTTTATAACGATAAAACTAGTTTTGGGAGGGGGGGGGGGTGTGATTTAAAAGAAACAACCCCTGCAGTATTGGCAGACGGGGTGGATTTTGTTGTACATCACTGTTAAGAATGTGAAACACTACCCCAAAATCTTTTCTATTTTCAGGTTGAGAACTGTCCATATGTCAGTCTGCATTTTTTTTTTTTTTTTTTTTTGTAAACTCTGAATTTCATTTATTTAAAAAGAAAAACAAAGCTTTACAATGCACAAACAGGCTAATTGGGAATATTTTTACTCCCATTAGTCCGATCAAGTTATTAATATATTATTTTAGGAAAATATATTGTAAATGTGAATACTTTTTAATTGAGCCAGCCATGACTTGAACTTTTAGTTTTAGTTAACCAAGGGAAAGGCTGGGAAAGGACTACATTTTACCAAAATTTGAGGGTGGATGATGACACTCATATAATTTAAAGTATCGTCGTGTATTTTAGATCTCACGCAGGTAGGGAGGGGGGGTATAGTTATATATACGTATATATATATATATATATATATATATATATATATATATATATATATATATATATTTTTTTTTTCCTTATTTTTGCATTTCAAATTTTCAACCTGTGGATTTATTCAGTTAAATCTTCCAGTCTGTTTTTAAAAATACATCAAATATGCAGGAAAGAAAACCTAAGGAATTTTCTAATATTTTTGAAGCCTTTTCTGAGTCCTAAAAAAAAAAAAAAAAAATTTCTTTTTTCACAAGAACACAAAACTGAAAACTGTAAAAGTCTGTACTGACTGAGAGAAATCTTTATTTTTTATTTCCACTTGAAGTTACATTTCGTATATATAAATTAAAAGTTTACAAACTTACGTTTTTTTTTTATTTTTCGTTATAAAAAAAAAAATTGCCTAGATGGCATATTATTATATTATATAAAAAAAAAAAAATATCAGATGCTCATTGCTTGTAGAATAGTTTACGTCAGTATTGAAAACTTTTAGCTGCCGTCTTAGCAAAGTTCGCACGAACATAACGCCAAGCATGTATTTTTATATATTAATATTGCATTGTACACCTCGACTAACAAGCCAAGGAGTTATAATCTATACATTAGATGCGTGTACCATTTATATTAACTACAAATGTTAGTATCAAAAACTATTAATATAGTTTTAGTATTGCTAATTTTACTACACTTTTGTTATGTATATGTAGGGATGTCATAGGGATTCTAAATTCAGTTTGAGTAAAGGTTAAACAAAAAAAAGCATATATTTTATGATAAAAGGGCCTTTAACTTATTATATGGCCAAAGCACTGATATATATTTGCTGTAAAGAGAATTATAAGAGTTTTATTTTTTTGGATATTAAACGTTAATAAAGACATGTTTCCATTAACTTGAGACAATTCTTGCGTTTTGCATGATTGATTTTTTAGGGTATTTGAGGAGCTTATTGGAGACATGAGGAGAGATTTGCTAAAACTGGTCCCTTTTTTTATTATGTTGAATTGTAACTGTACTGTCGGCCTTCGTTTTGTAAAGCGCTGTGCAAACTGTTAGCGTTATAGAAATCCGATATAACTGGTGCAGCTCTGTATAGAAACCACAATTCGCTTCCAGGTTTTATTCACCAAGCTTAAGGGCTCTTTCACACATGGAGTCCGTCAGACGGACTCCGTTTTCTCAGCCGGGGATCGATCCGCCGGTTCCCCCGCTGAGCAGGATGATGACAGCTCCGTCTCTGCTCTGTGTGCGGAGACACAGCTGTCAGGTCCCCATGCATCTCTATGGGGGAATCCGATGGGAACGGACCGCCTGTCCGTTCTCATCCGATCCCATCCGCTGAATGAATGGAAAATAGGGTTTCCATCCGCCCAGATTTGACGGATCGGATGTCAGCGGACATGTCTCTGCTGACATCCGATGCCCCATAGAGATGCATGGGGTGACCGTTCAGATCCGCCAAAAAAACTGACAGGCGGATCTGAACGGTCCACCTGTATGAAAGTGGCCTTATTCAACAAGCTGAAGTTAGTTACTGTGCATGTGAAGGTAAAGTAATTGTAGAGTAGGTGGACAATAAAGAGAACCTGTTTCATTGCACTGAATGGGACAATGGGCTTGCTTTAAGGGTTTGTTTGTACCGTGTCCAGAGACTTTCCTCCCTCCTCCCAAATGAGCAGAAGCTCCACTTTTGGGTCGAACTCCACTTTAAAATTAAAAACCTGTGTGCATCATAATTACCTGGGCCCCATCTTAATGTTGCACGAGATACTCTGCTGTCCGGGACTCTACCCCCTGATTGGCTGAGATGCACAGTGGCTGCTATTGGCTCCCACTGCTGTCAGTCAGTGAGCCAGAGAGGGGGTGCGTCCCAGCTGAGGCTTCATGTTTGAATAGACACAGAGCAGAGGCTCAGCTCGGGTGCACTCATAGCAAGCTGCTTGCTGTGGGGAATGAGGGAGGGGCCCGGAGCGCCGTTGAGGGACCTGAGAAGAGGAGGAACTGGGCTGCTCTGTACAAAACCACTGCACAGAGGAGGTAAGTATAACATGTTTGTTAAAGTGGATTTTCACTGCATCTGAGCACCACAAACACTATTCAATTCATTTTTTTAATATTTAAAGCATACTCCCCTATTTATCGATGTCTCCATGCTTTTATTTTGGTGAGAAATCACTTCCTAGCATTTCTGGCCGTGGCCATCTTTAATAAGGGCAAATGATTCATGTAGCATTTACTTCTTGTCCTTCTATTAAGTATGCATGCAGGAGAGTGTATGGAGCTGTGAAAACCCCCCTCCATCCTCAAACTCCTTGGATGAATGACATTTGCCTAGGCATAAAACCAGGAAGTAACTAAAAAAAATAAAGTTTAAAACAAGTAAATATGATATACTTTCCTATCTATTTAATGCTAGCTGCATGAGAATTAAAAATAATCAATGTTGCTTGGGAGAGTAAAGTTCCACTTTAAACCAAAAAAAAAAAAAAGCTATCACTTTAACGCTGATGGGCAAGGAGAAGCATTTATGACCAAAGAGACCAAATAAAAATCCTGCCTGTCAATGTGTGTGTTAATTTTTGAGTTCAGTTTTGCCATTTTGAAAAGCACTAAGCAAACTGATGGTGCTATATAAATACTGTATAATAATAATGCACATAACCTAATATTTTCAGTGCATTTTTAGGTGCAGCGTGCAAAGAACTTGGCGGGGGGGGGGCAGTCCACCCCCCCCCAAAAGAAATTGAATAGGTGGAGCCATGTTGCCTGAGGCAGGCCCTAAATTCTCGTATGTTTTTGAACACTCCAGTCTCAATGTAATACTTGATTCTGTTTCTGTCCACCTGAAAATATAGGGTGCTCCTGTCCTATTTTGCCTCTAATCTAGTTATAGTTTCAATTTATGTAAAGAGCATGAAAAGCACAAATATCTTGCTGGTAGTGTGCCTGACCGATCCAGGAACCTTCAGTTAGCGACTTCCTGGTATCTAGCTTATTAAAGGCATGAGGCTACATTTTCTTAAGTGGTAAATGAGCTTTAAAACCACTCACTGGCCTCTGTAGCTGTGGGCACTATGGAAAAATGAAAGTAGAAGTTCTGGCAAAACCTAATGCTAAACCTGCTCTCTGCCACATTCTAATCTATCTAACCCTGTAAAGCAAAAATCACTGTACTTACTGATTTTGCAGCCGGTCTGGTCCGGTCCCAGCATCAGCTGTCAGCGGTGGCTTTAGTGTGGAGGTGGGTGCAGGAGAGGCAGCTGACAACTGAAGCCCCATAGTAACTCTGTGTGATGCCATTTCCCAGCCGTTGTCGGTTCTCGCCTCCATACAGCTTCCGCCGGTGGCGACTGGACCGGATTGGCTGCAGAATAAGTAAGTACATCGATTTTTGCTTTACAGGATTAGATAGATTAGGGTTGGAATGTGGCAGAGAGCAGGTTTAGCGTTCGTTTTTGCCTGGACTTACATTTTAATCCTTAACCACTTAAGGACCAAGCCTATTTCTGACACTGATTGTTTACAAGTTAAAATCAGTATTTCTCTTACGTCCTCCGACAGTCGCCGCCTCTTCATATTCGTCACAATGGGGTAATTGACCTTTGCTCCGTAGGAGTAGCTAGGCAACAGAATATGTCAATATTAAAGCTTTTAACATATCCCACCCCCAGGGGGTGGTCCCCTCAGTCAATACCCTCCCACTTCCTGTAACCGTACCTCAGTTTCATTGTCTAGCTTTCAGGAGTTAGCTGGCTGTTTCTGTGCTGGGGCATTTTGTCTCAGCCTTTTATCTTCTTTTTGATTTTATTTGAGTTTTTTTCTCTCTTAGCGGTTACTTTTGTCAGCATTAGTTAGTTCTTCTGATGAAGAGAATCGTGCGGGCTGGGTCTCGGGCTGGCCCCCCTGGTTGTGGGCCAGTGGCTTCCCAGCCTGCCATCGAGCGTTCAGTCAGGTATTTTTCCTGGCATATGTGAACGACCCATCCTTGTTCGCTGCAGGGATGCTGTGGTGAGGTGGCTACCTCACAGGACGCCATGCGGTTTCGCACCGCAGTTCTACTGCGTCCTGGCTGCGACTCTCCCTGTCCCATGTGCAGTGGCTTGATCGCTTGTGCGGGTTCCCCACGCCATTCAGAAGGTATGTGTACTCTGTGTGGGGACCTGTCTGTTTAGTGGGTGTCAGTCTGGGACTGTGTAACCCTGCATGTCTGTTCACACTATTGGGCTCCCTGTCTGGTTTGATGCTGCTGTGGGCTGCAAGGAGGGGGGCTGTTATACACTGTTCTGTGTTACAAACTGTGTGATTCTCTGTGTGACATGCTGTATGTTGTAGGGCATGCTGTGGATCATGTTTTGTGCAACATGCGGCCGCTGCTGCGGTCCGCCATTTTATTAATAGCTGCAGGCATATGAGGGCCATTTCTGTGTGCTGGGAGCGGCGTTTTTGGCGCCAAGCACCGCCATTTTGGCGGCGATCGCTCGGGCCACATGTCAGCGCTGCATGCTCTGCCTTTGCAAGTCCCTCTCCGGCGGCCATGTTTGTGGAGCCTTCCATAGGCTTTATAGGAGCGGTCTGTGTTACATCGCTTCCTTTCTCTGAGAACAGCGATCGGTGCAGCAGCTTGAGTGGTCTCTCCAGGTTTTCTCTTCCTTATTCTTGTATTCCTTGCCTATGTTTTTTTTGTAATTTTTTTTTCCCTGTGGGGGTCGGTGTGTGCGGTGGGCTCCGCTTGCCGCGATCTTAAAGAGGCAGTACTCCTTTTTTTCCCTACACACTTTTGGGGGCATGGATGGGGGGCCAAGGGACTGCTGCTGCTCCCCCCGCGGGGGGTGATTTGGCTACTGTCGTGGCTTACTTAGCTGCTCAGGTGCAGATGCTTGTGGCTGCTCAATCCACAAAACGGCCCAGAGTTTCAATTTCCTCTGATTCAGAGGGCGATGGTGATGGGGCTGCTATGGCTGGGGTCACTTTATCGGGGTCCCGCTCGTCCCTGGACCTTGTGGGGTCTGAAGGGGAGGCAGAAGTTGAAGGGGTTGATAATTCCCCCCTGGCTCGTCTGAAGAGCTTGCACTCATGGATGAATTGGTTGCTTCTATCAAACAAACACTGCATTTGCAGGATGAACCATGTCCTCCTGCCGTCCTGGCCTCTTATGGGACGCAGCGGAGACGCAAATCATCGCAGGTTTTTCCTTGCACTGAGGATTTTCAGTGCGCTGTTAGGGAACAATGGCGCAATATACGGAAGCTTTTTGCTGTGCCAAGTAGGTTCAAGCTACGTTATCCTTTCACACCCGCTACTGATGAACGTTGGTGTGTGCCACCTCCGGTGGATCACGCGGTGGCAGTTTTGAATAAATCTACTGCGATTCCGGCGGAGGATACCCCGGTGTTCCGGGATGCCACGGACAGGAGGCCGGAGTCTCTTGCACGCCATACTTACTTGGTTTCCGGTTCCATGCTGACAGCTATTTTTGCTTCACTTATGGCAGCTCAGGCTGTCGTGGATTGGACGCAGGTGCTCAGGCGCGTCCTGGTGGCTGACTCTGCCCCTCCGGCGACGTTGGCTATGGTGGATCAAATCCATCAGGGTGTCATGTATTTGTGTGATGCGGACTTGGCTATAGTCCCTTTTGGCTGCACGTGTGCACAGCGTGGCGGTGTTGACACGCCGCCTGATTTGGCTGAAATGTTGGTCTGTGGACCAAGCTTCTCGCAAAACTTTAGCTAATCTACCCTATACGGGATCTCGCCTTTTTGGCGAACCCTTGGATGCGCTGATAAAGGGGATCACGGGGGGTAAGAGCACGCTCTTGCCCCTATCCCACAAGGCTAAGGTTGCTCAGGGTACGAAGCATGCTTCTTTAGACCCTCTCAGGGGTCCTTTCGTGCCTTTCGGTCACACTATAAGGGCAAACCCTTCAAAGGTCAAGGCTCCCTAAGGAAGCCGTGGACAGGTAAGCAGAGATCGGGTTTCTCGCCCGGTCGGCGTGCAGATTTTTTCCCTTAAATCTTCAACTGTCTCCGGAGCGTTTGCGGGATCTGCACCTGGCGGTGCGGGACCTGCGGGCTCAGGGAGTGGTGGTTCCGGTGCCTCATCGGGACAGATTTTGGGGGTTCTATTCAGATCTGTTCAATGTGCCTGGGAAAGAGGGCAAGGTACGTCCAATTCTGGACTTAAAAGCTCTGGACCGCTTTGTGCGGGTTCGCGAGTTCCGCATGGAATCCCTGTGGTCGGTGGTGGCTGCCCTGGTTCCGGGGGAATTTATGGCCTCCATCGATTTGAAGGATGCGTACCTTCACATCCCCATTTTCGAGGGTCACCAGAGGTACCTTCGATTCGCCATTGCAAAGGGTCATTGCCAGTTCGTGGCGTTACCCTTTGGTCTCGCTAAGGCTCCGCGGGTGTTCACCAAGGTGCTTGCACCGGTTCTGGCTTTGTTGAGAGCCCAGGGCATCTCTGTCCTGGGGTATCTGGACGACATTCTGGTTCGGTCTGCGACCAGTCAGGGTCTGGTGAAGGACCTGTCCGTCACGATGCAAACTCTACAGGAGTTTGGTTGGACGATAAACCTTCCAAAATTGACGCTGTGCCTGTCGGTTCGTCTTCCCTACCTGGGAATGATCCTGGACTCGGTCCAGGCGAAGGTCTTCCTACTGGACGATAAGCTCAGGACACTTCAGGAAGAAGTCAGGTCCCTCAGGGACAATCAGTGCTCGTCCTTCCGGACGTGTATGAGGTGTTTGGGATTGATGGTCTCTGCTTTCGAGGCGATTCCCTTTGCCCAATTTCACACGCAGCGTCTCCAAGCGGAGATCCTGTCCAGGTGGGACGGGCGACTGCAATCTCTGGATCTCCAGATTTAGTTGAGTCATCGTACCAGATGGGATCTTCTGTGGTGGCTACAATCCCCGGCGGTGTCGGGGGGCAAGTCTTTTCGTCCTTTCTCCTGGACGGTGATCACCACGGATGCCAGCCTGTCGGGCTGGGGTGGTGTTCTGGGCATTCTGTCCGCCCAGGGAACTTGGTCGGAGGAGGAATCCTCCCTTCCGATCAACATTCTGGAATTGCGAGCGATGAATCTCTGCCTTCAATGTTGGACGGTCGGGCTGCAGGGCCGTCTGGTTCGGGTGCAGACGGACAATGCCACGGCAGTGGCATACATCGACCACCACGGAGGCACCAGCAGTGCCCGAGCGGCTCGGGTGGTGGCCGATGTTCTGTCTTGGGCCGAGACGCACGTCACGGCGATAACGGTGGTTCACATTCCGGGGGTGGAGAACTGGCAGGCGGATTATCTGAGTCGCCAGACCTTGGACCAGGGAGAATGGTCCCTCCACCCGGATGTCTTCCAGATGTTGTGCGCGCAGTGGGGTCTTCCGGAGGTAGACCTGTTCGCGTCTCGTCTGAACAACAAGGTGGAAAGATTCGTGTCAAGGTTGCGCGATCCTCGGGCAGACGCGTCGGTAACTCCGTGGCATCAGTGTCGGCTGATGTATGCATTTCCACCGTTTCAACTGCTGTCCAGGTTCCTTCGCAGGTTGACCTCGGAACCGCACACGGTGATTCTAGTGGCACTGGACTGGCCTCGCCGGTCTTGGTACGCAGACCTCGTGAATCTGGCGATCGACGCTCCGTGGCGCCTGCCTCTTCGAGAAGCTCTTCTGTCTCAAGGACCGATTATTCATCCTGCTTTACAGTCGCTGGCTTTGACGGCCTGGCTGTTGAAACCGAGGTCCTGAAGGATAGGGGTCTATCCCCTGAGGTCATTCACACTTTGATCAACGCGAGGAAGTCTTCCTCGGGGAAAGTCTACTACCGTACTTGGAAGGTCTATTTTGCCTGGTGTGAGTCCAGGGGGTATCCCCCTCGCTCATATTCGGTGTCTAGGGTGTTGCCTTTCCTTCAAACGGGTGTGGACCAGCGTTTGGCATTGGCTACAATCAAGGGCCAGGTTTCTGCGCTGGCCGTTCTTTTTCTCCGCCCTGTGGCGTCTAACCCCTTGGTTAGCACTTTTGTTCAAGGGGTGCGACACCTGGTCCCTCCTAGGGGGGAACCTTTGCCTCCATGGGACTTGCACCTTGTTCTGTCCGTATTGCAACACGCTCCTTTTGAACAGATCAGGAAGATCTCGTTGTCTATGTTGTCCAAGAAGGTCGCGTTTTTGGTGGCGATCACTTCGGTTCGCAGGGTGTCGGAGCTGGCAGCTTTGTCCTGCAGATCTCCGTATTTGGTCATTCACTTGGATGAGGTGGTCTTGCGACCTAACCCTTCTTTTCTTCCGAAGAGGTTCTTGGAATTTCACCTCAATGAGGACATTGTCTTGCCTTCGCTCTGCGCGAAGCCTATACATCCAAAGGAGGTGGATTTGCACTCCTTGGATGTTGTTCGGGCGATCAGGGTTTACCTGAAATCGAAGGAATCTTTTCGCAAGTCGGATTCTTTATTTGTCCTTCCAGAGGGACCTCGGATGGGCATGGCGGCGTCGGCCTCTACCATCGCCGAATGGATCAGACAGTCCATTGAACAGGCCTATGCTCTGAAGGGGAAAGTTCCCCCCCACGCCTGTGAAGGCGCACTCTACCAGATCTCTGAGTACGTCTTGGGCCTGTCATCATCTGGCTTCTGTGGCCCAGGTGTGTAAGACGGCGACTTGGTCGTCCGTTCGCACCTTCTCGAAGTTCTACAAGGTGGATGTTCAGGCATCGGCAGATGCTTCCTTTTGGCCGCAAGGTTCTTAGTACGGCGGTACCTTAGGGTCCCTTGTTTTTGGGCCCTTGGCTGTTTGGGATGTCGTTTTTCCCTAGGTTATTTGTTTTTTTCCTGGGTTGTTGCTCCTGTTGAGCAAGTTTTTTTCATGCTACCCAGCTGGTTCCTGTGTTTCTGCTGTGGAGACTGCGTTGCCTTAGGTGCGGCTGCGTTTCCCACCCCTCATGTTTGTACTGCTTTAGGACGTCCCCATTGTGACGAATATGAAGAGGCGGCGACTGTCGGAGGACGTATGAGAAAACAGAATTTTTGTAAAATTCCTTTCTCTGAGTCCTCCGACAGTCGCCGCCCCCGCCCCTCTTTTGGGGTTTGGTTATATACTCTACTGCTATTCTACTGAAACTGAGGTATGGTTACAGGAAGTAGGAGGGTATTGACTGAGGGAACCACCCCCTGGGGGTGGGATATGTTAAAAGCTTTAATATTGACATATTCTGTTGCCTAGCTACTCCTACGGAGCAAAGGTCAATTACCCCATTGTGACGAATATGAAGAGGCGGCGACTGTCGGAGGACTCAGAGAAAGGAATTTTACAGGTAAGATTTAACAAAAATTCAGTTTTTCTGCTAGAAAAATACTTAGCACCCCCAAACATACAGTCCCACAAAAGTGTGTACACCCCTCACATTTTTGTAGGTATTTTATTCTATATTTTTATGTGACAGCACTGAGGAAATGGCACTGTACTACAATGTAAAGTAGTGGGTGTACAGCTTGTATAACTGTAAATTTGCGGTCCCCTCAAAATAACTCAACACCCAGCAGTTAATGTCTAACCCTCTGACAACAAAAGTGAGTACACCCCAAAGTGTCGATATTCTGTATGGCCACCATTATTTTCCAGCACTGCCCTAACTCTCTTGGGCAAGGACTTGACAGGTTGTCACCAGAGTCCTCTTCCACTTCTCCATGATGACATCACGGAGCTGTTTGATGTTAGAGACCTTGCACTCCACCTTACGTTTTGAGGATGCCCCACAGATGCGCAATAGGGTTTAAGTCTGGAGACATGTTTGGCCAGTCAATTACCTTTTACCCTCAGCTTCTTTAGCAAGGCAGTGATCGTCTTGGAGGTGTGTTTGGGGTCATCATGTTGATATACTGCCCTGTTGCCCAGTCTCCAAAGGGAGGGGATCATGCTCTGCTTCAGTATGTCACAGTACATGTTGACAATCATGGTTCCCTCAATGAACTGTTGCTCCCCAGTGCCAGCAGCACTCATGCAGTGCCAGGCCATGACTCCCACCACCATGCTTAACTGTAGGCAAAACACACCTGGTTACCCCCACATACGCTTGACACCATCTGAACCAAATACGTTTATCTTGCTCTCATCAGACCACAGGACATGGTTCCAGTAATGTCATTTAGTCTGCTTGTCTTCAGGAAACTGTTTGCAGGCTTTCTTGTGCATCCTCTTTAGAAGAAGCTTCCTTCTGGGACGACAGCCATGCAGACCAATTTGATGCAGTGTGCAGCGCAAGGTCTGAGCACTGACAGGCTTACCCCCCACCCCTTCAACCTCTGCAGCAATGCTGGCAGCACTCATGTCTATTTCCCAAAGACAACCTGTGGATGTGATGCTGAGCATTTGCACTCCACTTCTTTGGTCGTCCATGGCGAGGCCTGTTCTGAGAGGAACCTGTCCTGTTAAACTGCTGTATGGTCTTGGCCACCGTGGTGCAGCTCAGTTTGAGAGTCTTGACAATCTTCATAGAGTCTAGGCTATCTTTATGTAGAGCAGCAATTCTTTAATAGTCTTCCAGGGCAGCATCTGAGAGATAGGCTCCTCCCACCTGAAACAGGAAACCCAATAGTCCTCCATTTAAAAAAAAGGCTGGTCACACCTGTTTGCCTTAGTTTGGTTGTGTTTCCTAAAGATCCACATGGGCTGTAGATGTTTATTTTTCTCTCCAGTCTCTGTGCGAATTGCAGGGCACTCCCTGGCCGGCCTCCCGTCCAGCTCATGGGGCTTTGGGTTGTACAGTTCCGGGGGAGTAACTCGGGGCAAGTTGGCCTCCGCCTGAAATTTCACCCCCTACTGAGGGATATGCAACCATCCTCCCCCAGCTATACTAAATGTCGATGGCTTTCCCCCAAAAGACCATGGCACCTGCAGTCAAGCCAGCTGTTTAGTCACCGGCAGGTTTCCGGCTGACAGCCTTATCACAGAACAGCCGACTGAACGCTGCTGGAGGAGCAAGATGGCGGCGGGCGGCATCACTTCTGGAGCCCTGCGGCACTCCTGGTCCATAGCCATCCTGGTGAAGGTGGAAGCCCCAGAGCTAGATGACAGAGCCGGGCACTTCAGCTTTTGTCATTTCTGGGTTTGCTTCACGATTTTTTAAAAAGGGGGAAAAAAAGCGAAAAGAAAAAGCAGATGGACTCTCTTCCCTGAAAAGCAGATGGCAGTGCAGGTATGTCCACCAACCTGCATGGGGTCAGCTAAGGGCAGGGCTGGAGCTCAGCACGTAGCAGTTAAAAAGCTCCTATGCACGTTTTTTTTCTTTTTTTTTTTTTTTCCTCAGGCTGACTGTCAGATGCTTCTCCACCCTGCCCTGCAGATCCTGCTTGTCAGGACAGCTTCAAGGTAAGCCAGAGAACTCCTTGAGTTTCCTCCTGTCTTTTTACCTCACTACAAATTGTAACTTATGTTTATGTATGGCACCCGCCTGTCTCACTGGGTCCTTTGTGCTTATTTACAAAGACCCCAGAAGAGAAAAGGGCAAAGACCAGTAGCCAGGCATGCACCTCCTTGCGGTCACAGGTTTCCTCCAGAATGGAAAAAACATGCCAAAAATGCGTCAAGAAAATGGTGGCAAAGGAATCACAGGGATTACTTGAAGACATCCTCAACTCTTTTAAAAAGGAAATAAAGCACAATTGGGCCACTACCTTTGGCTGTAGAAAAGCTGGAGGTTCCAGCCACACCAGTACCCCATCTTCCAGTAAGCCATTCATCTCTTTGTGCAGCGGGGGAAGTGGTGGACCTAGCGGAACAGGAAACCGATTCAGATAGCTCAGAATCCAAAGCTGGCCTACGATCGGACTCCAGATGATGAAGACCCAGCATCAGAAGGCACCCTTTTTCCTTCGGAAGACACGGACAGTTTGCTTAGAGTCATAGCCGTTACACTGGGCATCAAAGAGCAAAAAGTCGCATAGCTTTCCTTACATAAGATGTACAAAGGCTTACAATCCAAAAAACAAAGAGCGTTTCCGGTACATGAGACGCTGAAAAACATAGTCAGGAAAGAATGGGAAGAGCCAGAAAAGAAGCTCTTCACACCAGCTGCGATTTAAGCGCAGATATCCTTTAGCAGAGGAGGATAAGGAATCCTGGGAAAAATGCCCTAAAGTAGATGCCTCCCTCGCCAGAGTCGCAAACAAGTCCAACTTAGCCTGGGATGACTCCAGGACCCTTAGTAATCCCATGGATAAGAAGATAGAGGCACTGCTAAAGTGAGCTTGGGAGACTAGAGCAGCGATGCCTAAATCCGGCCATAGCCTCCACTTGCACGGCTAGGACCTTGCTAGTCTGGCTGACTCAGCTGCAAGAGCTGCTAGAAGGAGAAACCTCCAAAAGAGGAGTTCGTAAGGACCGTACCCACACTAACCAGAACAGCAGCATTCCTCGCAGATTCTTCGGCTGATGCTGTGAGGGTATCGGTCAGGACCACTGGCCAAATTGAATTTGACCAGGAGAGCCCTGTGGCTGAAGTCATGAGGAGATGTCACTTTCAAAAATAGATTGTGGGGAATCCCCTTCACAGACGACTTACTTTTCTGACCGGACTTGGAAACTGTTCTAGACCGCACCACAGCCAAAAATAAATGGGTTTCCTCAAACCAAAAAAGCAGGGGAAAGCGCCCTTTTGTGGGTCCAGGAGATTTTAATAAAGAAACTGGACCAAAGAAGCACTGGACACAAAACAAAAAAGGCAAGGGAGAATTTATCCTGAAGCCTTCCATTCCAAAAAACGATGAGTGGGGAACAGATTGGTGACCTTTGCTCATCAGTGGAGGAAGATCACAAGAAATGGATTTGTCCTTCGCATGAAGGCAGAAGGTTACTCGATAGTTTTCCATTCGTCCCCCAACCAAGTACCTGGTGACGACTCTTCCGATTATGCACAGACTACGCAGAGGCTTTATCTGCACTGGAGAACCTACTAAAACCAAAAGTGATTTGTCCCATACCACTGGAAGAGGAGAAAACAGGAGTTTATTCACACAGCTCTACCTTTTCGACATATTTACATGTGCCGATTAAAAAAAAAAAAAAAGCCATCAAAATACTTGCGGTCCAAGGCCCAGCTACCACTCTATATATGCAGTACACAGCTCTACCTTTCAGCAACACTTCGGCACCCAGGATTTTCTCGAAAAAATTGGCCGAAGCCCTAAGACAGCAAGGCATAGGTGTGGTGGCATACCTAGACCATGTACTGTTCGTTGCCAAATTAGCAGACCGCTTGGAAGCCAATCTGCACAAGCGTCTTTTTCCTACAAAGCCTTGGATGGATTGTAAAAATCATAATTAACTCAAAGCCAAAGAGTCGTATGCTTTGCTACATACTGTATACCAAAATAACAAAGATTCTCCTAGTGGAGGAAAATGTGGAGTAGATCATGGAGGCGATAGTATCTGATGGCAGCCAAATTCATGACCATCAGGCGGAGCATGGCACTGTTGGGACTAATGTGCTCAATTCTGGCCATCACCTGGGCGCAGCTCCATATGAGACCTCTACAAAATCACATCCTGGCCCGATGGAATAACCCATCATCCCTAGAGACGAGTATTTTTTGGTTTCTCGTTAAATTAAGAGCGCTCCAATGATGGCTCAACCCACTGATTTACCTCCAAGGGATCACTGTGGACGCCAGCACTCTGGGATAGCGAAAGCATATGACAGATCGTTGCGTACAAAGAAAGTGGAACCCCAATTGGTCCCAAACATCCTCAAACATGAGGGAATTTAAAAGCCGCAGAGGCGCGAAGAGCAATCCAACTGGCCATTCAGGACAAAGATGTCCGGATTCAGTCAGACAACACCAACGGTGGCATACATGAACAGACCAGAAACAAAATCAACTCGTCTAATGAGTCTTGACAGAAATGACACTGTTTTTGGCCGAGAGAAACCTTAGATCCATCTCTGCCATACATCTGAAAGAAACCGACAACACCCTGGCAGACTTCTGAAGTCAAAAAGCCATTAAATCAAGCAACCTTCTCGAGGATTACTCAGACCTGGAGGGTACCCGAGGTGGATCGTATTTATTTTGAAAGTAAACAGAAGCTCCAAAAATTCTCCCTGAACCCCACAGATTGAAACATCTGTGTAGATGCGTTCAACCAAAATTGGGCATACCAGCTGTGTTATTCATTCCCTCCAACTGCCCTATTACCAAAGGTAGTACAAAATATCAGGGAAGAAAGGGCAATAGTGAAACTTATTGGCCCCAGAGACCATGGTTCAGTCACTTGAAGAATCTCCATGCTCGACCATATCTATTGCTGCCAGATATGGTGGACCTCCAGGGGCAGGGGCCAGTCAACCACTCAAACCGCAAGGTCATGAAGCTCTCGGCCTGGTTCCAGAGAGGGTGAGGCTACAGAGGAAGGGTCTGTTAAACCGGGTGATAGACACCATTTTAGCCAGCACAAAACCTGTAAACGGAGCCATCTACGAGAAAGTGAGAAAAAAAAACTTGTCTTCTGGTACGGGACCCCGACAAGAGGACTATTCCAGAAATCTTAGATTTCTTACACGAAGAAGTGGACAAGAGCATTTCACATAACACTTTGAAGGCCCAAATGGCAGCCCTGTCTTCCTGCCTAGATATCAGGCTGGCAAAAGACCCCCCCCCCCCCCCCCCCAATAAGAAGATTCATTCTCTCGTTAAAAAGCCAGACCCAGGAAGTTCACCAGAACCCTGACGTGACCTCTCCACGGTACTTAAAGGATTCTTCTCTACACCCTTTGAATCATGGGAAGAATGCTCAGATAAATATGTCTGCAGACCTTCCTTGTGATCCTAACTACAGAGGACAGGCGGGAGGGTCAGGATGGCCTAAAGGTGAGCTGGACAAGTGAGATCCAGGATTGGAGCTGCACCATTTGGAGCTTTTTTTTATTCTTTGCCCTGATCGGACCCTGAGGATCCAGGCTATCCAGGAGAGGGATCCCGGATCGTATGGGACTACAAAGCCCAGCAGTTACCTTCCCGGCCTAGGAGGCCATAAGGCTCAATAGGTCTTTTTACCGTACAGTATTTAAGACCCACAACTTCTAGTGAGTGCATACCCCCCATTATTCCACAAGGTTGACACCACAAGTACCAGCATTTGGACTATTGGAGGACCCAGCACAAAGCACCTGCACTTTCCCTTACTTGGCACCCAAGTCTTATTTATTCACTGAAGTCACTTATGAACTTTATATTTGGACTAATACATATATAATTTTTTGGCACTATTTTGCACTTTATGGCACTCATATGGTTTTTATTGTGATCTATTTATTCTTTATATTGTGATTTTTATCGTGATACATATTATTTATTCAGCCACATTTAATACGCACATATCTATTTATTGGGTTTATTCATTTAATCATTCTGAACTACTCAACCTTTGCCCACCATTTTTTCTACCCAGGATATTGACAAGCAGTGGTCCATTCCTGGATAGTATTAGCAAGCGCTATATCAAATCCCAATACCTTTCATCTACCTCATATCCTATAGCAGCTGCTATCACCCCCTTCCCCTCACAATTACTTATTTATACTCTTTCTCTCCCCCCCCCCCCCCCCCAATAGGACATCCATAGAGGCAAGGGATATACACCATTTGGAGTATATTTTTACCCTCTCAGATAAATACCCTACACTGAAAACAATACTCCTAGTGGCGCTTGTATCAGCAAGGAGAGTTGGCAAAATACAGGCTCTATCTATGATAGAACCTTATTGTCTGATTCAGATGGATAAAATAATCCTCACTCCAGACCCAGCTTTTCTACCTAAATTCTCTTCAACGTTCAACAGAACATAGGATGTGGTTATCCACTCCCTTCCGGGTTGGATGAATAGCAATAAAAGCGATACGTACAACAAGCCAGATGTAAGGAAAATGCTAATGGCTTATCTTGAGGACTAAGGATTGGCGAAAAAGGACCACGCTATTCGTTCTCCACGCAGGAGTCCACAAAAGGAAACGGGCCTCGGAAACTACGATAGCCAGATGGATAAAGCTTGCTATTCAGGCAGCCTACCAAGCACAAATTCTTGCCCCACCGAGTGGAGTCAAAGCCCAGTCGACAGGAGCTTGGGCATCCTCAAGCGCAGAAAGGGCCGGGGCAACACCTGAGAAGATCTGAAGGGCAGCGACATGGTCGAGCTTCAATACCTTCACCAAGGCATTACCGCATCGACCAGTTGACCAGACATTTGGTCACAAGGTGCTCAGGACTTTATCCCTTCCCTAGTAAGTATTGCTTGATGCATCCTCTCAGATGCTGCATTGGACGACAATTGGAGAAAACAGTTGGGTACCTGGTAACTTTTTGTAGGAAGTCTTCCAGGGCAGCGCTCGTTTCCGCCCTAAACAATAATACAAAAGGGTTTTGCGGATTCGTAAGTTTACTGAGGGTTCCTTTGGTGCTTTAGGGCTCTTTCACACGACCGCTCAGTTTTTTATCTCCACTGCGGCACATTTTTTTTTTTTTTTTTTTTTTCATGGACACTGATGACACTTGTGTCATCCGCTTCGTATGTCTGCATATCATCCCATCCGTTTGCGGATGATATACGGACATAATGTTAGTCTATGGGGATTGAGGATGACACCGCTGACATCCAATTTTGCATCAGTTCCGTTTTTTTTAACGGAGGAAAAATGGGGTTCTGTTCCGTTGCAAAAAAAGGGAACAGAACTGAAAGGACACAAATCGGATGTCAGCGGATGGTCATCCGCTGACATCCGCAATCCCATTGACAAGCATTATGTCCGTATTTCGCCGCAAACGGATGGGTGATATACGGACATACAGAACGTCCGTGTGAAAGAGCCCTTACTATCACTGAGGCACACAGGTGTGACTGACGTTTTTATAATGGATTATTGTGTTTCCCTTTTTTTTAAGGTACGAGGAGCCTATCTTGCAGATGCTGCCCTGGAAGACTTCTTGGAAAAAGAGTTACCAGGTACCGAATGGGTGTTTTTTTTTTTTTTTCTTCAGATCCTGAATTCTTTGCCATGAGGTGCCATGTTGAACTTCCAGTTACCAGTTTAAGAGAGGAAGCGCCAGATTTAACACACCTGTTCCCCATTCTCCCTTGAGACCTTGTAACACTAAGCAGTCACATGACACCAGGGAGGGAAAATGGCTAATTGGGCCCAATTTGGACATTTTCACTTAGGGGTGTACACGCTTTTGTTGCCAGCGGTTTAGACATTAATGTCTGTGTGCTATGACTTATTTTGAGGGGACAGCAAATTAACACTGTTATACAAGCTGTACACTCACTACTTTTACATTGTAGCAAAGTTTTTATATATATATATATATATATATATATAATCTCTATCTTTCTTTTTTTTTTTTTAGCAGAGACCCTAGAGAATACAATGGCGGTCGTTACAATATTTTGTCACACTGTGTGCGCAGCTGCCTTTCAAACGCAAACATTTTTGGAACAAAATACACTTTCATGAATTAAAAAACAAAACCCTAAAGTTAGCCCAATTTCAAACGAGGAGGTCATGCCGAGTAAATAGATATCTAACATGTCATGTTTTAAAATTGCGCACACTTGTGGAATGGCAACAAACTATGGTACTTAAAAAAAACTCCAAGGGCGATGCTTTAAAATTTTACCAGTTTAGAGTTAGAAGAGGTCTAGTATTGCTCTCGCTCTAACCATTGCGGTGATACCTCACGTTTCTTACACTGTCCCTTTTTTTTAAAAAAAAAATAAAAATCTCCAAGTTTCTGTTTTTTGAATACTGACTTTTTTTTTTTTATTTGGCACCTTTTAAGGCTCCAGTAACTAGAAGTGATGTCATGACGTCACTTCTGAGTAACTAGATCCTAGACCCAATCAAAGCCTATTCTGGCTTTGTTCAGGTCTCTGGCCAGCTGGTCGAGGTGCTGGCTGGTCACTCGGGTCTGCCAGCGGGACATCCCCTCCCATTGTTTAGCTGCATATGTTCTTATCACAAGAAAGCTGACCGTTTGCTCCAAAAAAAACAGTACCGAGGTGAAGCCTGCAGCTGGAGGCATCACCCTGTACAACCACTTGAAGCCAAATTACTTACAAGTGGTTAAAATGAAAATAATTAACAACTCAAAATTTACAAATTTAAAAAAAAAAAAAAAAAAACAGTGACCAATATAGCCACCCTTCCTTTTAATAACCGTCCATAAGGCTTCCATTTTTGAAGTCTTGTCAGTTTCTTGATCTGTTGACAATCAACGTTGTGTGCATCAGCAACCACAGCCTCCCAGACCCTGTTCAGAGAGGTATACTGGTTGTTTCCTTAACTCTAAATCTCCCGTTTTAAGAAGGGCTCACAAGTTCTCAATAGGGTTTAGGTCAGATGAGGAAGGGGCCATTTTATTATTCTTTCATCTTTAGGGCCTTTACTGGCTGGCCACACAGTGGGGTACGTTGGATGCATGTGATGGAGCATTGTACTGCATAAATATTGTGGTCTTGAAAGATGCATACTTTTTTTTCCCCTGTACCACTGCTTGAAGAAAGTGTCTTATAAAAACTGGCAGTAGGCTTGGGGAGTTGATTTTGAGTCCATCTTCAACCCACAAAAGTCCAACTAGTTCTTTTAAAATACCAGCCCATACTAGTACCCCACCTACACCTTGCTGGTGTCTCAAGTGGAGCTCTGTTCCCTTTACTGATTCAGCCACAGGCCCATATATCTGGTCAGTTAAGAGTCCCTCTCATCTCATCAGTCCAAAAAACGTTTGAAAAAAAATCTGTCTTCAGATATTTCTTGGCCCTGTCTTGTTCAGTGGTGGTCGTGTTTCAGCCTCCCTTGCCTTGGCACTGAACATCTTGTACTTCTGGACACTCCGGGCAGGTTGTAGTTCTGGAATATGACCGCACTGGAGGCTAATGGGTTTCTTGTAGCTTCACGTTTTTGGTTCTTCTCAAATCATTGGCAGTTCACTTCCATATTTCTCTTCCATTTATTGACCGACATCGCTCCATATTTTTTTTTCCCATAGGGTTATGCTGCCCTCTACAGGAGTAGGACTAGGCAAACACAAAAATTTGGCTACGCCCTGTTGGCCATCCTCAGCTGGCATAACCCCCCTCTCTGCTACTCAGTTTTTGTTTGCCTAGTTCGGGAGTAGCAACTAGTCTCCTTGCCGGGCCCTAGGTCCTGGCATTTTTGTCTTATTTTCTTGCGGTTTGTTTTTACATTTATTCCTGTTTTTTTCCTGTGGAGATTTTCTAGCAACTGTCGGGCTGAGCGACGGGCTGGACTATTGAAGTTCCAATGTTCCCCTCAGCCCGACCAGTGAACGGGTGTAGACCCATAACATCTTGATCAAATAGAATGTTCTATAGCAAGGAACATACATTCCACATTGATATTTATGCTACCAAAATTAGTGTGTAGCACTGCCCCCTTCAGGGCTGCTGAATTTCTCACCTTTCAGGGCCCCCCCCTGGGTTACCGATAGCAACTGCATGCAGAATCTTAACACTTTACTTTCTAGGGATTGTTGTTTTTGTTTTATTTTATATGGGGATGGTAGAATGGATGAGTGGGATACTCCAAAACTTGAACTATTCACAATGCTGAGGACTTCAATCTGAGAACGCGGCAAGGTCACAGCTACATCCTGCCACAAGATGAATCTTGAACACTTATCTTCAGGGTACTCGCATAGCACCCCCTTTCTATCCACCAGCTGACACCCGTCCTCTGACTGCTCTACTCCAGAGTGGCCCCCTTCCTGGTCAGGCCCGTAGACATGACCCCCCCCCCTGTACTCACAATATTGCTTTCCAGGTTCTCCATTGTCTCCACTCCTCCTAGTCAGCTCCCCTGGACCTTTTGGGCTCAGCTCTTCACATTTGGCTCACCAGGCTGACTGCCTGTGACCATATACCAACCACTGCAGAAGAGGAGGCAGCTGCCACCCTCCCTGGGACTCTGCTCACCAGCCAAAGACCCCAAGCATATGTGCTCCTGGCTTTTATACTACACCCCACAATGCACCGGGATAGTCTGTCCCAATCACTGGGGCTGTATCAAAGCCTGTGTGCCAATTGGTCAGGTTTCCTCCACTCTCCAGTGTGCCTCCCCATTGGACCAGTAGGGACACTCCCCCAGACCACATGTATCATACACTGAGCACATTGAGCAGACCTAACTCACAGATCCTGCTCCCTGTTAAGCAGAGTGCAATATAGAATTTACCTGCTGCTCCTCTGATAGGCAGGCAGAGCCAAAACTATACTCACTCTCTAGCACCTACCTAGGAGGTTGCTACAAGTGGGTGCTGTTTAAAAATAAAAAGTAAAATTAAGAAAAAATATGTAAGCGCACCATCCCTCCGTGCTTGTGCACAGAAGCGAACACATACGGAATTTGCGCTCACATATGTAAATGGTGTTCAAACCACATGTGAGATTTCTCTGCGATCGTAAAAGAGAGGGCAATAATTCTAGCGCAGGACCTCCTCTGTGACTCCAAACAGATAACCTGTAAAAAATTTTAAAGCGTTGTCCACCGAGGTTTTTCAGTACCATAGTTTGTCGCCATTCCATGAGCGTACGCAAGTTTAAAGCAGAACATGTTGGGCATCTGTTTACTTGGCGTAACATCATCTTTCACATTATACAAGTAATTTTTGTAATTAAAATTTATTTTTTCCCAAAAAATTGCCTTCGACTGCTGCACAAATACAGTGCGACATAAAATATTGCAATGACCGACATTTTATTCTCTAGGGTCTCTGCTTAAAAAAAATATTTGTTTGGGGGTTCTAAGTAATTTTCTAGAAAAAAATTAATTTTTTTTTACTTGTAAACAACAAATGTCAGAAAAAGAATTGGTCTTTAGGTGGTTAAAGTGATTGTAATTTTTTTTTTTTTTAACAAACCTGTTCTACTTACCTTTTCTGTGCACTTGGTTTTGCACAGAGCAGCCTGAATCCTATTTTCGGGTCCCTTTTCTGTGTTCCTGGCCCCTCCCTCCTGTTGAGTGCCCCCACAGCAAGCAGCTTGCTATAAGGGCACCCGAGCCGAGTCGCAGCTCCCTGTGTCCATTCAGACATGGAGTTGTGACCCCGCCCCCTCTCTCTCTCATGATTGGCTGACTAACTTTGATAGCCCATGAGGAGGGGAGACCTGGGCAGCTAAGACACTCCTGCAACATCGCTGAATAGAGATGGGCTCAGGTAAATATGAGGGAGACTGCTGCACACAGAAGGCTTTTTTATTTTAATGCATATAGGATATGCAGCACTGTCATCGTAGGGCTTGCTGTGTGTTTGACTTCTTAGGCCTTCTTTGATTTCCTGCAGACAGTTGCAATGGGGTTTTCACATATCCCTCCTTGCTCCTGTTTCCTCCTTAATCAATAAACAGTCCAGGATATTTGTTTTTTTGTATTTATTGTGGAACTTAGATGGGAGAAGGGAAGAGTGGGATGCTCCAACTGAACTATTCACAGTCGATAAGAACAACTCTAATAAACAAGCAAAAAATTTGGGGGCGCATACCCATGTATTTCTAAAGCTGGTGCAGCTATGAACCAAAAGACATGTATATTAAAAAAGAATAGCGCACACATGCAAATGAAACTACCAAATTTGAAGACAATCCATAAATAAAAATGGGGATTTGGTCCCACCATATGGCCATATAGTGCTCAAGCCCACCACTACGTCAAAGTACCCCATTATCACCTATATACCATTATTAACCCAATGATAATGGGGTACTTTAACGTAGTGGTGGGCTTGAGCACTATATGGCCATATGGTGGGACCAAATCCCCATTTTTATTTATGGATTGTCTTCAAATTTGGTAGTTTCATTTGCATGTGTGCGCTATTCTTTTTTTAATAGATAAGAACAACTCTCACTTGGCCTTGCCATATTACTTGTGGAAGCGGACACACTGCTTTTACCATACTGCCACTGGTATGGAAGAATTAAGTCTTCTTGCGCTCTCTCTAGCAGCAGACTTGATGCAACTACTTTACGTTATCTTCAGGACACTCTCTAGCATCCCCTAGACTGACACCTATCCACTGACTCTTCAACACCTGTGCCCTCACCTGTCAGAGTTTCCTACCACTGTCCAATATCCCTCCCTATTGGACCAGTGTGAAACATTCAGACAAGCTGAGCTGCACCATGAGCAGACCCTATCATTTGATTCTGCTCCCTGGTAGGCAGAGAGAACTCTAAATTTGCCTGGCAATCTGCCTGGTAAGCAGAATGACCCAAAAACTATACTCTCTTCTAGCACCTACCTAGGAGGGTGCTACAGATAAAAAAAAAAAAAAAAAAAAAAAACCTTCTGCCTTTACAACTCCTTTTAAGTTAAATAAAATGCCCCTTAATTTGTGTGCTCCGTTGCCATCGCGTTTGGCCATAATATTTAAAGGACATTTATATATTACATCTGGCCTTCTCTTCAGTCTTGCACAGTGGTACAGGTTCCTCTCCTGTTTTGAAATTGCTTCTTATGATTTCACTGCACACTGTGAGTTTCTCAGTGTGCATCTTCCCCAGCATTACTGTCCCTGTCCCGCACTATTCATTCAATGCATTTCAGTTCTTGCATTCATGGAGTCTCAGCAACATCGGTGGACATTACCTAGAGCAGTATGCATGCAAATGTAGCCTGCCTGGAGGTTTCACAGAGACCGAGGTACCTTACTCCATATTTACTGGCAGTGCCCCATTTTGCAATCCTATTGGCACTTGGTCCGGGACCTCCTCCGCCGACTTTTAGAGGTTGACATCCCCCCTCCTCTCAATGGAAGAGACGTATGGAAACTTCATTAGAGCTTTATGCTCGGATCAAGGATGTGGAGATTATGGAGTCTGACTGCTCGACTGGCCGATAAGATAGACCGCCATCAAGTGGTGTGGGAACCATGGCATCTCAGAGGAGATTTCCTTTTGGCTATGAGTTTTATCTCGGGCCGAAAGCCTGATATTTTTTTTTTTTTTTTTTTGGACCCAGAGGGGGGGAGCCCTTCTCTCTTACTTACTTTCTTCCTTTTCCTCTACTTCCCTTACTACTTTTGATCTTTTCTTTTAATTCATATTGGGATATTCCTGTTTTGAGTTACCAAGAGCATCTGACCTACTCTTTCCTGCCTGTTATCCCTAGAACTGCTCCCATGGCTAATGGCTGTAAAGCCTATATAAGATTTTGAACACTTACAATATGTAAGGCAAATCACGCTGTCATAGAAGTGCCATCATCTCCATTGCTGCCGCTGTCCTACTGGTCTGTCAGGGCGTCCAGATGGCTGTTGGTAAGGGAGCTGGGATGCCTGGAGCATCCAGGAAGTCTGTGCAATCCGGTGTGGACCGCACCGAAGAAAATTAAGTCGCCAGAGATTTGGATCATGATAGAGGACGTGATGATTGCAGGCTACGTGCTTGAAGCACACAACTCCTTCTACTGTCCTGCTGTTCCAGGGAGTTGGTCTGAAAGTGTAGGTTATTGAGGCGATCCCTGGTAGCCTGCCTGCAGCAGAACTTTTTAAATGTTTATGCCAGCAGGAGACCGACTGGATATATTCCTTTAAATACTCTAACTCCTGGGGGGTTAATTGTCTACACTCTACTGTAATATATAGTCAATTTCTCAATCTATACCGCTCATCTTATGGTCTTTCAGTACTCTGGATGTTGCATGGTCCATATCCTTGTCTTGGGGTGGTTCATGGCTGTTCATGGATAGTAAGCAATTCGAGTCCTATAGCTCAGTGTTTCTCAACCTTTTTTTAGTCCAGGCACCATTTAAAAATCATGGACAGTATGGAGGTACCCCATTCTAAAATGTAAAAACTATTCTAATTGTTTTACATAATGCAGCAATATCCACACAGGTAGGACAACCCAACGTTAGAGGTGATTTATTCTTTCAAAGCAAATACACTTTTGCAAACTGGTACTGACTAGTATTCCAATGTTTCTCTTCTCCCTCAGTTTTTCTCCATCACTCAGCTAATGTGACCCCAACACTGATGGGGCAGGGGAGGGTCAAACAAGGATACTATGCAGACGACTGACATCCTCCATATCAACTGATGATGCCATTGGTCATTAGGATGCTGGCAGCTAGAAGGTTTTTATGGTGCATGAAGAAAACCTGTGGCTTTGTGTAACTAAAAGACAGGCTTTATCCACACGCAGGCTTGTATAACATTTTTGGGTAATTTTTAGGCATTTTGCCAGGGCACCCTGGTTGAAAAAGGCTGCTATAGCTGATGGTGAAGGTATTTTCTGTATACATATTGTATACCGTATATACTTCCTCTTTAAGATCAACCTATTATGGGATGTATATGTTTGTGGATTGGGTGCTAAGAGGGAGTATGTTGTATATTAGGTGACGGTGTGTGCCTTGTCATATAGTGGAGGAGGAAGCAGTGTTGGATCAGTATGTTGTATATAAGGTGACAGTGTGTGCCTTATATAGTGGAGGAGGAAGCAGTGCCTGGTCGGTATATTGTATATAAGGTGACAGTGTGTGTCTTGTCATATAGTAGAGGAAGAAGCAGTGTGGGATCAGTATGTTGTATATAAGGTGACAGTGTGTGCCTTATATAGTGGAGGAGGAAGCAGTGTTGGATCAGTATATTGTATATAAGGTGATAGTGTGTGTCTTGTCATATTGTGGAGGAAAATTAATCAGGCAATAGACTTGATTCAGCACCAGACAATCAATACATAGTGTCGCATGTATAAGACCACTATAACCTCCACCATCTGACTGTCATTAGGTGACGTCTGTGCTTTGTCATTGTATCATGGTGTCCCTTTAATAGAGGCAATGAGTGTAATGCAGACGTGAATGTAAACAGTCCTCTGCCTGAACTCCCTTTCCATCATTAGGTCACTGCTGTACATTCCATCCTCACATTAGGACACTCCGCATTGCTGACCCAGTTTTATTTGCTTCTAATGCACAGCTGGACCTCCACCAGCTGTGCATTTATTGACGTATTTTGCATTGAGATCAGGGCAGTGCGCTCAGTAAACTGTACAATGCTGCTTGTTTCAATAAACAGTGCCTATCAATAATTCATGCACGTCTCACTATTAAAGCCCTGAAAAGAAATCTGTAGCTATCGACTTCCCCCCGTGTCTAAAGTGCTGAATGCAGCAGTAACAAGAGTAACAAAAGGATTGCGTGTCGGGACAAGGCATAACATCGATGGCTGGAGGGAGCACCTTTCCTGAGATGGAGGAGCCACCTTATTGCTAATGAATAAATATTACGTCACTACCAATCTAATCCCCTTGGGTTTGAGAGTAAAAGGGATGAATATAGTATTTCTACCGCAAATGGTAAATAAATAATAACATGCATTACACATTTGTTCTGTAAATGTTTAAGACATTTTTCTTCTCACCCAAGTTGCTTTGTCTGTCCTAATGAGTATAAGGAACAAACCACAATAGTTATAGCCACACAAGTATAACCTCAATCCGATCACCATGGTGTCACAAGATGTGTCAGGGCAGATAGTTTCACCCAACCTTTCTCAACCAGTTCCTGCAAGAATTACTAGGGGTTCCTTAAAGCTGAAGTTTAGGTATAGCCACTCAGCGTAGGTCCCGGAAGCTAGTGGAGACTGCTGTGGTAGTGGTGCCTACTGTAGTAATTTCCAGCTTCCATGGGGATCCCACAGGTATGGTACACTACATACTTACATTGGTCCAAGCTAAACCAATGTAATTATCTGAGGTCCAAGCTAGACCAGTGTAATTATCTGAGGTCCAAGCTAGACCAGTGTAATTATCTGAGGTCCAAGCTAGACCAGTGTAATTATCTGAGGTCCAAGCTAGACCAGTGTAATTATCTGAGGTCCAAGCTAGACCAGTGTAATTATCTGAGGTCCAAGCTAGACTAATGTAACTATCTGAGATCCAAGCTAGACTAATGTAACCATCTAAGGTCCAAGGTAACCATCTGAGGTCCAAGGTAGACCAATGTAACCATCTGAGGTTCAAGCTAGACCAATGTAAAATGGGTAACCACTGATTCCAATGTTCTGTTTAGTTATCTGTAGAGGGGGGATTCATCCCACTGACCACAATTGTAATAAACTTTCCCCTCATTGACCATTAAATTAATGTACCATGAGCTGTAGGTATAGTAATTATTACTGGGATTCCCCAAGACTACAAAGGTATTTAAATAGTTCCAATACATCAGGGTTTCTCAACCAGGGTTCCTCCAGAGGTTGCTAGGGGTTTCTTGAGCAATGAGCAATTTCTGCCCCTAATATAAGCTCCCACTAACACCATTGATCTTTTTAGTTATCTGTAATGGGTGAATTCTTCCCAATGACCACAAGTGTAAGGAGCATTATTCCCATTGACTGTCGCACTAATGTATAATGAATTGTAAATATAGTAATTTTAGCAGAGGTTCCCTGAGACTGGAAAGGTATTTCAAGGGTTTCTCTGTGTTGAAAAGGTTAAAGGTTGCTCTGTGTTTAAAAAAAATAAATAAATAAGGAAGTCTGGTGTTACCTGTCTCAGACTTTAGGGCACCATGGTGATTGGATTATGGAAATAGAACAGGATGGTTGGACAAACATCCACATCTCCATTCATGTTCTGGGACATGGATAATTTCCCTGTTGGAGTAAAATGAAACCATGTTTTATAAGTTTTTTTTTTTTTTTTTTTGTTTTTTTTTTGCCTTCCTCTGGATGAATGGTTGGTATGGGGCAGGGCTCGACAAATCCCAGGTGACCGGTCACCACAGCGACCAGAAATCAAATCCTGACGTTCAGGCTCCCGCCAGCCTATCCACTGCTGGCACCAGGTGCGTGCAACTCCCGACGCCCCGGGCATGCAGCTCCACCGCAGCAGAGCCAAAGTTTCCCCTCTCTTCCTCACATACCGACACCCCTGCACACTCTCTGCCCCTTCCCCCACACTCTGCCCCCCTGCACCTATTTAGCTGTGCGCACCGCAGTCCACCGCCCCCCTCGACGCCAGCCCCCATGTGCAGCGCTAGAGACAAGCAGGGAGGCAAGCATAGTCCAGCTCACACAGCATGCTACACATGACCACAGCACACACCAAAAACCTCAACCCCAACAACCTCAAGTGCCAAATCCCCACACCCCGTGAGCCTCAAAGGGACACTGAGAGCCTCAACTGAATGAAACAGCCACCGATTCCCAAAGCCACAAATCACCCACAATTGCCCATCCCATTTGACTGGCAGGTCAAGCACAAGCAATCTATAGCTTCCATTCCACTCTATCACTTCACACTTCAAACAGAAAACCGACTCTGAAAATAAACTGACACACTGCACAAAACATCCAGTGCGTCACATCAGCACACATTCACCATCCACACAAGTCAAATGCCCACGATGCCTAGCTCCAGTCCTCTCCATGTGCAAATCCAACATCCACCATCTCTGTCGCCGAAAACAAAGCCCTTTAAGTCAAAAAACTAACTTTTTTCTAGCTGGCTTCTAGATTCAAAGCAAATTTGTCAAGCCCTGGTAATAGGGTTCACTGAATGCAGGTTCTCTGTTGAGTTATTCTTTTGTAGCACCCTCCTAGGTAGATGCTAAAGAGTGAGTATAGTTTTTGGCTCTGCCTGCCTATCAGAGGAGAAGCAGGTAAATTCTATATTGCACTCTGCTTAACAGAGAGCAGGATCTGTGAGTTAGGTTTTCTCAGTGTGCCCAGTGTGTGATTCATATGGTCTGAGGGAGTGTCCTCACTGTGCCCAATGGGGAGGCACATTGGACAGTGGAGGAAACCTGGCCAACAGACTTTTGATACAGACCCAGGGATTGGCACAGACTGCTGTCTTGATGCATTGTGGGGTTGGGTATAAAAAGCTAGGGGCACGTGTGCACAAGGTCTTTGGCGGGAAGCAGAGTCCCCGAAGGAGGGTGGTGGCTGCCTCCTCTTCTGAAGCAGTTGGTGTGTGGCTACAGGCAGTCGGCCTGGTGAGCCAGAGGTGTGGAGCTGAGCCTAGAGGTCCAGGAGAACTAACTGGAGGAGTTGAGGGACTGCGAGAATCTGGAAAGCAGTATCATGAGTACAGCCTAAGGGTCTGTCCAGAAAGGGGACCGCTCAGGAGTAGTGTAGTCAGTGGACGAGTGTCAGCTGGAGGAAAAGGGGGTACTAGGTGAGTACCATGAAGAGAAGTACTATAACGAACATTTACCTCAGATTCATCCAGTGGCAGGATGAAGTAGCGGCCTTGCCGCATCCTCAAGTTAGAAGTCCTCAGAATTGTGAATAGTTCAAGCGTTGGAATATCCCACTCATCCCTTCTCCCATCCCCATATAAAATAAAAACAACAAAAAAAATCAACTCCTAGATTGATCAATGACTGAGCCAAGAACGTAAAGTGCTAAGATTTCTGCTTGCAGTTGCTACGAGTAATCCAGGGGAATCCCAAAGTGTTAAAAACCAACAGCTCTTAAGGGGGCAGTGCTACACTTTTTTTTTTTTTTCTACTGGTTAAACGTTTTCAACTTGACTAACCATATGACTGAATGGAATTATCACCTGCTTTGGCCCATTACATGACATCATGAATTGAATTAAGGTGGCTGAGTTACCCATTTAGATTTGGAATATAGGCTTAGCAGCAGAGAGAGCTCCTTGTTTGTAGGGGTTTGTACTAATGTCGGATTGTTAGTACAGTGGCTCTGGCTGGAGCTGTCAGTGCTGGGTTGAACGGAAAAAAAATTAATGGTGTGTACTAGACTTAAGTCACGTGAATGACCCTCCTGGATTTTTTTTTACTAATTTAAATAGCTCTCCACTGGCTTTAGAGTCCCAAAGCCAATGGACTGCTAAGCATATCTGTAAAGCACAGCACGGTGCATTATAATTGGGCAACCTTTTTGGTTTTTCTTTATTGGTATGGTGGCACGTCCATCATGAGGCTAAACCGCTGTTTTTTTAATTACCCCCCTACGGTGTCAAACAATATTACCATTCATTAGCCATCACCCAGGTGAGGCAATTTCTGAATGCTTTTACCGAAGATAACCTCCATGATTTGGTTTAAATTTGGTTGGCTGTTGTGAACATAACCCCAAACATTTTGAACTGGTGATGGCATAAGCCCTCTGTGTAGGCCATTTAGTATCGTCTTGACCAATGCCGTTTGCCATTTGAAGCCATGTGCCATGCATCTGCCTTTAATCATGAAGTGATACTACTGTCTCAGCTATTTGAGATATTATGAGATGGAGCCAATTTTCCTGGTGTCAGGTATCTAAACTATGTTTGCTGGCTGCAGCCCAGACAGAGCATTAGTCATGTCATGTTAGCATTCAATGTCACTAAATTACATTACCTTATAAAAACACCTTGTTATTAAAACCTAACTAGCCAATTTGTTTTAGACGTTTTATTGTAGGTGCCACAGAGAGGTTACATTGTAAAAACATTGGATATACAACAGAAAAATGGTACATTTTTAGTTATCCAAAGGTAGTACTAGTGGAGACAGGCTTTATAATACATAAGAGTAGATGGTACAGAGCAAACGGGAAGCTTGTATTTACTTTACTGAAGGATTTAGATGGTGTGAAAATCCCATTTGTTAACTTTTCTGAATTTGAATACAGAGGAATATAGGCTGATGTCTCACTAAATTGTATATACAGAAAGAGATGAGATGTGAGAACATTGTTTACAACATTGGACCTGCATTAACGGTGAATACTGCAGCTTTAACCATAGCTACCTGTCTAGTCATCAGGATGGCATGAGTGGACCTAGAGGAGGGTGAAATATGTTCTCTAATGGGGGTACAGTATAGTAGGGCTGAGCACTGTTGGGGTTGAGTAAAGAAAGTAAAATGGCAGGGTCCCTCAGAGAGAAGATTAGGTAAGGTCTTCAGGCTCTGCCCACCATGCCCAACAGCTAGGGTTGGGTATGGTGGACAGAGGCCGAAGAGTGATAATGGTCTCAGCATTTTTCTAAAGCAAGTTTCCCTTTAGTTTTCCAGTAATATAACATTCAGTATATTGGGAGGTAGAAATTATTTCTTTGAGTTATGAGGGAAACAGTGTTTGGATTGAGTAAAGGGTGCAGGCTTTGAAGAATTTGGTGTGAGAATATGTTGTTCTTGCGTATCCAAAATAATCAGTTTATGCAGAGTTTTCTCTAATTTTGTCCTCATGGGTAGCTTTGACTGTATCCAATGAGTCATTATGAGCTCCTTGGTAGCAAAGATTAAAAAAAGGTGTTCACATTTGGTTAGTTGGGTCATTTTTGGCAGGTTGGTGGACTACATACAAAAGAGTCATGGTTATGAAAGTGACTATTTTCGGTTAGTAAATTGGCACATATATGCAAAGGGTTGTTGCCAAATGGTGTGAATCTGGAAACGATGTTACAGTAGATGGTACAGACCCGCTCTGTGTGTGGGCAGTTTGTTAGAAAGTGGCTTTGAGTAGGCTTTGTAAAGGGTAGATCAGATTCATAATAGGCCCTGCATAGCTTCCTTCCCCCAGCCTGTGACTGGACAGCAGAGAAGAAGAAGCAGACTGATAAACTCCTCTGTATGTCACTCTGCTTCCTCCTCCTATCGGCATGTGTCTTGTTGACACATGAGCATTGCAGTGCATCTGACAAGAGGCTGATACCAAGTCAAATTTAGTTGCCTACATTGCTTGCTCTTGCCCACAAAAAAATGCATTTAACCCATTCACGCCAGCAGTATGCAAACATATGGTCACACTGGACTGGGCTCATTTCCGTGGGGCCACATATTTGCGTACCTCCCTTTGTGCTGGGAGCGTGCCGAGCGGGACCTGGAATGGCTGATTCTGGGTCACCTGATCGCTATGATAGCCTCTGTTTGGCTATCACAGTGATCAGTCACTGTGAAGACCGCCCCCGTGTTTTCTGTCTCTGTGAATGGACGAGAGAGATGCATTGTCCTTTAAGAGATGGAAAAAAAAAGTGTGTGAAAAAAAATAATAATAATTTATTAAATAAAAAAAAATAAATTAAAAAAAGACCTAGATCAAGGTTTGATCTAGGTCAGTGTCAGAGTTAGTGTTTGGGTCAAGGTCAGGGGCAGTATTTTTTGGACAGGATTTTTTTTTTTTTTAATTAGTATTAGTGCCAGTGTGTTTTAGGTAGGATTAAAAAAAAAAAAAAAAAAAAAGCAAAAAGGGCACTATTGATTCTGGGCTGTACTACGGGTACAAACATCAACTAACATAACACACATGTGGTATCGCTGCGATCGTCAGGAGCAGAAAAATATATTTTGGGTTGTTCTTTGATGGTAGGTTATGGTAGTAGCAAGTAATATACAGTTAAATTAAAGAAAATTATTTTTATTTTTTTACTATTTTGGACCAGTTTTCCTTTGATATTAAAAAAAAAATCAGGAGATATGCATTCCTATTTACCACCAAATGAAAGCCCATTCCTATTTACCACCAAATGAAAGCCCAATTTGTGCTTAAAAAAAATAAAAAAGTTCTAATACACCTGGATGCACAAAGCTGTTGTGGTGATATGTACGGTTTTACTAACACATGTCAAAATGACCAAAGTGGGTTTAGGCATTTAGATTTGTTTTAAGGGGTAATTTATGTATTACTTTAATACAAAGCTGATTTAACAAATCTGGAGTTGAGCTTTAAAGCCATGCTCCAGGCAAAAGAGTCGGAGACTCCTGTAATATATGGGAATAATTACAAGCATGCATTGACGCTTTCTTTTCATTACCAGCATGTGCTCACAATCGTCCACACTTAACGCCTGTATTCACTAAATTAATGAGAGAAGAATCTGTGTTCTCACATGTCTAATAACTCCTCCAAATGATTATCTTCTCAATGCAGCTCCAGCAAACACAAGCTGTTTTATGTTTTAATTCCAAAGTGTGATTATATTTTTCTAAATGTCACTTTGTCCTTCTTTCTTTCCGCATGTGCCTTGTGCTATTAGTTCCCTCTGATGACACTTGTAAGCTTCCCGTATCGATCCCTTGGACATCTCTATGGTATTTTTTTCTAGGAAGTGTTTCTTAATGGTGGCCATTAGACGATAAAATATTTATTTATTGCCCCGCCTGGACTCATTCAACTCTCTGGTCCGCTCTCTAATTTGTGCAGCCGGTGTTGGAGTAACATAAAGGGTGAGCGAGGGCACAGGAACCTGGCTGTGCGTACTGAATTCATGTGAAATATGATTTGCTGCAGTTACTGTACAGAGTGGCAAGTTTCAGGCAGGTGGATGGTATAGCCAGTACAGTAGATCAAGGTAACAGTAGGACTAGCTCTTTGTAAGTGTTTTTTTGTAGAATGCAGGCGATTCTACTAATAAAAGTAAATGAAACAGAATTAACCAATTCATAGTGAGCGTGCAAATAAAAAAAAATACATAAGCAGATGTTACCTTCAGTTGAAGCCATACGGCAGAATGACCAGTACGTAGATCTTGACAATATGGGCAGTTGAAATTATTTGAAGACTTTTCCTGTAAAAGTCCTTCTTGGTTCCACCCTTCCCACCATCC
The DNA here is from genome assembly GCF_965119305.1 of Pelophylax lessonae. Lineage (NCBI taxonomy): Eukaryota > Metazoa > Chordata > Amphibia > Anura > Ranidae > Pelophylax > Pelophylax lessonae. Next base: position 55,793,988 of record NC_138768.1, on the reverse strand, counting down.
ACTGCATGGAACCGAACGGTTCGGCTCGCTTTTATGCTTTTCCACTGCTGGTACCGCATGGTACGGTGTAGGAACGGTTCGGTACGGTACGGCAGGGCGGCACTTTTCCACTACATAGAACCGAACGGTACGGCTCGCTTAAACAGTACCACCTCAGTTGGGGTTCCAACAGGGCTGTACCGGTACCATATCCCACAATCCTTTGCATGCAGCCTTGACTGTTTGTCACTACTAGCCACTGATTGGTCAGAGAATCATTGTTATCCCACCCACTTACTTTAGTACTACTTTAGTGGAAAAGCAAACCGTACCGAACCATTCCAACACCGTACCATGCGGTACCATGCAGTGGAAAACCAAACGGCCAAGCAGGGCCGAGTAGAGCCGAGCCGGTACTTGCAGTGGAAAAGTGCCATATGTGTCCTTCAAACTCCAAACTCGCACTCATTTTTTACTCCAATGACCTGCAGGCCAGGTCATTTCAGCCCAGCAGCCGGCCTCTTTGTTAAGTTAGTTGCAGGGTGGAAATGACCCAGCCTGCAGCTCATTAGCATAAATAATGAGCGCCAATTCGGCTAGAGATGAGTTTGGACGATACCCAAGCTTATAACTCCTAAAACTTTTTGGCTTTGTATGTAATGGGTAGCATCAGTGACCAAAAGCTGAGCTTAGGATACAGGACTTGGCCAAGTTTGACTTCTTCAGGAAAATTTGAGCTTTGCATAGAACTTCAGCTGCCTGTATTTCATAATGCTCATCAAATGCTTGGTTTTACTTTGAGGTTGCAGAGCAAGCCTCATCCACAGTTGTAATACCTTTATAAAAAGGGACAAATCATAGAATAGAATGTTCCTTTTTATGAAAACTCATAAGCTACCTTAGTTCCCAGATGGTGGAATAAGTGTTAGGATAAAAATCATGGCTCTGTTTCGCTGTGCTAATTATGTGCCTAATTTTAACTAAGCCAAATTATTTAACCACAATGCAACAGTCTCCTTCCCATTTAGCATTCCATAGACCAAAGGTGGTAACCCTAGAGAGCGGCTGTTGTTTGTGCACCTGGTACCGGCCCAGCCCATACATGAGGGCCTGCAGCTAGGGGGAAACCCATTGGAATCTTTGCCCTTGAGTGTTTTGGCAATGTCACTACCCTTAACCCCTACCTGAACCCTCCTTACAACACTAACTCATACCTGAACCCTCCCACTAACCCTAATACGAACCTTCACCCTAACCCTACCAACAACCCTTCTGACAACACTAATCCTAACCCTAACATTAAACCATAAGGTGGCCCTAGATGGGTCCCTGCTGAACCAGCCGAATTTTGGTCCATGTGTGGCTGTAATGGTGTCGTGCGTTAGGACACCATTTTGTCATCACGGCATTCATGTTGTGCAGTGACACCGCCGACCAGTTAGTTTAAAATCTGTCTTCCAGCCGATGTGTACTCAGAGAGAGATTTCCTCCCCCCCTCTCTCTCTCTCACTGGAGCTAATCAGCATACCAGCTTCAAACAAAAGCCTTATCTGCACATTCTAGCAGAATTTGTGTCTCCAAGAACCGCATGGGGTCATAAACGAGCAGATCTTATCTCAGACGCAGGCCGAGGTCTGAACAGATGGCCAGGGAGGCTGTCTTGTAAATTCCACAAGCCCAGTTGTTAAAAGGTAACACCTACATCTCACAAATCCATACCCAAGTCATAACTTTTTACCCGAACATGACACCTAGACAAAAAGTATATATTTGAATGCAAGATAAAATACAGATCGAATTAAGATCAAACATGATCACATTCGTTGCTAGGGAAGACAAGCTAGCGATCAGATGCCTTACAGGTCAGAGGTTATTCCGAGATAACCCGTGTTTAGTGTCTGTGGATTATACATTCACTGCCGTACAATAAAATATCAGTTTCAAGAATGTAACCATTACATATTTGAGATATGAGTTCTGTTAGTAATCTGTCTAAGCGGGAGGTGTCTTAGCAGTTTCTAAGCTTCCGGGGCCGCCCATGGCCCCAGTGTTTATTGGTCACACCCCCTGTGGGTCAGAGAAAAAGACAGGAACTGATGGAGCTCTCAGTTCTCATTCTACCATCCAAGCAATAACATCGCTTAAGAGAGGAACCAATCATACCTGTTCAGCTTCTGAAACAAAGATACACTTGAGACTTTTGAATGCAAGTATTTAATTTCTAATTCTTATCTGTTCTACGAAATTGCTGTATTGTGTCTCTATTTCTTTGTAACCCATTTTTCTGTAAATATTTTTATATGCACCAATTTTAACCTTTTTATAATTAAACCTTATTTTGAAAAGTGTTAACTTTGTCTCTAAGCTCTTAATGCAAGCTAACCAAAGAGCCTGCCTCTTGGAGGAGCGCTACTGTATAGAATAAATCCCCTGAACATTCCTGTCTGAGGTGACAGTGTGTGTTACAGATGATTATTCTAAAGTCATAATTGGTATTTCTAAAATTACAAGCGTCCACTGGGCTCATTCAAACGTAGCGGTGGTGGCAGAGAAAGGGTTAATTGTTTAAATAGCCCGGCGACAAGCGCTCTGTCTGCTGGCATCTAGATTGTGGTCCCGCAAGCTGGACAATCTGTGTGCCGGGTGTAGCTGAGAGTGGCATTGTTACGCAAGTGACGGCAGGGTGTGAGATTGCTTGGTCTTTGGTCACGAGTTGGATGAGAAGGCCAGGGGTCCGATACCCGCCACTGTCACAGTCAGGGCCGGCGTTAGGGGGGGGGGCAAACTGGGCAAATGCCCAGGGCCCCGAATGTCCAGGGGCCCCGGGCCCCGTGTCCATAGGCGTGCGCAATCACCCTCGGCCTCCTTGCACGTTCCGCCATGGCCGCCGGACCGGCCGTCTCTTCTGCGGCGCTGCGGCTGGCCTCAGCTTGGCGCCTTGGATGCTCAGCTACAGCCTTCAGACCGGCCGGCGCCGCCCACTGTGGTGGAGGTGGAGACAGGCGTGCGGTATGTGTAGTATGTGCGGTATGTGCAGTATGTGCGGTATGTGTGGAATGTGCGGTGGGGAGGAGGGACTTTGCTGTGCAGCGCGGGAGAGAACCAGCAGAAGAAGCCTGCGGTGCGGCGAGGAGGAGGAGGAGGACAGGACAGACAGCAACAGCAGTTGAGCAAAGGAGGGGGAGAGGCCAGAGAGCCTGAACTTCAAGCCCTGAAGCGTGGTGATGGATGGTCTGTGGTGCTGCAGGAAAATCTTGCCTGGGGACAGGTGATAAAAAGGTAAGAGGGAACCTGCCCTTGCCTGGCCTGCTGTAAGGGGAGGGGGGAGAATCTATATGGGGGACCTCACCCGGGCCTGCTGTAGGGGGATCTTTATGGGGGACCTCACCCTGGCCTGCTGTAAGGGGGACTATATGGGGGACCTCACTGACCCGGGCCTGCTGTAGGGGGATCTATATGGGGGACCTCACCCTGGCCTGCTGTAAGGGGGACTATATGGGGGACCTCACCCTGGCCTGCTGTAAGGGGGACTATATGGGGGACCTCACCCTGCCTGCTGTAAGGGGGACTATATGGGGGACCTCACCCTGGCCTGCTCTAAGGGGGACTATATGGGGGACCTCACTGACCCGGGCCTGCTGTAGGGGGATCTATATGGGGGACCTCACCCTGGCCTACTGTAAGGGGGACTATATGGGGGACCTCACCCTGGCCTGCTGTAAGGGGGACTATATGGGGGACCTCACCCTGCCTGCTGTAAGGGGGATCTATATGGGGAACCTCGCCCTGGCCTGCTGTAAGGGGGGATCTTTATGGGGGGGACCTCACCTCACCCTGGCCTGCTGTAAGAGGGGATCTATATGGGGGACCTGCCCTGACCTGCTCTAAAGGGGGATCTATGGGGACCCTGCTCTAAAGGGGATCTATGCCATAGATCCCCCTTTTAGAGCAGGATCGCCATAGATCCCCCTTTAGAGCAGGGTCCCCATAGATCCCCTTTAGAGCAGACCAGGGTCCCCATAGATCCCCTTTAGAGCAGACCAGGGTCCCCATAGATCCCCTTTAGAGCAGGGTCCCCATAGATTATATTTTAGTTTAAATTTATTTATAAAAGTGTGTGTGTATTTGTATGTGTGTGTGTGTGTGTGTGTGTGTGTCTATATATATATATATATATATATATATATATATATATATACATATACATATATATATATATATATATATATACATATATATATATATATATATATACACATATATATATATATATATATATATATATATATATATATATATATATATATATACACATATATATATATATATATATATATATATATATATATATATATATATATACACACACACACGCACATGTGTTTGAGCTTTTGGTTTGAGGTGCACACCCCAATGCCATAGGCTGCGCACGCCAGTGCCCGTGTCACTGTCAGCAGCGGGCTCCATTTTACAAAGGGGCCCCGTCACTGTCAGGAGCCGGCTTTATCTTCCAAAGGGCCCCCAGCCGCCCCCTGTCAGTGTCACACTGCCTCTGCTCCGCTATGTGCCGGCGGGCGGATACAATGCGCTGCGCAGCGCTGTGCTGCCTGTGGCCGGGCCCAAATCCCCTCCCATCTTCCCCTCACCTCTGACCTTCTCCTCCGCTCTGGGCTCCGGCTCCACCTCCCCTCTGCCTCTGGGAACGTCCGTCCCCCAGTCCCAGGCTCCAGCGTGGGGGCTGCTGGTAACTGACGTCACGTGTGCGCCGTCACGTCTGTTGCCAGGCAGCAGAGACTGACGTCAGTGACGTCGCCAGCCCCACCGGAGAGGAGCCGGGCAATTTAAATTAGTGGAGCCGCTGCCACAAGTCTGCACCGCATAAAAAAATAAGGGTAAGGGGGGTGAGTGGCTAGAAAATAATATATAGTGCAGCAGCAGCTGCATAGGATGTATCAGGGGCCAGGCATGCTGGGCATTGCAGTCACTAACTGCAACTCCCAGCATGCCCTGATACAGCCTATGGCTCTGCAGCTGCCCCAAAACACAACCTGCAGCATGTTGGACTTTATAGTATTATATTATACTATATAGTGCAACATGCTGCAGGTTGTGTTTTGGGGCAGCTGCAGAGCCATAGGCTGTATCAGGGCATGCTGGGACTTGCAGTTACTAACTACAATGCCCAGCATGCCCTGATGCATTGATTTTGTTATATTTTATTTATTCTATTTAATGTTATTTAATTAAAGCATATTTTCATGTAGTTGTATGTTTTATTTGGCTAAATTGATTAAATGCGCCTATATTTTTGGTAGAATATAAAAAAATTTGGGGCCCCACTTTTAGGTTTGCCCAGGGCCACACTTTGTCTAAAACCGGCCCTGGTCACAGTGGCCACTGCAGTTGAACAGAAGGTAATCTACTGATCAACTTCTGTTCAACCGCACTGTAAGATAAATTATGTGCTTAATTTTGACTAAGTCAAATTATTTAATCACAATGCAACAGTCTCTTTCCCATTTAGCTTTCCATAGACCAAAGGTGGTAACCCTAGGGTCAATAGAGAGCGGCTGTTTGTGCACCTGGTACTGGCACAGCCACTGTACATGTGGGCCTGTAGCTAAGGGGAAACCTGTTAGAATATTTTCCCTTGAGTGTTTTGGCAATGTCACTATCCCTATCCCTTACCTGAACACTCCTGACAACACTAACTCATACCTGAACCCTTCCACTAACCCTAATACTATCCTTCATCCTAACCCTACCAACAACCCTCCTGACAACACTAATCCTAAACCTAACATTAACCCAAAAGGTGGCCATTAACGGGTCCCTGTTGAACCAGCTGAATTTTGGTCCATGTGTGGCCACTGCAGCTAAAAGCTGTTTGCAGTGCTGATTTATGTATTGAGACAGTAAGGGAGCATCTCTTCTGTCAGACTACAAATGTGCAGGGGGGAAATGTGTGGATGGGGAAATCAGTTCAGTTTTTTTCATTCAGCCCATTGGCTGAACGAAAAAAAAAAACTGAACCATGTACAGTGGGTACGGAAAGTATTCAGACCCCCTTAAATTTTTCACTCTTTGTTATATTGCAGCCATTTGCTAAAATCATTTAAGTTCATTCTTCTTCCTCATGAATGTACACATAGCACCCCATACTGACAGAAAAACACAGAATTGTTGACATTGTTGCAGATTTATTAAAAACGAAAAACTGAAATATCACATGGTCCTAAGTATTCAGACCCTTTGCTGTGACACTCATATATTTAACTCAGGTGCTTTCCATTTCTTCTGATCATCCTTGAGATGGTTCTACACCTTCATTTGAGTCCAGCTGTGTTTGATTATACTGATTGGACTTGATTAGGAAAGCCACACACCTGTCTATATAAGACCTTCCAGATCACAATGCATCTCAGAGCAAATGAGAATCATGAGGTCAAAGGAACTGCCTGAAGAGCTCAGAGACAGAATTGTGGCAAGGCACAGATCTGGCCAAGGTTACAAAAAGATTTCTGCTGCACTTAAGGTTCCTAAGAGCACAGTGGCCTCCATAATCCTCAAATGGAAGACGTTTGGGACGACCAGAACCCTTCCTAGAGCTGGCCGTCCGGCCAAACTGAGCTATCGGGGGAGAAGAGCCTTGGTGAGAGAGGTAAAGAAGAACCCAAAGATCACTGTGGCTGAGCTCCAGAGATGCAGTCAGGAGATGGGAGAAAATTGTAGAAAGTCAACCATCACTGCAGCCCTCCACCAGTCGGGGCTTTATGGCAGAGTGGCCCGACGGAAGCCTCTCCTCAGTGTAAGACACATGAAAGCCCGCATGGAGTTTGCTAAAAAACACCTGAAGGACTCCAAGATGGTGAGAAATAAGATTCTCTGGTCTGATGAGACCAAAATAGAACTTTTTGGCCTTAATTCTAAGCGGTATGTGTGGAGAAAACCAGGCACTGCTCATCACCTGTCCAATACAGTCCCAACAGTGAAGCATGGTGGTGGCAGCATCATGATGTGGGGGTGTTTTTCAGCTGCAGGGACAGGACGACTGGTTGCAATCGAGGGAAAGATGAATGCGGCCAAGTATAGGGATATCCTGGACAAAAACCTTCTCCGGAGTGCTCTGGACCTCAGACTGGGCCGAAGGTTTACCTTCCAACAAGACAATGACCCTAAGCACACAGCTAAAATAACGAAGGAGTGGCTTCACAACAACTCCGTGACTGTTCTTGAATGGCCCAGCCAGAGCCCTGACTTAAACCCAATTGAGCATCTCTGGAGAGACCTAAAAATGGCTGTCCACCAACGTTTACCATCCAACCTGACAGAACTGGAGAGGATCTGCAAGGAGGAATGGCAGAGGATCCCCAAATCCAGGCGTGAAAGACTTGTTGCATCTTTCCCAAAAAGACTCCTGGCTGTATTAGATCAAAAGGGGGCTTCTACTAAATACTGAGCAAAGGGTCTGAATACTTAGGACCATGTGATATTTCAGTTTTTCGTTTTTAATAAATCTGCAACAATGTCAACAATTCTGTGTTTTTCTGTCAGTATGGGGTGCTATGTGTACATTCATGAGGAAGAAGAATGAACTTAAATGATTTTAGCAAATGGCTGCAATATAACAAAGAGTGAAAAATTTAAGGGGGTCTGAATACTTTCCGTACCCACTGTATAACCAGCTATAATCCCCTAGACCAGGGGTCTCCAAACTATGGCCCTCCATCTGTTGCAGAACTACGATTCCCATCATGCCTAGTCCTATCTGTGAATGTCAGAGTTTTACAATGCCTCATGGGACATGTAGTTATGCAACAGCTGGAGGGTTGTTGTTTGCAGATCCCTGCCTTAGACCAATGTTTCTCAACTCCAGTTCTCAAGTACCCCCAACAGGTCATGTTTTCAGGATTTCCCTCAGATGAAACGGCTGTGGTAATTACTAAGGTAGTGAAATTGATCAAATCACCTGTGCAAATATTGAAAAGCCTGAAAACATGACCGGTTGGGGGGTACTTGGAGACTGGAGTTAAACATTGCCTTAGACAACCTTAAGGGCTCATACAGATACTTCCTCTCCATTGCAGTGCATTAACAGCAGCCTGGCTATAAATGTGATATTGGAGCTCCGCTAATTACACTTGGAGAACTGCTGTCTCAGTGTATTTTACAGGGCTAGGCTCCACTTCCCCCAGTTAAGGAGCATTGTTTAGTGAGTTAATGTACATTGTGTTATGACAGCCTATTCCTTTGAATGAGCGAACGCAACAACCCTATTTCTTTGAACACACCAAAACAGACTTAAAATCTGATGTGGTGCACCACAATGCACAGTTCTATGCAACACGTTGCTGTAACATGCACCACGGTGGAATGGTTTTAATGGACGGTAACACTAAGCTTCACTCTAAACATCACCCTAAGACTACCCATACACACTATGCTTGCTCTTAGCGCTTGAATTTGGACCGATTCGTGCTGAATCAGCCAATGGGCTATGTCGTTAGCATAACCTTTCTTTAACCACTTTACCACTAGAGGATTTTGCTGTCTTACGTCTGGGCCACTTTTTACGATTTGGCGCTGTGCGACTTTAACTGACAATTGCGCGGTCGTGCGACGCCATACCCAAACTAAATTTATGTCCTTTTTTCCCACAAACAGAGCTTTCTTTTGGTGGTATTTGATCACCTGTGCGATTTTTACTTTTTGCGCTATAAACAAAAAGAGCGTAAATTTTGAAAAAAACCACAATATTTTTCACATTTTTTATATGAAATTCCCCCCAAAAAAATGTAAAAATCAAAATTTTTTTAAATTTTTGGCCAATTTGTTTTCTGCTACCTATGTTTGGTAAAAAAAATCACAATAAAAAAATTCACAATAAGCGTATTTTGATTGGTTTGCGCAAAAGTTATTGTGTTTACTAACTAAGGGAAAGATTTCTGTCATTTTTGGTGTTTTTTTTTCTAACGATTAATGGCGGCTATCTGCGAGTTTTTTTTTTTCTGCGGGACTGCGACATTGCGGCGGACAGATCAGACCCTTGACTGACATTTTTGACACTTTTGGGGTTACCAGTGACATTACTGCAGTAATCAGTGCTATATATATGCACTGTTACTGTAAAAATGACACTGGCAGGGAAGGAGTTAATTTTATTGGAGAGGGAGGGGTTAATGTATGCCTGGTGCTTACTGACGTGTGTGGTGGGAGGTGACTGAGTGACACAAGGACAGATCCAGGGTTTAGCTATGCTGAACCCTGCAATCTGACCCTGCCTGTCACTTAGGAGATCCGCCCGCTTGTGTTTACACAGGCGGGCGGATCTCCACACTAGATCCCCGACGATCGGGGAAGAGCAGCGGCGATCACCGCTGCTCCTCCCCTGGCCCGACTCCCGCTGTGACTGAACACAGCGGGAGCGAGCCTCCGGCGGCGCACGCGCGCCGCCGAGAGAGGGGAGTGTCTGATGACGTAGATCTACGTCGTCAGACGATAACGAGCCACTTTGCCGCAGTACTATTACCGTACGCAGACAGCAACTGGTTAACCAGTTCTGGAGCGGAAGGATTTGCCCCCTTAATGACCAGGCCATTTTTTGCGATTCGGCACTGCGTTATTATAATGGACAATTGCGCGGTTGTGCGACGCTGTACCGAAATAAAATTGATGTCCTTTTTTTCCCCATAAATAGAGCTTTCTTTCGGTGGTATTTGATCACCTGTGCGATTTTTTTTTTTTTTTTTTACACGCTATAAACAAAAAAAGAGCAACAATTCTGAAAAAAAAAAACAGTATTTTCACTTTCTACTATATAACATTCCCAAAAAAAAATGTAAAAATCTTATTTTTTTTTTTCATCATTTTAGGCCAATTTGTATTCTGCTACATATTTTTAGTAAAAAAAAATCCCAATAAGCGTATTGCAATTAGTTTGTGCGAAAGTTATCACATCTACAAACTACTGGAAAGATTTGTCAGTTTTTTGTTTTTTTTACTAGTAATGGCGGCGACCTGCGATTTTTAGCAGGACTGCGACATTGCGGCGGACAGATTGGACCTCTAGCTGACATTTTAGACACTTTTGAGGGGGCCAGTGACATTACTACAGTAATCAGAAAAGCATGTAGTGTGTTTTTGCTGCGATTCACGTTTTGCGAATTTTAATCCACCTAACAACAAATTGGCCCAAAAAAGCATAAACAAATGCAAAACGCATCAAAAAAGATGTGCAAAATGCGTGTGTAAACATGCAAAATATACCACAAAAAGCACTGCAGAAAAGGATCAAAAGCAAACTGCATAGGTGTGAACCAAGCCTAAAGCCTTGTACACACAATCAGATAATTGGATGACTTATCGTTCGCATTTTGTTCGCATTTTTTTCATACGATTCTGGAAAAGCTTCCTGGTTGCTTAGCTACGTATCGGATAATGCAAAACAAAACAGGCTTTTCCTGGGTTATCTTCGTGTTTCTGGTCATGCGTGGTCTTTGTCTTTTGATTTATAGCGAAGGAATACTGTACTGATTAAACGTATGTCGTTCACTCAGCTATTGTACGAGAAAAGTTTTCATGTTTGTCCCTTTGAATATTGTTGGATGAACTGTTGTGATCGGTTGTCAAAATCTGTGTACCAACGATCAGATTATCGTGCGATCAATTCGAAAGCGTCTTTTTCGTCCGATTATCTGATCGTGTGTACTAGGCATAAGGGTCCTTTCACACTGTCCGCATCCGCCGACGGACTCCGTTCTGCTCAGTGGGGATCGATCCGCCGATCCCCCACTGAGCAGGTGGATGACAGCTCCGTCTCCGCTCTGTGTGGAGAGACGGAGCTGTCAGATCCCCGCTGTCCTCTATGGGGGAATCGGATGAGAACGGAGCGCCTGTCCATTCTCATCCGATCCCATCCGCTGGTCGGATGAAAAATAGGGTTTCCATCCGTCCGGATTTGACGGACAGAATCGGATAGCAGTGGGTGTCAGCGGAGAGGTCTCCGATGACATCCTCTGCCCCATAGGGATGCATGGAGCATCCGATCAGATCCGCCTGAAAAACTGACAGGCGGATCTGATCGGATCGCTCGTGTGAAAGGGGCCTAAGGCTGACAGTACATTGTTTACACTGATAATCGGGGCAGTGCACATCAGTTCCCTGATTATCTGTACAGTCCCATCAGTGCAGTATATCAGAGCCCATCAGTGCCGCCTCATCAGTGGTCATCAGTACTGCCTCATTAGTGCAGTCTCATAAGTGCCGCCTCATCAGTGGCCATCAGTGCAGCTTTATCAGTGGTCATTAGTGCAGTCTCGTCAGTGCCGCCTCATCAGTGGTCACCATTGCCACCTCATTAGTGTAGTCTCATAAATGCCGCCTCATCAGTGCAGCCTCATAAGTGCAGCATCATCAGTGGTCACCATTGCCGCCTCATTAGTGCAGTCTCATAAATGCTGCCTCATCAGTGGTCATTAGTGCAGCCTCATTAGTGCAGTCTCATCAGTGGTCACCATTGCAGCCTCATTAGTGCAGTCTCATCGGTGCTGCCTCATCAGCCCATGTCCGTGAAGAAGAAAAATTACTTTTTTGCCAAATTTTGTAACGGAACCCAAAAAAAAAATAGTTTTTTGTTTTTTAAAATACTCAGTCTCTTTTTTTGTTTGTTTCGCAAGAAATAAAAACCCAGTGTTTTTTTTTATTAGATAGAGCTTTCTTTTGGTAATATTTAATTTGTCTTAAAAAAAAAAAAAAGATAAATATTTCATGAGTACAGTGTTGCATGACTGCACAATTGTCATTCAAAGTGCAACCGCACTAAGAGCTAAAAATCGGCCTGGTCACTGGTCAGGAAGGGGGTGAAAGTGTCCAGCATTGAAGTGGTTAAGTTTAAACAGCCCGCCCCTACTCACTAACAAATCGATAACTGTTTAAAGCCACTACTCAACACCAACGCCCCCTTACACTCCGGTCTACAATATGATCTGTAATTTAGCACGCATCATTCTCCTTTTCTGCATGACACCACATATCAGCAGATGTATCCCCTCCACCCACACACAAAGTGTTTGCTACAAACCCTCCAGCCAAACATTTGTCTCATCTGCACTTCAGAAAGCAGCGAGGGAACGGTGTGCGGTTCTTTCAGGTTTGATAAATAATGCAGCGTTTTCAGGATAGAGATTGGCCTGCAGATATCTAGGTTCATTTTCAGGTGCTGATCAAGGCCCTAATGATAAAAAAAATATCCAGTAATCCCAATTTACATAAAAGCACGTGTGAAAAAAAAAAAAATCTCTTCTAGGAACAATGAGCATAAAATGTGCTACAAAAATAAAGGAGTAAGAGGTTAATGGGAAGCTGCCAAAATCCAGATTTTTTTAGAGCAAAATTTTATTTGATATGCAAAGTAGAAACTCACCTGGAGTTGAGTGCGACTGTTACCATCGTCTGAAGGAAACCTATAAAGGCTGCTATTTTATGTGTGTTCCTTTCTTATTTTTGTTATAGAGGAACTTCACCTTTAGGGTCCTTTCACACAAGCGGTGCACTTAGCGGGCTCCATTTTTCTCAGTGGGGATCGATCCGCTGATCTCCCCTGAGCAGGGGGATGACAGGTCCGTCTCTACTTACTTTGCAGAGACAGAGCTGTCAGAGCCCCGCTCTCCTCTATGGGGAGATCGGATGATAACGGACTGACTGGCAGTTTTCATCCGATCCAGATGGATGGAAAATAGGGTTTCCATCCTTCCGGATTTCATGGACAGGATCGGATCAGAAAGCAGCGGGTGTTAGTGGAGATGTCACTGCTGAAATCCGCTGCTCCATAGAGGTACATGGAGCATCCGATCAGGTCCGCCTGAAAAACTGACAGGCGGACCTGATTGGAAAGCCCGTATGAAAGGGGCCTGATGGGGAAAAGGGGAACAGCTTTTTTTTATATATCAAAAATGTATTTATGATTATAAAACATGTATTTATGATTAAGCAGGTATATTGGATGTATATGTTGTGAGAAGTCACATTGTATAACAGTTGTTGTGTTCAAAAGCCATTTACACCTCCAGCTGTTAGATTGCTATCTAGGCTTCGGAAGACCTATACAGTTGCTTACTGGAAGTAACAAGCCTTTGTGAACAGCTATTCCGCATTTAAATCAAGATCTGACTTAAAAGAAACTTTAGATAGGTGCCACCCACTTCAGAATGTATAAATTGTATTAGGTGTCCTAGCCAGTGAGAGCAATTTTTTTCAAACCAACAGAATGTAATGTGACTGAATTGCTCTCCAAACATGTCTACCTACATGTTTGTCTAATAAATATAATTTTCAATCTGGCTTCAACAGTCAAAATGTTACTGAAACCCATGAGTTCTGGAGTTTTCCCTACAGGGCCTAGGCCCCTTTCACACATACAATCAAAAAATCATTGATCAAAATGCCCCTCCTATATGCTTTATACGCATTCCATAGTACAAACTTATTAACTTCTGAGTTATCATTATATTTAAAATATTCCTTATGCTCCTGAATCATTCTTTGGCACAGCTCAGTGTTCTGGAGTAATGCTGTATTCAGTCTCCATCGTAAGGGAGGTGTATTAGTTAACTTATCATCCACCTTCAATATAACCGGTGCATGATCAGACCATCCGGCCGTGCCAATTTCAGCTCTCTGAATGTGTTATAGCATCTTCTTGTCTGTTCGTTTCATCAGTTCAGTCACGCTTTTTATCATCCGCTTTTTCCAGTCCACATCAGTTTTTCATTCATTTTTCATCCTTTGTCATCCGTTGTCATCAGTTTTTCATCCGTTGTCATCCGTTTTCATCCGATCAGTTTTTTAACGGATGAAAAACAGGGCTTTCATCCGTTCAAACAAATGGATGATTACGGAAGTGGATGGAAATGGATGTAAATGAATGATCATCCATTTACTTTTGTTTTTCCCTAGGAATGCATTGATGTCCGTTTTTTCTTCCGACAACAGATGGATGAAAAAACTGACAAACGGACAGCATGTGTGAAAGGGGCCTTAGGCCTCGTTCACATGAGCTTGGGTAGATAAACCTGTACACTGCCAGCATACTGTAGAGAAGGACCCTTGCTCTCTGTGTGAAAGCAGGGTCTCTCTGCAGAGGTACCACCACCCCCACCACCAGCACTGTCCAGCAGTGAGCATTAAATTTGCTGATTGCAGAGCTAAAGGTCCCTGTGTTCCCCAATTCCAGGCCAACCTCCTCAGTGGCCAGTAGAGGCTTTTGGAATAGATTGTTGAATTTAGAGGGTGTGGCCTAGAACTGTAAAGAGGTGGTGCTTAGCACAGACTTGAACAGAAGTCATAGCCCAGTATACAGTCTGGCCCAGAAATCCATGAGCTTCAAAAGGAAACCGCATTGCTTTGAACACAGTCACAGTATTGTTAGCTTAGCCAGTTTTTAGGATCCAACAGGTTCAGCTTCTTTAAAGTGGAGCTCCGCCAGATACTGTAGCTGCGGACTTTTAACCACTTAAGGACCGAGCCCATTTTTGACACATGTTGTTTACAAGTTCAAATCAGTATTTTTTGCTAGAAAATTACTTAGAACCCCCAAACATTATATATATATATATATATATATATATATATATTTTTTTAGCAAAGACTCTGGAGAATAAAATGGCGGTCATTGCAATATTTTTTGTCACGTGGTATTTGCGCAGCGGTCTTTTAAACACCATTTTTTTAAATAAAAATTACATTTCACTGCAATTAAAAAATAAATAAATAATAAAGTGAAGTTGGTGCATTTTTTGTATATTGTGAAATATGATGTCACGCCGAGTAAATAGATACCCAACGTGTTACGGTTTAAAATTGCGCACACCCGCGGAATGGCGACAAACTACGGTCAATAAAAATCTCCATAGGCAACGCTTTAACAATTTTTAACGGTTACCAGTTTAGAGTAACAGAGTAGCTCTTTTTTTAAAATGATTGCGGCGATACCTCATGTGTGGTTTGAACATTCATTTGCGGGCGCGACTTCCGCATATATTTTCTTTCATGCGTGAGCTCACGGCGACGGGGGCGGTTAAAAATCTTTTTTTTTTCCTATTAATTTTATTTATTTTTATAATTTTAGCACAGGTTCTTAATAAAAAAAAAAAAATCTGATCACTTTTATTGCTGTCACAAGCAATGTATCCCTTGTGACAGCAATAGGCAGTGACAGGTACTCTTTATGGAGGGGTCGGGGACCCCAAACCCCTCCACTGCACTTCAATATATTCAAAATGCCGAAAACTGCATTTTTGAATATATTCACTTTTTAAATTCGGCATTCGGCGCCTTTAGCAGCCGAGTGACGTGATGTCATGGATGCCGCCTCCGGGTTACTTCATCGGAGACCCGATCGAAGCTGCATCCGGCTTTGATCGGGACTCCAACCAACCGACGGACGCATCGGTCATTACCGCCTAAAAAAACCGACTGCCAGCTCTAAAAAATGGTATGGGATGATGCCTCTAGCTGCAGGCATCACCCCGGTACAACCATTTATTGCAGCCGACGTAGGGCTACGTCAATTTGCGGTAAGTGGTTAATATCCAGGGGTCCCACAATGTCGGCACCCAACTGATTTTAAATCGGCCCTTGGTCGCCGCCGCCATTCCTTGTAAGAGAAACCGGCAGTGAAGCCTTGCAGCTTCACAGTCGGTTCCCTACTGCACATGTGCCAAGAGTGCTGCACCTTCTGTATGGCCCAGAGGGGGGACAACCTTCTGCGACGAGGTCTACCTGAAGTGGGGATGGGTACCTGTGAAAAACAGGTACCCACTCCCCCTAAAAAAGGTGCCAAATATGGCAGCGGAGTGGGAGAGGAAACAAACAAGCGGAGCTTTCCCTTTTGGGTGGAGCTCCGTTTTAATATAAATTGGGACCACAGTAATTTTCCATGTGTAAATACCTGTAATAAATAAATAATCAATAAATGACTACATTTTCTGCATGCACACACCTACGGCACTGCACATCGTGTTCGCTGCCTGGCCCGCGGAGCTTGCACCATGACGAATTCCGATAAGCTTTATTCTCCGAGATAATTATGCTTGAAGAATCACTGAGAACATTTGTTTTAAGGATATTAATTTGCATAAAAGCAGACATTAAGAAATATCTCGTTTTCACAGGCGACGTAAGATGTGCAAGCTGTGCGGAATTAATGACAAGCAATTGTTCGGGATAACCCAGTCTTGTGTTAATAAGATGTAAGAATGGCTGGTAATGTCTTCACACAGGACGGGCGATGTTTCAGATAAATTTCAACAAAATTGCTCTAAAATAATTATAATCATTTCACTGCTCTCAATTGCTAATGTTCTCTGGTCCGCAAGCTGTAGCTGAATAACAGACTTTTGTTTTTGTATAATGTTGGATATTTCTGGCAATAATTACCCACTTTGCCGCCGCTGGTACAACGCCGCTAGGCTTCTACTCCTTCTCAAAGCAAAATATTTACAGAACTGGGAAATATGAGAGAAGGCACGGGACCTTCTATTCCAAGTGAACAAACTTGACATTGTAATGCTAGGGCATTAGAAGGAACTCAATGGACTGTAGAAGGTGGTGGCCAAGGCCGCTTTTAGAAATCACGAGGCCCTGTACCCCCCCCCCAAAGGGGGCTGCCACCACCACCATGACCCCCCCCCCCCCATGCGATAATGTCAAAACTATATTTTCACAAAAAAATACATAAAAATAATTATTAGTAGACACAAACATTCCGTCATACACAAAAAACATAAATTCCATCTTCAAGCCAAAATTCTCCCCAAATATTAATGCACATATTCCACCAACTCCCAGTTCCAATCTCCCCTCCCAGCACAAATCTTTCCCCCACCCCCAGCTCAAATCCAACCCTAATCCCCCCTCCTAGCACATATCCCCTTTCTTCTCAAACTTTCTATCCTAGCACAAATCTTTTCCCCCAATCCCTCATTAGTTCAACCCACCCCCCCCCCCCCCTCCTGGTACAAAATCCCCCTATCCTCTCCTCCCAGCACAAATCTTCTTCCTTCAATTCCCCTCCTAGGACAAATTCCCACAATTTTTGACACAAATCTGGTACTGAACATGTTAATTTTTGTTTAATGCTTAATGGCTGGCTGGCTGGCTTGCTGGCACCCTGTGGTGGGTGGCTGTCTGGCACCCTGTGGTGGGTGGCTGGCTGGTACAGGGCCTGTGGGCGGCTGGCTGGTATAGTGCCTGTGGCTGGCTATCGGGCCTGTGGTTGGCTGACTGGCTGGTACAGGGCCTGTGGGTAGCTGTCTGTCTGGCACCCTGTCTGTGGGTGGTTGGCTGTCTGGCACCCTGTGGTAGGTGGGTGGCTGGCTGGCTGCCTCCCTGTGGTGGGTGGGTGGCTGGCACAGGGGCTGTGGGTGGCTGGCTGGTACAGGACCTGTGGATGGCTGGCTGGTACAGTGCCTGTGGCTGGCTGGTACAGGGCCTGTGACTGGCTGGCTCGCTGGTACAGTGCCTGGGGCTGGCTGGTACAGGGCCTGTGGGTGTGGGTGGCTGGCCGGCCCCGGGCTGCTGTGGGTGGGTGTATGGCTGTGATTCACTCCCACTAGACTAGTCCCGACTCTAGAAAAGGCTGTCCAAGGCGAGGAAGGCAGCCTAAGAAGGCAGAATGACATCATGAAAATATCGGCCAGTTCCGGGGCCGATACCGATATATCGGGGAAAGTGCATATCGGCTTTGCCAATAATTGGTCTATCCCTACTCCATACCTTCTAAATTACCATTCCCAGCACAAATTCTTCCTCCCTACCCAAATCCCCCCCAGCACCAATCCCCTCACCCCCTCCTAGCTCAAACATCCCCTCTCATGGTTCAACCCCCCCCTTCCCCTAAACCCCCCTCCTAGCACATATCCCCTCCCTCCATTCTTCCTTCTACCACATATCCCCCCCCCCCAATTCCTCTTTCTAGCACATATCCCCCCCCCCCCCTCCCCAAATCCCCATTACATTTCCCAACACAGATAGCTCCCCCATTCCCCCTCCCCCAAGTTGCAGGGGGAAGCCACTAAAAGCCAGGAGGAGGTGCAGTGTGTTGTGCTCTCCCTCCTGTCAGAAGAGCATTCATCTATACAACACATGGGATAGGATCGCTCTTACTGTAGATCGCATTGCACAGCACACACACAGCCCCCTATCTGCTCCAAGGGCTGCTCTCCCCCCAGCCGCAGGAAATGTGGATAGGGAACGGCAATCAAACTGTCTGTGTGTGCAATGCGATGCGATCTACAGTAAGAGCGATCCTGTCACTGTGTTGTATAGATGAATGCTCTGACAGGAGGGAGAGCACAACACAGCGTACCTCCACCTGGCTCTTTCCTCTCTGCCTCTTCGCTCTGCTGTATCCTCCCGTCTCCTTGTCCTGGCGGTGAGTGTGGGTGGGAGCGGGGTAAGGAGCTCAGCGGCAGCCAGCCGCTGTGTCTCTCAAACAGCAGCTGAAAGCCAGTGGGGGGGGGGGGAGAGACACTGTAAGCTCCTATCCAAGACTGGTATGAAACGCCAATGCTACCCTTTTAGGATCGGGGAATCTTGAAATGACGTAAACAAACAAAAGGATGCAAAGACCTAGTGCATTATCAACAGCTCATTGTTAACCACTTGCCAACCATTTACTGTGGTTTTACTGCAGCTGGTCGGCTATATTGCGCGAAACTATGTACCTGTACGTTTTGTGCAATAGCCAGTGAGGGCGCTTGTGCGCTGATTGACCAGAGGGGGAGCCAATCAGTGGGTCTGGCAGATGCTATGTCCACCGGCCACCCACCATCGCTCCCCATAGAGACAGAACGGCGGTCTGCCTATGTAAACAAGGCAGACTGCCATTCCGTCACAGATGAACACAGGGATCTTGTGTTCCTACAATTCAGGAACATGGATCTCTGTGTTCATCTAGTGAGTCCATACCCCACACAGTTAGTAAGCATCCCCTAGGCACACATTTAACCCTTTGATCGCCCCTGGTGTTAACCCCTTCCCTGCCAGTGTCATTATTACAATAACAACAGTGCATATTTTTAGCACTGGTTAATATAGTAATGTCACTGGTCCCTTCAAAAGTGTCAGGTGTCCGATCTGTCTGCT
The DNA here is from genome assembly GCF_965119305.1 of Pelophylax lessonae. Taxonomy (NCBI): domain Eukaryota; kingdom Metazoa; phylum Chordata; class Amphibia; order Anura; family Ranidae; genus Pelophylax; species Pelophylax lessonae. The sequence continues at coordinate 55,774,866 of NC_138768.1, read as the reverse complement.
GCAATGTCGCAGTCGCCGCCATTACTAGAAAAAATTAAATACAAAACAAATGCCATAAATCTATCCCCTAGTTTGTAGATGCGAGAGCTTTTGCGCAAACCAATCAATATACACTTTTTGGGATTTTTTATACCAAAAATATGTGGCAGAATACATATTGGCATAAAATGAAAAATGTGATTTTGAATTTTTTTTATTTTTTTTTATTGGCTGTGTTTTATAGCAGAAAGTAAAAAATATATATTTTTTTTTTTTCGCTCTTCTTTTGTTTATAGCGCAAAAATTAAAAAAACGCAGAGGTGATCAAATTCCACCCCAAAAAAAAAACTCTATTTGTAGGGGGAAAAAAAAAAAAAGACAACAATTTTATTTGGATACAGCGTCGCACAACCACGCAATTTGCAGTTAAAGTAACGCAGTGCCGAATCGCAAAAATGGCCTGGTCATTAAGGGGCCACACCTGCCAGCTGATGCGCTTTCAAGGGACAAGCACTCTTTTTTTACCGGAAAGTCACTGAACTTTTTCTGAATTAAAGCTTAACTCCTTCATGCCTAAGCTTTTTTTTTTTTTACATTTGTTGCTTACAAATTAAAATCATTATTTTTTTTCTAGAAAATCACTTAGAACCCCCAAAAATTATATATTTTTTTTTAGCAGAGACCCTAGGGAGTAAAATGGGGATCGTTGCAATATTTTTTTTTTCTAAGCAAAGATTCTGGCCTCTTCTCAGGCCTTCGTTGCAATATTTTATGTCACACTGTTTTTGTGCAGCGATATTTCAAACGCATTTTTTTTTTTTTTAACCACTTCAATACAGGGCACTTTCACCCCCTTCCTGCCCATGCCAATTTTCAGCTTTTAGCGCTGTTGCATTTTGAATGACAATTGCGTGGTCATGCAACACTGTACCTAAACCAAATTTATGTCATTTTCCCCCCACAAATAGAGCTTTCTTTTGGTGGTATTTGATCACCGCAAGGTTTTTTCTTTTTTGCTAAACAAAAAAAAAAGACCAAAAAGTTTGGGAAAAAAAAAAGGTTTTTTTGTTTATGTTATACAATTTTGTAAATAAAGTTTTTTCCTGCACTGATGAGCACTGATGAGACTGCACTGACAGGCACTGATGGGGTGGCACTGATGGGGTGGCACTGATGGGGTGGCACTGATGGGGTGGCACTGATGGGGTGGCACTGATGGGGTGGCACTGATGGGTGGCACTGATAGGAGGCACTGATTGGCACTGATAGGTAGCACTGACATGCAGAATTGGTGGGCACCGATAGGCAGCACTGCTGGGCACTGATAGGTGGCACTAATGGGCACTGATAGGCAGCACTGGTGGGCACTGATGGGCGGCACTGATGGGCACTAATGGGCACTGATAGGCGGCACTGGTGGGCAATAATGGGCACTGGTGGGCAGCACTGATAGATGGCAATGATGGGTACTGATGGGGAGGGCACTGGCGGGCAGCACTGATGGGGAGGGCAATGGGGGGCTCCCTGAGCCCTGATTGCCATCCCTGTTGGCCATAGTGGGCATCCCTGGGTTCATGGGTGGGCATCCCTGGTGGTTCTAGTGGCACCCCCCCCCCCGAGGGTCTGCACTGGTAATCAATGATCTGATTACCAGTGCCGACCCCCCCCCCCTGTTAGAGGAGCCGCCGTTCGGCGCTCCTTTACTCGTGCCTGTCAGGCACGTACTGAGGAAAGCCGATCAACGGCTCTTCCTGTTTACTATGTGAGTGTACCTCAGTAGGCTCTTTACCGAGATCGGAGATGCAGGGAGTCAGTGTGACACCTCGCATCACCGATCGCTGCTCTGCGGGGCCCCGGGGGGCGCTCAGAGCGCATTATCCTGCCGCCGTCATATGACTTCCGGTCAGGATAATACAACCACATTCCCGCCAACATTCTGCTATAGAGCGGGCAGGATGTGGTTAAGAAATACACTTTTATGAATTAAAAAAAAACAGTAAAGTCAGCTAACTTTTTTTGTATAAGGAGAAAGATGATTTTACGCCGAGTAAATAGATACCCAACATGTCATGCTTTAAAATTGCACACACTCGTGGAATGGTGACAAACAACGGTACCTAAAAATCTCCATAATCTACACTTTAAATATTTTTAACCTGTTATGCATTACAAGGGAGGTCTAGTGCTAGAATTATTGGTTTAGCTGTAACTATCGCTATGATACCTCACATGTGTGGTTTGAACACCGTTTACGGGTGCGGGTGCGACTTACATATGCATTTGCTTTTGCGCGCGAGCATGGAGGGACAGGGCGCTTTAAATTGATTTTTTTTTTGTTAATATTTGTTTAATTTTTTACATTTTTTACACTGTCCCTTTTAAATGTTTTTTGATCACTTTTATTGCTCTCACAAGGAATGTAAACATCCCTTGTGACATTAATAGGCAGTGACAGGTACTCTTTATGGAGAAATCTGGGGTCTAAAAGACCCCAAATCCCTCCTTTGTACCTTAAAGCATTGAAAATGCCAAGTTTGGCTGTTTTGAATACTGTCATTTTTTAAATCTGGCATCTTTAAGGCTTCAGCACCCGGAAGTGATGTCATAATGTCGCTTCCAAGTTTCTACATCAGAGACCCGATCAAAGCTGAATCCGGCTTTGTTCAGCTCTTCGGCCAGCCAGCAGGTGTGCCAGGTGGTTGCTCATGCCCCCCCAGTGATGCAGGGAAGAGAAGGTCCCCTCCTGCTGCTTGTAATAAAAGCTGAGCTGCTGATTAGCCACATCAGTTGTCATTACAAGAAAGCCGACCGTTGGCTTTGAAAAACCGTGCCATGGTGCAGGGGCGTACCTAGAGCATTTGGCACCCGGGGCGGATCCTATATCTGGCACCCCCCCCCCCCCCAGGCAACGAACATTGACGTGTCATGTGTAAAATGTATGGAGACCCCCTTTTACATTACACAGCCCCCTTACCCCTGGACCCCTTTACATTACACAACCCCCTTACCTCTGGACCCCTTTACATTACACAGCCCCTGTACATTACACAGCCCCCTTACCCCTGGACCCCTTTACATTACACAGCCCCCTTACCCCTGGACCCCTTTACATTACACAGCCCCTGTACCCCTGGACCCCTTTACATTACACTGCCCCCTTACCCCTGGACCCCTTTACATTGCACAGCCCCTGTACCCCTGGACCCCTTTACATTACACAGCCCCCTTACCCCTGGACCCCTTTACATTACACTGCCCCCTTACCCCTGGACCCCTTTACATTACACAGCCCCTGTACCCCTGGACCCCTTTACATTACACTGCCCCCTTACCCCTGGACCCCTTTACATTACACAGCCCCCCATTGGAACCCTTTACATTACAAAGCCCCCCCGCCCCCCCCTCAAAATAACCCCTTTACAATACAAAGCCCCCCCGCCCCCCCCTCAAAATAACCCCTTTACAATACAAAGCCCCTCCGCCCCCCTCAAAATAACCCCTTTACAATACAAAGCCCCCCCGCCCCCCTCAAAATAACCCCTTTACAATACAAAGCCCCCCCGCCCCCCCCCCCCCTCAAAATAACCTCTTTACAATACAAAGCCCCCCCCCCCTCAAAATAGCCCCTTTACAATACAAAGCCCCCACCCCCCCCCGCCCCCCCCTACCTTTTTAGGAGGAGAGCGGAGGAGGAGGAACTGTTTAAAGCAGAGAGGATGTGAGAGACTCACTGTCACTCCCGAGCCCTGAATACACAGCGATCGGCGCCTCGGCGGGAACTGCAGAAGTTACTATGCTGGTTAATGAGCAGGTGATTGGTTGATAGGCGGTCCTAGCAACCAATCGCCTTCTCATTAACCAGCATAGTAAACTGCGGCAGCGCCGATCGCTGTGTATTCAGGGCTCGGGAGTGACAGTGAGTCTCTCACATCCTCTCTGCTTTAAACAGTTCCTCCTCCTCCGCGGTGGAAGCAGTCTGGCGGCCGGCCCCGGGTGTCACCCTGATCTTCCCTGACACACTGACACCCCCCTAATGTGTGGCACCCGGGGCGGACCGCCCCCCCCCCCGCCCCCCCTATTGGTACGCCACTGCCGTGGTGATGTCTCTAGCTGCAGGCACCACCCCGGTACAACACCTTGAAGCTGAGGCATATTTGCGTTACGATGGCGTGAAGGGGTTAAAAGTGTATTTATAGCCAAAGCTTTTTTCTTTTTAATTGGTTGGACTGAGTAGAGTAGGGTGAGATTTCCTGTTAGGCTCTTATTCCTGTGTGCTTTTATTGCTCTCTATTTCTCCTGGTGACCATTGTTGGTCACGTTTAGACATGCTTTGAAATTTTAAATACCAAGGATGCCTTTTTATGCGCCTATTCTGTTAAGATGCTTTGACGCGTTTTGCACATGTTTGTGGCGCCTTTGCATCACATTAACCACTTCTGGACTGGAAGGATTTGCCCCCTTAATAACCAGGCCATATTTTGTGATTCGGCACTGTCTTATTTTACATGACAATTGTGTGGTCATGCAACACTGTACCCAAATAAAATTGATGTACTTTTTTTTCCCCCACAAATAGAGCTTTCTTTTGGTGGTATTTGATCACCTGTGCGATTTTTATATTTTGCGCTATAAACAAAAAAAGACGACAATTCTGTCTTCCCGGGGAGTGATCGCAGGTGCCCGGCGGCAATGACGGCCACCGGTTCCGCGGATCAGCTTCTTCCCCTTTCACGAATCCCCTCCAGCAGCGCACACACCCCTCATGCTTGCTCCCAAGGTGCGACGTATGGGTACGGCGATTCGCGCAGCCGGGCCAGCCTGCCGCAGTACATCTGCGGCGGGTGGTCGGCAAGTGGTTAAATAACGCTTTCCAGGCTCCTCCTCTGTGTTGGTTTTCTATTGTATGGATTCTTGAACTATCTTCTTGGCTAGTAACGCATCTCAAACACTCTGTGAATGTCATAGGGGCCTTTTGAGGCGTTTGTGAGGTGTATGCGTTTTACATTGACATGAATGAAGGCGACAAAGGAGCAGTAAATCCAGCCGAACACTACAGGCTCGATCACACATGAGGTTAGGGGGGGGGTAACACCCCACAGTTGAGCCATGCTTTTACTAACTCCCCACCCTCCCTAATGGGCAAAAAATGCACAACAATTCAGATGCCAGAATTATAATCCAGTATTGACCAATGACGAATGGTGTGATGGTTTCTAGCAGGGATTTCCAAACTTTTTAAAAAAGGGATAATTTAATGTCCTTTAGGGGAGCCGGACTGTGCCCAGTGGAAGTAAACAATGCCCGACCTTTGGTAATGGGGGAGAAATAGTTGGTGCCGTTGGGAGGTATAGTGCCCCATCTTTGTTTTCAGTGGAGGAAATTATGCCCCATCGTTGGTGTCAGTGGAAGGGATAGTGCCCCATTGTTGGTGTCAGGGGCAGGAATTATGCCCCATCGTTGGTGTCAGTGCCAGGAGTTATGCCCCATTGTTGGTGTCAGTGCCAATAATAATCCCTCAATGGCTGGATATAGGCAAGCAAAGGGCCGCATCCGGCCCCAGGGCCACAGTTTGAAGAGCACTGGTTTATAGTACCCTGAAAATCCAATCAATGACATTATCATGTGGTTTGTTTACACTTATCTGAAACTTAAATCTAACGTTATTCCAGTTCATTCTCAAGGTTCCATTTTTTTTTTTTTATACAAACGTTTCATCAAGAATGCTGATGAGGATGGAGTCATATATTGAATAAAGCAGGCTATTTAGCTGAATTAAGACTCCCTTTAGCTAGATATAAAATAATTGCAAATCTTTATGAATTGTATTTTGAACAACTAAAATCTTTTTAACCAAGGTAGTTAACTTTGATTAAGCGTTAATTAAAACTGAATTTAAATATAATTTGTATCACTTGGATATCTAGCATGAGCCTAAAATTTTCAGGTAGACTCATTTTTTTAGGACAATAACTCAGTAACGTTAAATCTTTTCTGTTGGATTGATCACCTCTTATGGAGAAATGTTCCAGTATATCTCAAAGACTCTTAATATACATTAACCACTTTACCACCGGAGGATTTTCCTGCTGTACGTCCAGGCCACTTTTTGCGATTGGGCACCATGCAACTTTAACTGACAATTGCGCGGTCATGCATCGCTGTACCCAAACAAAATTTACGTCCTTTTTTTCCCATAAATAGAGCTTTCTTTTGGTGGTATTTGATCACCTGTGCGATTTTCATTTTTTGCGATATTAATAAAAAAAAAAGCGACAATTTTGAAAAAATAACAATATTTTTCTACTTTGACAGTTTAAAAATATCCAATATATTCAATTTTTATCATATATTTAGGCCAAAATGTATTTAGCTACATGTCTTTGACAAAAAAATTCTCAATGAGCGTATTTTTAACCACTTTAAGACCTGAAGATTTTACCCCCTTCCTGACCAGGCCATATTTTGCGATTCGGCACTGCGTTACTTTAACAGACAATTGGGCGGTCGTGCGATGCTGTTAGCAAATTAAATTTATGTCCTTTTTTCCCCACAAATAGCTTTTTTTTGGTGGTATTTGATCACCTGTGTGATTTTTACTTTTTGCGCTATAAACAAAAAAAAGAGCGACAATTTTGAAAAGAATAACAATATTTTTCACATTTTTTTATATGAAATTCCCCCCCAAAAAAATGTAAAAATCAAAATTTTTTTAACATTTTAGGCCAATTTGTTTTCTGCTACATATTTTTGGTAAAAAAAATCGCAATAAGCGTGTTTTGATTGGTTTGCTCAAAAGTTATCGCAGCTACTAACTACGAGAAATTTATGTCATTTTTATTGGTTTTTTTTTTTTAACTAGTAATAGCGGCGATCTGCGATTTTTTTTTTTTTTTTTTTTTTTTTTTTTTTTTTTTTTTTTTTTGCGGGATTGCGGCGAACAGATCGGACCCCTGACTGACATTTTTGACACTTTTGGGGTACTAGTGACATTACTACAGTAATCAGTGCTATAAATATGCACTGTTACTGTAAAAATGACACTGGCAGGGGTTAACTTTTATTGGTGATCAAGGGGTTAATGTGTGCCTGGTGCTTACTAACGTGTGTGGGGGGAGGGGACTGTGTGACACGGGCACAGATCGCAGGTTCAGCTATGCTGAATCCTGCAATCTGTCCCTGCTTGTCACTTAGGAGATCCGCCCGCTTTGTTTACACAAGCGGGCGGATCTCCACACTCGATCCCCGACGATCACCACCGCTCCTCCCCTGGCCTGACTCCCGCTGTGACTTATTACAGCGGGAGCGAGCCTCCGGCGGCGCGCGCGGACCGGTCGGCAAGTGGTTAATTCCAAGATATTATGTTGTTCACTGATTAGCCTTGATTCAATTCAACAGTATCTTCCTTTTCACTATTATTTTTGTGGGGAGGACTTTGTTTGTTATTTTTTTTTAATAGTGACAGAGTCACTTTAAGGTGTATCCTAACCCAAAACTTTTCTTAAAGTTTCTATTGAGCGGTGAGTGGTTACAATCTCTGTCACGTTTTCAATGCCATCTGTGTCCTCGCTAGGAGATCCTCCCTAAGATTTCTCCAGCTGTCCAGGTGAAAATTGTCACTAAGACTGGAAATATGAGGACATACAAACTTTTGAGATGTCATCAGATCACCAAAGTGGGACTAAACCCTCATCTACCTTACAGCCAAGGAAGCCGCAATCCTAGCCTCTGTTTGCTCTGCAGTTGCCATGGTGCTGTAGGTGACCAGTTATGACACCAGACATCTGATGGCTTGACAGTTTGGTTAAGAGCATAAGCACTTGTGACAGTTATTCACGACATTCCTTGAATGTCTTTTACTAAAAAAAATAAGTCAGTTGGCCTTTTCTCCCCCAAATCCTTCTTTAATGGGGCTAAAGCCCTAATCTCAATCAAAAATTCTAATGGTACTCATTGCCTAGATTCAGCGGTAATGGACCTCTAGAGATCCCTGAGCTTTAAAATCAGTAACCGGACCTAGTAGAGCTGCCCTCTGTCCCCGAACCTGTATTTCTTAACCATGTAACATCTAGCGAACACCCTATGGTCACATCCCTCAATCTCCGACATACAAGTAGGTCCCCACTACATGAAATTTTCACTGTTTGCGTATGACCTTTTACTATATGTCACAATCCCGCACATGACCAAGTCATCCATCATACACTAATTTAAACCTTTTGGATTGGTCAGCAACTTTAGGTTCAGGTATTCTAAATATGAGATCCTAAATATCTCCCTTTCTCTGAGACCAGATGTTCCTCTTCACCAGTATTTTCCATTTAAAAAATGTTCCCATTCGCTAAAGTACCTGGGAATCATCAGACCTATCTCAACTTTTTGCCCTGAACTACACCCCTCTCCTCCAAAAGACCCTCTCAGATTTAAAAGCCCATAACTGCAAAATCTACTACTACTGGCAGAATAAATATTTTAAAGATAAATATCCTACCACATTTTCTCCATACCATCTCTAATAGTAAATCCCCATCCATTCTGTCAATCCCTTCAGAAAGTGTTTAATACATTCACCCTTCTTGGGATCCTGCTGTTGGCGTCTTCCTCCCTATAGTAGGAGTATGAGCCACAGATCTCTCCTTTACATCTCTCCTTATATTATGCTGCATCTGACTTCACAAGACTGGTAGATTAATTTTGCAATCAAACTTCCAAACAGCGGGTCCAAGTAAATTAAACCTTCTCCCCTCTGCGATCTCCAAGCCCTTCTCTTGATCAAACAGAATCATAGATATAGATAACCCTCCTTCTTATTCTCATATATCACCTCCTCACCCTCTGGGACCTATGACCCCTTTCTTTGGAAACCCAACATCCACCCTCCATTCTGACTCAATCCTTTTTTGTAATCTAGAACAAAAAAAGCGCCTCCTGCCATGCTCAAACCCATCTACCCTATAATAGCTAGCTTGTTAATGGCTTATTCCCTTCCTATTCTTATTCCCACATAAATGGAATCCTTCCTCCCCACCAACCCCATTTGAGAGCTACCTACCCAACACAAACCCTCTCTTCAGTCTACATCCTCCTCCTCTCTTGCCCTCTCTCTCCTCAACTATAACAATCAATGGCCAACTGAACTCTGGTTTATTTCTCCACCAAGGATTAAGAAAAAAACCTTTATCTTGATGCATCGACTCTCTTTGGCAAAGCTCTGGAAACCAATTTCAGAATCCTCACTCTTTGGTACCTGTATCCTACAATGTTTCATGTGATCTATCCCTAATTCTTGGACAAATATTGGAGATGCCAAACCCATCCTGGCACTATTTCCCACATTTGGTGGGCCTGCCCCCCTGATAAGAAATTATAGGACATAATCTTGGAACTCTACACCAAGACTACAGGTTCTGCTGTTCCTAATTTCCATCATATTGTTCCACTTTGTGTTACTAGCCTTCAATGTGACTGATTGTCACCCTCTTAAATGTATGCTTCCCTCATCAAAACGTGGCAATAGTGGTGAGGAGGCCTTCTATACCTTCCCCCAATACCCCTGTATTCTTTACCTCGCACTCCCACTATTCTCTTACTCTTTTCCCCTCCTTCATTTTATGCTTTCTTTCCCCCATATCTTTCTTCTTGCCTATGTGTCTCACAGTATATATTTACATGAGCATGGAATCCTTAAACATTGAAAACTCTATGACTTTACCTAGGAAAGGTAATACTGTGTCACTGCACAGCAATGCAACCTCTACCCATATATATGTGGACTGCTACCACAACCTTTGTGATTATGGCTTCGGTACGGTCACATGATCTCTCCAGCGCCCGGCTTCAGTGAAGAGGAGAGATTACAGACAATGGCTGCAGAGCCTATGCAGTGACATCACCCAAAGGCTTACTATAGGGCATCTGTTGTCAGCTGTCCCTCCTCTACACTGAAGCTCCCACTGGGAGTCGATTATGTGACTGGACCGGAGTACCCACAGCGCAAGTAAGTATAGAGATCTTTCCTCTACAACCGGGGTCTCCTAACTTTCTAAACAAAGGGCCACTTTACTGTCCTTCAGACTTTAAGGGGGGCCAGACAAGGACCAGTGGGAGTAGAAAATGTCCTGATGTCCAGTGGGGAGGTGAGTAAACAATGCCCTATCGGTGGTGTCAGTGGGAGGAATTATGCCCCATCATTGGTGTCAATGGAAGGAATAGTGCCTCATTGTTGGTGCCAGTGAGAAGAATTATGCCCCATTGTTGGTGTCAGTGGATTGAATAGTGCCCCAAGGACTGGATAAAGGCAAGCAAAGGGCATCCGGCCCCAGGACCGCAATTTGGAGACCGCTGCTCTACAGGGTAGTTAGAATAGGCATAGAATGGGAGTAGGTTTAAGTATAGTTAGGATTTGACTGGACTTCCATTTTAACTCTAAACTGATGGTTATAAAGGGTTTTTAAGCAATGCTTATGAGGAATTTGAGGTACCTTTTTTGCGATTCCACATTCCTGTGCAATTTTAAGTCTTGCCATGTTTGGTATCTATTTACTTGTCACAACCCAATCTTTTGTATTTTTGCTAAAACCATGGGTATAATATGTTGTATAGTAGCATCAAATTTCCTTTCAGTGTATTTTTTCCTGAAAATATAGGTAAATAACTGCGAATATTGAACGACATAACAAGTGCAACTACCACCATTTTATTCTCCAGGGTCTCTGCTTTCAGAATATATATACTTTATAAGAGGTTTACAGTAATTTTTAGCAAAAAATGAAGTTTTTAACTTGTGCGCAAAAAATAAAATAATTTCCCAGTAGACAAGTGAGTAAGTTGTGCACAGTTAAATACCTAAATAGAATTAGATAATACATACTGCATATACATGTAATCACAAATAAGAAAGAAAAATTCTCCTTTTTTAGTTTTCAATGAAATAAAGTTTTCAGTACACAAAAAAATGTTCATCTTGTTTATAAAGAACACATTTTAAATAAAAGTAAGACACGAAGCACTAAAATGCATTCCTGGGGAACTTATGCCAGACACAACCTCTGTTTTTTTTAACCTCCAAATGTTCTAAATTGTTGGTCTAACGAGAAAAAAAAAAATATTTCACAATACAGCGGTTTGTCAGGAGGTTGGATTTAGGCTAGAACACTTAATTCCTGTCAAATCTGTGAATTGCAATTGGAATATTTTACGTAGGTGCCAAGGTAAGCCAAAACAAAAAGGCGGCTTAAAAATGTATTTTTACAGCAGCGGTTGTTTACAGCTCTATTCAGTTGAAATAAAGGACAAACAACAGCATGATGTCCAGGCAATACGCGTGGCAGGTAAGGAAAATCTAAAGCCAAAACTTATTTTCAATTTTGGATAGCGTGGACAAGGGTAAAACTCCTCTCGGGAATTGTTTGCCTGTCTGTGTCCCATTGGGGAGATTTCCCTTTAGTTCCTGTCCTGTACACGTGACATAACAGGAAGTTAGAGGAAGCATCTTAAAAGTGGGGAAAACCCTCTCATAGGCAGTTGTCACTGCAACAAATGTCCCCACTTAGAGCCATCCACCCTATTCTTGTTCTGGTGACAACTAAAATTTTACATCTTCCCTCAATTTTGGTTCCAGTGGCAATGGTATCAGCCTGCCTTCTTAATGCTGCACTGGAGTCCTGTAAACTGAGCAATACCAGTGGGAGGGGGGTCAGTATTGTTTTTATTTTTATGTGGCCATAAAATGACTGTTAAAAGATAAATGCCCTTTAAAACAAATCTCTTTTCCTTGTCTGTGGTACTATGAGGCTGGGTCCTGAGGACGGAGACAATAGGAAATTGTGCAACAGAAGTCTATGGGGCTCATGCACAGGCATGGCCAGGACAGTGAAGACCTCCTAGGTTGGATGTACACAAACAGCAGAACTGTGTCCGTCGGATGGAGGTATATACTGTGTGTGTGTATATGTATGTGTGTGTGTGTATATATATATATATATATATATATATATATATATAGCACTTCCAGAACTTAATGTATGTAATGGCAAGGGGTGCTGGGGTTTGTTAGAGGTTCTATTGATGCTGGCTGCTGGGAAATCTATTGTTGCTGGAGGGGATCTATTTTTGCAGAGGAAGGGTGTGTATTGTTGCTGGGGTGGGTCTTATGTTGGTGGGGGCTCCATTGTTGCTGAGAGGGATCTACTGTTGAGGAAGGGGTCCTTGTTGCTGGCTGCTGGGGAATCTATGGTTGCTGAAGGGGATCTATTTTTGCAGGGGGGGTCTGTTGTTGGTGCTGGGGGATCTATTGTTGCTGAAGTGGGTCTTATGCTGCAGGGGGCCAATTGTTGCTGGGAGGGATCTACTGTTGAGGGAGGGGTCTAATGTTGCTGGCTGCTGGAGGGTCTATTGGCGCTGACTGTTGGGGAGTCCATTGTTGCTGGGGTGGATCTATTGTCGCTGGGGTGTCCATTGTTGCTAGATCTACTTTACTGCCTTTCTTGGTTTTATTGACAAATTCCATACAAATTACTTTGCGCCACAAAATGATACTTTCTATACGTTCTGTATTATCTAAAAGGGGTGGTAGTGGGAGATGAGTAAGGGGTGGATTTACAGAACGGTTCTTGGAGGTAGGCGGGGGGCGGAGCCAATGGGGTGACTTGGAAGGGAGAAGTTCCGGCCCTGTGTATATATATATATATATATATATATATATATATATATATATATATATATATATATATATATATATATATATATATATATATATATATATATATAGGGTTAGATTAGACTGTAATATTTCATGTATCCTTTCACTGCTAGAGCATTCTTTTAACAAATTAAAAAAATCATTTATAGGCCTGAAGCTTAGTTAAAACATTTATCAAGCACAAATTTTTAGTAAAAGATGCCAATTTTAATTTTAGTTCAATGCAATATATTACCCATTTTTGATCCAATATAACAGATGAGGTTGTGCTGAGTAGATAGATACCCAACATGTCAAGCTTTAACATTGTGTGCACCTGTGAAACGGCAGGGAACATTAGTACTAAAAATTTTCCATTGTTGACACTTTAAAAACCTGTAGGGGTCATCAGTTTAGAAAGGATTGTGAATGATGGCCATAGAATTATTGCTTTCATTCTGGCATGCGCAGTGATAGGTAACTTGTACCGCAATCAATGGTTTCATACATAGGGTAGTTAGGGTAGGGCTGTTTCAAATTTTTTTTTGGGGGGGGGGGGGGGTTAAATTAAATAATTTACATTTTCTTTCACTTACAGTGGATGTAAACCCAATTCATGAAATTCGACTTCTATCACACATCTATCTGAACTGTTTTGCTATCTCTCTTCAAAGCACTAAGGCTGCCCATAAAATGCCAGTCGCTTTTGAGGCACTTTTCAGGCGTTGGCGGTGCACTTGAGTCATATGACTCAAATGAACCATTTTGAGGCACTTTTGAAGCACTTTTCCTGCACTTTTGAGGTGCTTCCTATTAATTTCAATGGAGAGGGTGCTTTTGAGGCGCTTTTTTAGCACTCCAAACATGCTCCAAAGATGCTGCTTGCAAGAGTTTTTCCATCGCCCAGCCAGGCCACTTCCCCAGTGTAAAAGCATGAATTGATTTGAATATAAATTGTTTTTCATGAGCTTTTCAAGCCCTTTTTTAGCGCGAAAGCACCTGAGAAGCGCCTCAGTGTGAAAGGGGTATAAGCAGAGTTGTATAAAGTACTCGAAACCCATACTTGAGTAAAAGTACAAGTGCTCGATCAAAAAGTGACTTGAGTAGAAGTACTAAAGTATTCAACATTTTTGTACTTAAGTATTGTAAGTAGTTTTTTTTTTTTTTAAATTTGCTACTCAAGTACTGAAAGTAAAAGTACAAGTACTGTGTTATTTAGTTATTAAAGAAAGAAGTCAAAAGTTTGAACATCATATTGTTTTTTATTATTTCAAATGCAGCTTTTATTTATACATACAGTAGCATTTATTTTCGTATGCGCTGATAATACACATTTTTTTGAACTTCATGAAACCTGCCATCTACTGTTCTGGCAGTGGTAATTTTTATAATTGTAACGAGTAACTATGCAGCACAAAAAAATATATATCGGAGTAGAAGTATTGAAATCATCGAAAAAATTGTAGTGAAGTAAAAGTGGAAGTAGGGGAAAAAAAATCTACTCCAGGAAAGTACAGATACCGCCTTTCGGTACTTAAGTACAGTAGTGAAGTAGTTCTACTTAGTTACTATACATCTCTGGGTATAAGTCCCGTGGCTTTTCCCCTGCTCCATTCTTCTGTTATCAGTATGAAAACTTCTGACAAGTTCTCCGTCAACTGAGATAAAACCAGACTGAATTTTGTGTCAGGGTGGGTCCTTTAAATAGATTAGCAGACAGCTGGTCTATTCACAGCACAGCTCTTCATGTTTCTGCCTATGTGGAGAGGGGGTGTGTGACTTTCCTCCAATCAGCTGTCTCACAGTGTATGGCAACCACCACACCTATAGGTGAATCAGAAAGAGAAAATTCTAACACGATGTGTACTTTCTAAACAGTGTAGAAAGCTGAAGACAGCAGATATACAAATAAAACTTTGTATTTAAGAAAATGTATAGCTCAACCTTCAAAATTTTTTTTGAGATTTGATGGTTACCCTTAAAACTTTTTTTTTTCTTTTTTCTTTCCTTCACCAACTATCAAATGGTATATTGCTGTGGTATGGATGTTTTATAAAATAGGTAGAATCCACCTGGCCATATTGAGAGATCCGGTGGACAACTGCTAGTGACAGTGTATTATTAGAATCCACGAGGCTTATTAATTGGACTATGTATAGATTTTGACATAGGTTGTGGTATACCGTGCTCAAGTTTATTGTTTTATGGTGTTATTGTAATGTAATGGTGTTTTTTTTCTTTTTCTGTTCCCTCTCTTGTTTGAAAAAAAACGAATAAAAATGATTGAAACAAGAAAAAAAAAAAAAGATAGATAGATAGATAGAGATAGATAGATAGATAGATAGATAGATATAGATAGATAGATAGATATAGATAGATAGATAGATAGATAGATAGATAGATAGATATTTTTAATCCTTTTTTTAAAAAAAGTTTTCTTTTTGTTAACATTGTTTTTTTTTTTTTTTACAATTTTTTTTTTTTTTTTTTTATGTACTTTCATTAGAGTAGTTCAGTGTCACCTTAGTGACACTGTACTACTTCTGGGGGTGAGGGGGTGATCAGGGATCTTTTTTTTTTTTTTTTTTTTACATTGTGATTGCTGTTACAGTGAATATAACTTTAACCACAATCTTGTGAACTGTCATGGGAAGTATATTTACGTTATTGTGCGGGTGCGTGGCCAATGGTTAATGAGACCCCTGATGTTTCCTTTGCCCCTCGCCTTTTCTAAAACTAATGTAGCACAGATCGTACTCCTTTAGCTTTTTCCCTGGCTGCAGCCGCCAAGGAAAGTGACCAAAAAAACTGTAGGTGACAAAATCCTTGTCACTTCCAATTCTTACTAGCTAGGGGAGATAAGGGACCAAGAGTTTGCTGGTCTCCCTCCCACACGCCATTAGGGTCCTTGGCCTGCAGGTGGGATAGCATAGCCTGGGAAACATAGTGGGGGTAGTGAATGTACTGTGGGCAGCTGCTCACCATCTGAAAGCCAACAGTTGGCCTGCCAGAGTTACACACACTCCTGGCTGCTACGGTGTGTGTAGAACCCCCAGTTGTCACCAATGTATGACATACACCGATCAGCTATAACATTATGACCACTGACAGGTAAAGGGAATATCTCGCTACCATGGCATCTGAAAATTGGTGGGCAGCAAGTAAACATGTTGTCCGTGAAGTCGATGTGGTGAAAGCGGAAACAAAATGGGCATCTCAGTTTTTTGTGCATGGGGCTGTGAAGCCCATGGTGACCCGTGTACACAGCCAAAAGCTTCTATAATGGTCACATGAACATCAGACCTGGTCTATGGAGCAATGGAAAAAGGTGGCCTGGTCTGATGAATCACATTTTCTTTCATATCATGTGAATGGCCGGGTGTGTGTGCGTCACTTACCTGGGGAGGAGATGGCACCAGGATGCGGTATAAGAAGGCAAGTCGGGCAGAGGCAGTGCTTTGGGCAATGTCTGCTGGGAAACCTTGGGTCCTGCAGTTCATGTGGATGTTACTTTGGTGTCCATGCCTCAATGGGTCAGGGCTGTTTTAGCAAAAGGGGGCCATACTAGGGTGACCACATTTCCAAATAGCCATTCAGGGACACCCCCCCTCCCCCAGCATGCACCGGTCGGTGATGTCACAAAAGGGTGGTGCCATGTGACATCACTGGGGAGCCCCGCCCCTTGCCTATTTAAGCATTTGTTTCATTTATGTTAAAGCGGAGTTCCACCCAAAAGTGGTCCTAACCCCCTGACATGCCACATTTGGCATGTCATTTTTTTTTGGGGGGGGGAGCGGGTACCTAGTTTTGACAGGTACCCGCTCCCACTTCCGCTCTGAGCGCCACGGCGCCCTGAGTGGAAGTTCTCCTCTCCCCCTCCCTCCCTGCAATCTTCTGGGACATGTCAGAGGTCCCAGAAGATAGCCGGCCAATCACGGCACGCAGCGCGACTCGCACATGCGCAGTCGGTACCCGGCTGTGAAGCCGCAAACTGTCACAGCCGGGTGCCCACAGCAGTGATGCCGGCGGAGAGGATCGAGGCTTCGGGCGGCCGCATCGCTGGACCGTTGGACAGGTGAGTGAAATGGCTGGAACTCCGCTTTAACCCAACTTTGCAGCTTAGATTCAAAGGGTGTCATTTTTCTTTCAACCTTGGACTAATATATATGAAACAAATGCTCTTTATATCTAAGGTGCTACAGTTTTAAATAAAACCCCATACTTTATACTACAAAATGAATACAAATGAACCGAGGGATCTGGAGTAAAAACTGGACATACAGTATCTCACAAAAGTGAGTACACCCCTCAAATTTATGTAAATATTTTATTCTATCTTTTCATGTGACAACACTGAAGAAATGAGACTTTGCTACAATGTAACGTAGTGAGTGTACAGCTTGTATAACAGTGTAAATTTGCTGTCCCCTCAAAATAACTCAACACACAGCCATTAATGTCTAAACTTCTGGTAACAAAAGTGAGTACACCCCTAAGTGGAAATGTCCAAATTGGGTCCAAAGTGTCAATATTTTGTGTGGCCACCATTATTTTCCAGCACTGACTTAACCCTCTTGGGCGTGGAGTTCACCAGAGCTTCACAGATTGCCACTGGAGTCCTCTTCCACTCCTTTGTGATGACATCACAGAGCTGGTGGATGTTAGAGACCTTGCGCTCCTCCACCTTCTGTTTGAGGATGCCCCACAGATGTTCAATAGGGTTTAGGTCTGGAGACATGCTTGGCCAGTCCATCACTTTTACCCTCAGCTTGTTTAGCAAGGCAGTGGTCATCTTGGAGGTGTGTTTGGGGTCGTTATCATGTTGGAATATTGCCCTGCAGCCCAGTCCCCGAAGGGAGGGGATCATGCTCTGCTTCAGTATGTCACAGTACATGTTGGCATTCAGGGTTCCTCAATGAACTGTAGCTCCCCAGTGTCGGCAGCATTTATGCAGCCCCAGATCATGACACTCCCACCACCATGCTGGACAGTAGGCAAGACACATTTGTCTTTGTATTCCTAACTTGGTTGCTGCCCCACACGCTTGACACCATCTGAACCAAATAAGTTTATCTTGGTCTCATCAGACCACAGGACATGGTTCCAGTAATCCATGTCCTTAGTCTGCTTGTCTTCAGAAAACTGTTTGCAGGCTTTCTTGTGCATCATCTTTAGAAGAGGCTTAACTCTGGGACGACAGCCATGCTGACCAATTCGAGGCAGTGTGCGGCGTATGGTCTGAGCACTGACAGGCTGACCCCCCCACCCCTTCAACCGCTGCAGCAATGCTGGCAGCACTCATATATTCATTTCCCAAAGACAGCCTTTGGATATGACGCACGTGGACCCGATGTCCGCCGGTCACTCGCAATCGTCCGCTGTGAAGGGAGAAAGGCAGGCGGCTAATGTAAACAACGCCGCCTGTCATTCTTCCCTGTGTAAAAGCACTGATCTAATGGTCCTGCTATGTAGGACCGTTGATCTGTGTTGTTACACACACACAGCCACATCCCTGCACACCCCTAGGGACACACTTAACCCCTCCCTCTCCAATAAAGTTAACCCCTTCCCTGCCAGTGTCATTTTTACAGTAACAGTGCACATGTATAGCACTGATTACTGTAGTAATGTTCAAAAGTGTCAAAAATGTCAGTCAAGGGTCCGATCTGTCCACCGCAATGTCGCAGTCCCGCAAAAAAAAATCGCAGATAGCCGCCATTACTCGTTAAAAAAAAAAAACAACAAAAATGACAAAAATCTTTCCCTTAGTAAACGCAATAACTTTTGCGCAAACCAATCAAAATACGCTTATTGTGATTTTTTTACCAAACATAGGTAGCAGAAAACAAATTGGCCAAAAATTTTAAAAAAATTTGATTTTTACATTTTTTGGGGGGGAATTTCATATAAGAAAATGTGAAAAATATTGTTATTTTTGCAAAATTGTCGCTCTTTTTTTGATTATAGTGCATGATCAAAAAATCGCACAGGTGATCAAATACCACCAAAAGAAAGCTCTGTTTGTGGGAAAAAAAGGACGTCAAATTCGTTTAGGTACAGCGTTGCAAGACCGCGCAATTGTCAGTTAAAGTCACGCAGTGCCGATAACCACTTCAGCTCCGGAAGGATCACCCCCCTTCCTGACCAGGCCATTTTTTGCAATACGGCACTGTGTTGCTTTAACTGACAATTGCACGGTCGTGGGACGCTGTACCCAAATAAAATTGATGTCCTTTTTTTCCTCACAAATAGAGATTTCTTTTGGTGGTATTTGATCACCTCTGCGATTTTTTTTTTTTTTTTTTTTTTTTTGCGCTATAAACAAAAAAATCCAGACAAATTTGGAAAAAAAAAAATACATTTTTAACTTTCTGCCATAAAACATATCCAATAAAAATAATGTAAAAAATCAAATTTCTTCATCAGCTTAGGCCAATATGTATTCTGCTACATATTTTTAGTAAAAAAAAATCCCAATAAGTGTATATTGATTGGTTTGTGCAAAATTTATAGCGTCTACAAACTATGGGATAGATTTATAGACCTTTTATTTTGTTTATTTTTTTACTAGTAATGGTGGAGTTCAGCGATTTTTAGTGGCACTGCAACATTGCTGTGGACAAGTCTGACAATAAGTGACACTTTTTGGGACCAGTGACACTAATACAGTGATCAGTGCTAAAAAAAATGCACTCTCACTGTATTAATGACACTGACAGGGAAGGGATTCACATCCGGGGCGATCAAAGGGTTGAATGTATTCCCTGGTAGTGCTTTCTAACTGTGTTGACTGGGGGGAGACAAAGATCCGTGTTCCTGCTTAGCATAAACACAAAATCTCCACCTTCCCCTCTGACAGAACCGCGATCTGCCTTGTTTACATAGGCCAACCGCTGTTCTGCCTCTCTGGGAAACTATTGCATGGTGCCGGCCAACATCGGGTCCACTGGACCCGCTGATTGGCTCCTGCTGTGTTTAGTCACAGTGGAAGCGGGTCACCGGCGGCGCCCATGCACACCTCAGACTAGAAAAAAAAAAGACGTACAGGTACGTGATTTTGTGCTTAAGGGCTGCCCTGCTGCAGTATATGTACGTGGGTCGGTCCTTAAGTGGTTAAAGCATGTTAAATCACATAGTGCTTATGCAGGGTCATTTGTCATTTTCTATGCTATAAAATACCTGGTTGATCCTGCCTGTTCCTGTGTCCCCCTAGATGTGCTGACCACAATAATCATGGATGCTGATCCATGATACTGTGGTCAGTTTACATGCCTCCATCATCCCACTATGTTTAGAGTCTCCCCCTCTCCCCCTCCCTCCTTACCTGTCATTTCCTAGTGTGTGAGCCAATCTCCAAACCCCCCCCCCCCCGTGCCGCTATTCCATGTGGCAGTAAAATGAGTGATCACAATTACTGCCAGCCCCTCTGTTATAACAAGATATACTACACAGTATGTGTTTTTTAAAATTCTGCAGCTAAATACCTTATTTCAATTGACGTTCGGCCTGCCCCTGGGAAGACTTCACCGATGACGAAACGCATAGGGATTGGCTGTAACTGAAGACCTCATGATTGCTTAGCCGTTACTCATGGCATTCCTTTCTCAAGAACTGACAGTCTGCTGGTTTGTTACTCGTTTGTGCCTGCTTACAACTCATCGAAGGTACGTTTTATATATGTTAAATAAATGGACTTAAAAAGCTTCACGATGGTTGTTCATTTTTTTTTTATTGCCGATCCATTTGGAGCTGCTGCTGAGCAGCCACCGCCTATCTCGGATGCCGGGTTATTTTGTGCTTTATGGCCATTATAATTTATGGTCCATGCTATCTGATAAGAAGCCTATGCTAAGTGTTGGTGCTTGGTGGTGGATTTCATCAATCAGTTGTTATTTATACACTTTTTTGCACCACTTTATGGACACTCTTGTTTTATATTGAAAAGGACTTTTTCATTGAAAGGACTTTTTTATGTTCACCTAACACTGAATATATTTGCACCTCTTTCATTATATCGATTTCATATGATTGATTTTCTTCAGTGATATACAGTATTTTGCTCATAATTTATTCACTGCATATTTAGTTGTTTTCATGCCACATTATTTACCATGATTATTCATGATTGCACTATTAGGATTAGCCCCGGTTCACACTAGGGCGACCTGTGAGGCGACCTGGTCGCCTCACAGGTCGCCGCAGGTCGCCTCCCATAGGTAAGCTACGGACCCGTTCTAATAGGAGCGACACAAGTCGCTCCGACCTAGAAAAAGGGTCCGGAGCTTCTTTGGGGCGACCGCCATAGACTTCAATGTTATGAAGTCTGTGGCGGCCGCTCCGAGGTCGCGGCGCGCTGCTCGCACCGCGATCTCGGAGGTCGCCCCTGAAAGTAGCGTCGCGCCAGTGTGAACCGGCGCTTAAGCGCTGCTTCTTATTATTATTGATTATTTATAAATACCTTATTTTGCATCGCTGATGTGCGGTCACGTGTAGTCCTTAGATCGGGGAAGGAGATTGGCGATGTGAAAAAAGGTATTTAGATGCAGAATTAAAAAAAAAAAACACACACACTGTTTAGTATAGCTTGTTATAACAGAGGGGCTCGCAGTAATTGTATCACTGACTTTACAACCACTATAAGCCTAGGGATAAACCAGGTGAAAAACTATACAATTAGTCTAAGCTAACTATAGCCCAGCCAAAAACTAAACAGACATAGTAGCCCCTGTTTGAGACAAGGGGGGCTACAGCTGCATTTGGCGGGAAGGGCTGCTGCAAAAGTTGAGGCATTTAACACTTGGGACAATCGCTATGCAATTATGTCTAATGCAGGTGGCTGCAGCATCGTGCACAGGGCTTTTAATGGTTAAAACAGGCATCCAGGAGTCACCCGTCAACTGGTAAAACACCGGGGGCAGTAAAACAGCCGCACATGTAAATGAGGCCCATTCAGAAGACATTTCCTTTCTCAACCCCTTCACGACCACGCTATAGCCGAATGAAAGCTACAGAGTGGCCGCACTTTTCTGGGAAGCCGCCATAAGATGTCCTTCCATGCTTTCGCTGCCTGCGCACCCCCTGCGACGTGCATCCGCAGCTGATTACAGATCAGGGTAAAGAGCCAATCAGGGCGACTCTTTACCACGTGATCAGCTGTGTCCAATCACAGCTGATCATGGATGTAAACAGAATTTGCCAGTTATAGGCGATCCTACCCTCGCGCTGACAGGGCGTGAGGCAAGGAGAGCCGAAAACCGGCAAATTCTCACAGGGAACATTTGCACTGACAATCAGAGCACTGATCATCAGTGTCCTGATTATCAGTTGAGCCCCAATAGTGCCCACCAGTGCTGCCAATATGTACCCACCAGTGCTGCCAATCAGTGCCCATCAGTGATGCCTATTAGTGCCTACTCATCAGTGCTGCCTCATCAGTGCCCATCAGTGATGAGTATCAGTCTAGCATATCAGTGCAGCCTCATCAACGCACATCAGTGAAGGAGAAAGATTACTTATTTACAAGATTTTATAACCGAACCTAGAAAAACTTTTTTTGTTCAAAATTTCGGTCTTTTATTGTTTGTTTAGCAAAAAAAAAAATGTCATATGGGTACAGTGCGACAGTGCTGAAAGCTGAAGATTGGCCTGGACAGGAAGGGGGTGAAAGTACCCCGTAGGCAGGTGGTTAAACCTCTGTGTATTATAAACAATTGGTTTGGGTTGTTTTCTTTGCATCCTTTTTTCATCTCATGCTGCTGATTTCCTCGAGCCTCTTTCAGCCACTTCAAATCTTCATGCACTTGCTCCAGTGTCGGCTGAAAAGCAAGTATCCATAGATGCTAATTGTCCTGGATTTGCTGGGACAGTCCTACATCTTGGCCCTCTGTCTCTCCAATGTTATGTCCCGGGATCACAGCATCAACCTTTTTTGAGTTGCTTCATATGCACAGTAACTCAGAAAGGCATTCATTGCCATATTGTCCCACAGTTAACAGTGCATTTCAAAGCACAAACCAAGACATGAAGTCCAAGGAATACCTCTGAGACAGGATTGTACAGATCTGGGGAAGGTTACAGAAAAATACCATCCCTACTGTGAAGCATGGTGGTGGCAGCATCATGTTGTGGGGATGTTTTTCAGAGGCAGGAACTGGGAGACTAGCCAGGATCGACGGAAAGATGAATGCAGCAATGTACAGAGACATCTTTGATGGAAATCTGCTACAGAGCGCTCTGGACCTCAGACTGGGGCAAAGGTTCATCTTCCAACAGGACAACGACCCTAAGCACACAGCCAAGATAACAAAGGAGTGGCTATGAGACAACTCTGTGAATGTCATTGAGTGGCCCAGCCAGAGCCCAGACTTGAACCTGATTGAACATCTCTGGAGAGATCTGAAAATGGCTGTGCCCTGACACTCCCCATCCAACCTGAAGAATGGAAGACGCTGCCCAAAAATAGGTGTGCCAAGATTGTAGCATTATTCTCAAAAAGACTTGAGGCTGTAATTGGTGTCAAAGGTACTTCAGCGAAGTAATGAATACTTTTGTACACTGCTCAAAAAAATTTAAGGAACACTTTTAATCAGAGTATAGCATCAAGTCAATTAAATTCCTGTGATATTGATTTGGGCAGTTAACTAGTACAGGGGGTTGTTAAATAGTTTTAGCTGCAACAGGTGCACTAGATGGGCAACAATGAGATGACTTCCAAAACAGGAGTGATTTTACATGTAGAGGCCACTGACTTTTTTTCTCCCTACTCATCTTTTCTGACTATTTTTCACTAATTTTGCCTTTTGGCTAGGGTCAGTGTCACTACTGGTAGCATGGGGCGATACCTGGACCTTATAGAGTTTGCACAGGCAATCCAACTCCTCTAGAATGGCACATCACGTGCCATTGCCAGAAGGTTTTTTTGTGTCTCCCAGCACAGTCTCAAGAGCATGGATTCGATTCCGGGAGACAGTCAATTACTCTAGGAGAGCTGGAAAGGACTGTAGAAGTTCCTTAACCCATCAGCAGGACCGGTATTTGCTTCTTTGTGCAAGAAGGAACAGGATGAGCACTGCCAGAACCCTACAAATTGACCTCCGGCAGGCCACTGGTGTGAATGTCTCTGACCAAACCATCAGAAACAGACTTCATGAGGGTGGCCTGAGGTCCCGACATCTTCTAGTGGGCCCTGTGCTCACTGCCCGTCATTGTGGAGCTCGATTGGCATTTACCATTGAACACCATAATTGGCAGGTCCACCACTGGCGCCCTGTGCTTTTCCCAGATGAGAGCAAGTTCATCCTGAGCACATGTGACAGACATGAAAGAGTGTGGAGAAGCAATTGAGAACATTATTCTGCCTGTAACATCGTTTAGCATGACTGGTTTGGTGGTGGGCCAGTGATTGTCTGGGCAGGCATATCCATGGAGGGATGCACAGACCTCTACAGGCTAGACAATGGTATCCTCACTGCCATTAGGTATTGGGATGAATTCCTTGGACCTATTGTCAGACCTTATGCTGGTGCAGTGGGTCCTGGGTTCCTCCTGGTCCACAACAATGCCCGGCCTCGTGTTATAAGAGTATGCAGCCAGTTCCTGGAGGGTGAAGGAATTGATACCATTGAATGGCCCCCATACTCGCCTGACCTAAATCCTATAGAATACCTCTGGGACATTAGGTTTCGGTTCATATGACACCTACCAAGTTGCACCTGAAGTCTGTTCAGGAGCTCAGTGTTGCCCTGGTCCAGATCTAGGAGGAAATATTTCAGGTCACCATCTGTTGTCTCATTAGGAGCATGCCCTAATGTTGTCAGGCAAGCATCCAAGCACGTGGGGGCAATACAAACTACTGAGTACCATATTGAGTTGCAGCAATGACATTTCAGAAAAATGGTGTCTTCGATGATGTTTTAGTAGACGAAATGTGTCGGATTTCTTGTCATTCAGGCTATTGAATTTCAAATTTATATGCTGGATGATGATATAAGTGCTTGTTACTTGGATATGATGTAAGTTTTCTACCTTTTTATAACAAAATTTTAATTTCAATAAATGTTTATTTGGTTTTGCATAAGCAAACAAAAACATGACAATTTCAATATTGTGCAACATGCACAAATAAAACAAAGATACACAGGATATAGTTATCAAAAACAATACAGTAACTCCATACAGTCAGAAAATATATCAGAATCTAATGTTAATATGAGGAACATGGTAGAAGTGCCTCTTAGACACATAAGAAGATAATATCTCGTTGAAGGGGAAGGCGGTGCACCGGTCATTCCGCCGATGTCTGCACCCCCAACGGGTACTAACTGTACAAGAGGGGAGGGAACATCGGTTTCCCGACCAGGCCCCACCGTAGCGAAACGCCAACCTCTAGTGGATAGTGAAGTTATCAGTCAGTTTTGTTACCCTCTAAAGTCAGTCCACATCTTCCATCTCTTATCGAAGGCTACACATGAGCCCTGGTTAATTGCTAGTAGGCGTTCAAACAGGTGATTGCGATTAACCGCTAATCTAACATCTGATATATTAAGTGGGTTTTGAGTGCCCCAATTGACTAGTATGTTGTAGCGTGCCGCTAATAATATGTGACATATGACTTGTCTCATAGATAATGGATACTTATCGATCCCAAGATTGAATAGGGCCAGACCCATGGAGGGTTTTTGTATAATCCCTGTTAAAGAGGAAATCATTTGGAAGATAAGCGTCCTATATCCCGTTTAAACATGGACATTCCCACATAATATGGGTTAAATTTCCCACCTGTCCGCACTGTCTCCAACATTGGTCAGAATGATGGGGCGAAAAGTTGGAGAGTTTGTACGATGTGTAATGCAATCTGTGAAGCAATTTAAGCATTGTTTCCCAATGTCCCACACATTTGGAAAGTGATAGTTAGATTGAATCACCCTCTGCCAGTCTGACAATGGATATGATGAGTCCAGATCTTTATTCCATTTCTGGATAGCCACAGAAAGTTGGAATTCTGTTTTATATTGGAGAGCATTATAGATAAGAGAGATTCCACCTTTCCTGTGTGTTGGAGCCGTGAGGAAAGCCCAAACAGAAGGAAAAACATATAAAACAGGTAAGGGGTATTTTGACAAATATTGTGAAATGCGAAAGCAAACAAAATATAACCTGGGAGGGAGGGAAAAACGACACTGTATCTCTGACCACTTACGTGGATGACCATCTGTGTAAAAATCTTGAACATATTTGATCCCATAACTGAGTAAAGGTTTAGTATATAGAAAGGGTATTCTGGATTCCAAATTTTATCGATAGGGGCTTCCCTATTAGCACTGGTCATAACATGGCGCCATGAAATTACAGAAGCTTCCATAGGTGGAGAAAGGGAGGAAATATTTCTAGGGACTAAATGATCCATGTACAGAACTGATGCTAGATCCGAAGCATTGCAGAGTGATGTTTCCATATCTACCCATCGAGGTCTGTCGGATAGTTTAAACCAGTAGCCCAGTTGTTCTAAAATGGCCACTAACCTGTAGTCATGCAAATCTGGGAGCCCCAGACCTCCTGTTTTTTTGTGAGCAATAAGATGTTTACTTGCGCACCTTGGTTTTTTATGTAACCAAATGAACTGGGTTAACAATTTTGTGAGGGTCGTTTATGTACTTTTTTGGAATGGGAAGGACTCTAAAGAAGTACAGGATCTGTGGGAGGACAGTCATTTTATATGCCGCTATCCTACCCACCCATGATAAAATAGAGCGTGTCATGTTATTAAGTTGTGAGTGAATATTAGTTATCAAAGGTTCGTAGTTCGCGCGGGCCATTAGGTGTAGTTTGGGGGATAATGTGATCCCCAATAGGGGATCCCGTCTTTCGCCCATGTGAATGGGTAGGAAGACTGAAGCTTGAGTTTCACTTTAGGGGCCGTTCCCAAGTCAAGGATAAGAGATTTCGAGTAATTCATTTTATAATAGGATATGGAGCTGAATACATTAAGTAAATCGGTCACTGCAGGTAGGGACTTTTCTGGTTCGGTCAAAAGGAGGATTACGTTGTCAGCAAAAAGACTGACCACATGATTCTCCTCTCCAATCTGGAAACCAAATATTGAGGGGTGTTGGCAAATGGGCGAAAGCTGACACCCTTGGCGGGTACCATTAGAAATTAGGAAGGGTTTAGATAGGAGACCAGATGTGTACACTCTGGCTAACGGGCAAGAATACAGGGCCATTATAGCAGACTTAATTTCCCCACAAAACCCAAATCGGGATAACACCATATCCATGTAATGCTATTCCACCCTATCGAGGGTAGGAAGAGAAGGCGTTCGGGATGTTTCTGCATGATGTATCACATTCAAAATTCTTCAGGTTGTGTCTGAGGGCTGCCTCCCCTTTACAAAACCTTGTTGGTCATTCTTGATCAAAAGTGGAATAATGTCTGATAATCTAAGGGCAATAATTTTTGCATAGACTTTAACGTCTGATTTTAAAAGTGATATGGGCCTAAAATTAGCCGGCGTAGTAGGCTCTTTCCCTGGTTTAGGAATAGTTACCACGTAGGCTTGCAACATTTCCTTGGGAAAGGCGGAAGAGGCAGCCGCTCGGGCGAACACCGATGACATATGAGGAGCAAGGATCATAGAATAAGATTTATAATGCTCATTGGGTAGTCCTTCAGGACCAGGGGATATACCCTGTGGGAGAGATGCTATAACTCTGCATATTTCTTGCTCTGAAATGGGGTCACTCAATAGTTGCAATTGATGCGGGGTCAAAGAAGGAAGGTTAAGAGTATTCAAAAAATCAGAAATTTGGGATTCAGTAGGATGAGACATAGTATTATCGTCTCCTAAGTTATATAGGGTACCGTAATATTCGGCAAAGTGGTTTGCTATATCTTGGATTTTTTGTTTAGATGAATTTTTTGTTTAGATGAAGGATGTATAAGAAACGCAATCCTGTTTTTAGTCCTAACGGCTTTCAAGCGATTAGCTAGGTATTTACCAGCTCTATTGGCATTAGCATATGTTGTGAGTTTCAATCGTCTAAGGTGCGTGTCATACTTCTGCGCAAGATGGAGACAGAGTTCCTCCCTCAGTCGCAGAAGAGTTTGTGAATGCGCCACAGACTGTTTCAGTTTGTTCTGTTGTTCTAGGGCAGGGGTATTCAATTAAAATTCACGGAGGTCCGATTAGTAAAATTTTCTTCCAGCAGAGGTCCAGATTGCATTTTTGCGTGATGACTCGGATTCTTTACATCACAGCGCAGGTGTGCAGTCACGACAGCTCATTCATTTGAATGGGCTGTTGTGTCTGCGTTTTCTGCTGGGAAAAGGCCCTGGCACCTTTTTAAAAACGCTGTCGCATTGAAACTGCATGGTGCGTATGTACCATGCAATTTCCATGTGTGGGAAACCGCACCTTGTATTTCATTGCATTTAAGAGTCAATTGTACCCCCCTGCACGTTTTCGGTGCAGCTGCTTATCCCCCTTCACATCACCACTCACAGCACTGTCCCCCTTCACATCACCACCACCCCCACACACACACAGCACTGTCCCCCTTCACATCAACACCATCCCCCCACACACACACAGCACTGTCCCCCTTCACATCACCACCCCCCACACAGCACTGTCCCCCTTCACATCACCACCCCCCACACACACACCACTGTCCCCTTCACATCACCACCCCCCACACACACAAATGTCCCCTTCACATCACCACCCCTACACACACCACTGTCCCCTTCACATCACCACCCCCCCACACACACCACTGTCCCCTTCACATATCACCCCCCAAAGCGCTGCCCCTTTCATAACCCCCAACCCACAGCACTGCCTCCCTTCACATATCACTCCTGCAGCACTGCCCCATTCATATCCCCCCACAGCACTGCCCCCTTTACCTCCCCCCATAGCATTGCCCCCCTAATATCCCCCCCACAGCACTGCCCCTTCACATATCCCCCCAACAGCACTGTCCCTCTCACATCCCCCCACACCACTGCCCCTTCACATATCACTCCTGCAGCACTGCCCCCTTTACCTCCCCCCACAGCACTGCCCCCCTAATATCCCCCCCACAGCACTGCCCCTTCACATATCACTCCTGCAGCACTGCCCCCTTTACCTCCCCCCACAGCACTGCCCCCCTAATATTCCCCCCCCCCCACAGCACTGCCCCTTCACATATCACTCCTGCAGCACTGCCCCCTTTACCTCCCCCCACAGCACTGCCCCCCTAATATCCCCCCCACAGCACTGCCCCCTTTACCTCCCCCCACAGCACTGCCCCCCTATTACCCCCCCCCCCCCCCCCACAGCACTGCCCCCTTCACCTCCCCACACAGCACTGCCCCCTCACAAACACTAGTGTTTTATATCCTGCAGAACATATATGGAGTTTTTATTACCTTGATCACTATTATTGCATATTTATTGATTTTTATTCTGATCACAGTTATTGCAGATTTTTAGCACTTTATTTATGATTTTAAACATTATGAATTTTAGCATGATTGTTATAATATATTTCTGATATTTGCACTTTGTCGCACACTTTGCACATATCAATTTTTTTTTGCACTTTTTTGCACAGATTTTTCTAGCAGCGCTGCAACACTGTCACTATATATTCATTTAAAGGCACATGCACTTTAATTTGCAGCTAGCAGCTAGCACATAGACACTTTGGAGTGTAAGATATTGTTTACATTTATACACTTATCTATTATACCATAAGCGTGAGGTTTTCCTACCAGTTTACATCTTGGGATAAATGTTGACTGTAAGGAATCCCATGTAGACTGTGTAAGGTATCCTGTGTTAAAACAGTGAACAAAAACAAAAAGAGAAAAGAAAAAAGCAAAAGCAAAAATAGGAACCAGGAACAGAACCGGGGATATACTAACTGATATCCTTAGGAACATGGGGTATGATGTAAGAACCGCTGAGATTAGGTGGAAAGTCGAGGAGCTGGAGAGGGACCCGCTTCATGTCTCATCCTGTGTGGAGGGCGTCTTCGGGTTACAACTTGCCAGTCATATTGAGATGTACTTCTAGGTTGGACGGGAATGAAGTTTGGAGAGGAAGACATTTCAGGTATTATGTCCCATTGCCGTAGGAAGGCAAGACCTTCATCCATTGTGGAAATAGGGACAGTGGTACCGTTATGTGTTATAAACAATGTTGGGGGGTATTTCCATTTGTGAGAAATCTGGTGATTTCTCAAAGCCTTAGTAATACTGGCCAGTTGTCTCCTACTTTGAAGAGTATGGTGGGATAAATCAGGCAAAATCTTGACAGATGTGTAGGCTGGGGGTCTCTGGTCTGTTTTGCAAAATTGTTCCATAATAGCTTCTTTTGTTTTAAAATAGTGTACCCGCAAGAGGATGTCTCTAGGGATGTCATCAGCCAAACAAGAAGGTTTGGGAATTTTGTGTACTCTATCCATAATAAGATCTTGTTGAGAGAGTGAAGGGACAATCGCACGCAACATTTCCTGGACAAACTGAGGAAGTTGGGACTGTAGGACTGTTTCTGGGACTCCCCTGAGTTTTAAATTGTTCCTACGGGAACGGTCCTCAAGGTCCGCCAATTTATCTTTAATCCATAGTATGTCTTCCGTTTGGGCATCAACTAGTGTATTATATGAAGTGAAATATTCACCCATGGCCTGTTCCACTTGGTCAACTCTGTCGCCTAATTCATATACTTCCTTGCGACTTCTTACGACTGAAGCTGTAAGGTCATTATGAATTGAGTCCCTAAGGATCATTAACATGTCTTACAGTACAATGTCTGAGACCGGCTGTCCCGTTGTAGGGAATACAGCAATAGGGTCAATGATGGTGGTCGCTTGTTGTTGCTGAGGTAAACCACTGCCAACCTCCATGTCAGGTTTCACCTGCTGTGGGGTCTAATTTCTGGCGGGACCTTGCAGGGCTCCTAGTAGATGGAGTATTGGTCTCTGAATGAGAACTTCCCTCACTGTGTGGGGTGGGAGGTGTATGTGCCCCTTAATTAGTAGTAGATATTTGAGTTACTTCAGGACCCTGTCTGCGCAGGCTGCCGCCATTTTGAGGCCTATGTAGCGGTCCTGTACTCAGGAATGGTGGCAGTTCGGGAGGCTGAGTTTGTCCTCCTTTCCTTCTTTGTGCCATTCCCGGGGTATGTGAGAGGCTCACTATCCGTTTTTAGCCAGTTTGTAGGTAGGCGGAAGCCCTCTGTGCGCCGGGTATGTCAGCGGTCCGGTGGAGCTCTGTGATTAAGCAGCCATCACAGAGCTCGGAGCCATGCCCCTCCTACTTTATAATAAAATTTTGAGATACAGTTTTACACTATGTGGAGACTCTTTTTATCTCTAAGGTCCATCGCATTGTACGATACTACTCCGTGAGTGGCGGTCCTGTCGTAGAATTACGTTGGGAAACTTCAAGAGCTGCCTTCAAGTATCATCCTTGGGTATATCCTAATGCGGCTGACTCAGTGCTAATGGTACCAGAGTCCACACTCTCTGGTAAGCAGTAAATCCTTATTGAACGGTGGACGGTCCGATAGTGGTCATTGAAGCACGGATGGTGGCATGATCAACTTATATCAGCCCTCTCTTGGTTGATAATTTTCATTTCCATCAAACGATGTGGCATCCTTTCATTCCTAACACATTACTCAGTCCTTACCAGTATAGATATCCAGCATGAGATTTTTCCCCATTGAGATCTGATGTGTTTTCAAAGTGTTCCTTTAATCTTTTTGAGCAGTGTACATGTGATTTTTTTCATTTTTTATTTTTAATAAATTTGCAAAGATTTTAAACAAACTTGTCCCTATGGGATATTGTTTGTAGAATTGTGTGGAAAATAATGAATTTAATCAATTTTAGAATAAGGCTGTAACATAACAAAATTTAAAAAAAGTAAAGTGCTGTGAATACTTTCTGGATGCACTGTATACAGGAGCTGGGGCTGGGCAGGATCAACAAATGAAGTGGGCATGATGGGTGGTCCCCACCAAATTAATGTTGTGGTCTGGGCGGGAGCAACCAGTAACCACACCCATCGAGAAAGTGCTAAATTGTGGGCCAATATGGGCCATAGTTAGGGCTAACAGTGTTCTGGGATCCAGGACCAAAATGTTGATTGGCCACAAGCAGTCTCTGAATTTTACAAGGTGGCAACACAGGAGCACATTAGGAAGTTAGGTGTCACCCTATAACAGGAAATCTATATGCAAATATTCATGGCAGGATCAACAGGTATTAATGAAAGCTACAGATTGGAAAAATTGAAAATTACTTTTGAAATGACATTAACATAGTAACGGTTATATAAGATTTTAGTAATAGGGTTTACCCTCCTAAGTGCAGTGGGCATGGTGAAATATTTACCATATTCCCAGCTCCAGAAAGCCTTTACCATATGGCCCTGCCTGGCACAGTACAGCCTTATTCTAGCTGGCTCCATTCATGTCCATATGCACCATGGCCCAACCTTTTCCTATTAGATGCTCTGCACACCACTGGATTGCTGGGGCTCCCATAAGAGCAGAATAAATGCAATCATAGGAATGAATAGCATGCACAGGCTGCAGAAAAAGGAGCCATCTGGGCAGTGGCGGCCGGTCTATAGGGGGCGCAGGGGCGCCGCCCCCCCCCCCAATCTGTGACCAAAGAAAAAAAAAGAAAAGAAATTACCATTTTCAGCCCACTAGGTGTGCCGGACCTACTGGTGGCTATGGGGGGGTGGGGTTTGCACCCCACATGTGGCAGGCAGAGGTGCCGATTGGCGGCCTTCTGGGGGTCTTTGGAGCGCAGAGCAATGCGCCCCGACACTCCCCACTTTAGTGATGTCCTGGCTGTGATTGGTCCAGACTCCAGCCTGGACCAATCACACAGGAGGACATCCCGGGTGACGTGATGCGTGGGGGCGGTGCGTGCGTCAGTCACTCACCGTCCCGGCGTCACGTCATCACCTTCCCGCCCGCCAGAGCCGTCAGACCAGAGAGAAGGGCCAGCGCGTAAGGAAGAAGACAGAAGAGGGACTCATCTCGTGTTCTCGTCTGCGTCTCACAGTAGTCCCGGGCCCACTCTCGTCAGCAGCAGCAGCATGCGCTGACAGCACCAGTGTGAGTGAGGTAAGTGAAGTGATGCCTCAGGGGGGGGCCAGGTCCACACACTGCTTTGAAGGGGGCACAGCACGCTGTAGACTGCATTGAAGGGGGCACACACGCTGATCTCTGCATTGAAAGGGGGCATGTACGCTGTTCACTGCATTGAAGGGGGCACGCACGCTGATCTCTACATTGAAGGGGGCATGTACGCTGGTCTCTGCATTGAAGGGGACACGCACGCTGATCTCTGCATTTAAGGAGGCATGTACGCTGGTCACTGCATTGAAAGGGGGCATGTATGCTGGTCACTGCATTGAAAGGGGGCATGTACGCTGGTCACTGCATTGAAGGGGTATGTACGCTGGTCTCTGCATTGAAAGGGGGCATGTACGCTGGTCTCTGCATTGAAGGGGGCATGTACGCTGGTCTCTGCATTGAAGGGGGCATGTACGCTTGTCTCTGCATTGAAGGGGGCATGTACGCTGGTCTCTGCATTGAAGGGGGCATGTACGCTGGTCACTGCATTGAAGGGGGCATGTACGCTGGTCTCTGCATTGAAGGGGGCACACTGGTCACTGTGCATTATAAGAGGGCACGCTGGTCACTGTGCATTGAAAGGGGGCACGCTGGTCACTGTGCATTGAAAGGGGGCACGCTGGTCACTGTGCATTGGGGGCCTTTTTGCTCACAAAGGCTGTGCTGCCATTGGCAGTTCCTCATACTTAGGATCCAGGAAGGCAAGAATACGGGCAGGGTAATAGCTAATAGTATACAGATTAGCTGATCTCTTCAACCACTTCAGTACCGGGCACTTTCACCCCCTTCCTGCCCAGGCCAATTTTCAGCTTTCAGCGCTGTCACACTTTGAATGACGATTGTGTGGTCATGCAACACTGTACACAAATTAAATTTGTTTAATTTTTTTTCACACAAATAGAGCTTTCTTTTGGTGGTATTTAATCACCGCTGGGTTTTTTCATTTTTTACTAAAAAAAAAAAAAAAAGAGAGAAAATTTTGAAAAAAAAAAAAAAAAGTTTTTCTTAATTTCTGTCAGTAAATTTTGTAAATAATTAATTGTTCTCCTTCACTGATGTGCGCTGATTAGGCGGCAATGATAGGCTGCACTGATGGACACTGATGAGGAGGCACTAACATGCCACACTGATATGCGGCACTTATGGGCACTGATAGGTGGCACTTATGGGCAGCACTGATGGGCAGCACAGATGAGCAGGCACTGAAGAGCACTGACTGGCATCACTAATGGGCACTGATTGAGGTCACTGATGTGCACTGTTTTTTCTTTACTGTAATCAGGGCACTGATGATCAGTGCCCTGATTACCTGTCCTGGACTCCACTTTGAGGAGGAGCCGCTGATCGGCTCTCCTCGCCACACACTCTGACAGTGTGAGGCGAGGAGCGCCGATAAACGGCACTTCCTCATTACATGTGACCGGCTGTGATTGGACACAGCCGATCACATGGGTAAAGAGCCATGTCATTGGCTCTTTACCAAGATCAGGGTCGCGTTGTGTCATAGAACGTCCTACCAGAACGAGAACCGCAACGTTCCGCCGTCATTTGATGGTGGGTGGGCAGCAAGTAGTTAAAGCAGAACTACACTGTATCTGAGCACCACAAACTGAAAATACCATTTAATTCATTTTTAATATTTAAAGCAAACTCCCCCATCCATCCATGTCTCCATGCTTTATTTTGTTGAAAAAAATCACTTTGAAAAACACTGGCAATTCATGGCCATCTTTAGTAAGGGTAGATGATTCCAATGACATTTACTTCCTGGAATCCATCTGCCCTTTGCTTAGGAACGCAGGCAGGAAGATGTACCTAGCTGAGAAAGCACCGACACCCCCCCCCCCCCCCAATAATGATATGATATAATAATCAATAATGTGATGGAACAAGTCAGGAGCTCTGACTTCATCCTGACTTCCTAATGTGCAAGACTGTTTGGGGTCAGTGACTAAGTGTAGATTGTTGTTGTTCAGTCGTTTAGTCGTGTTTGACTCTTCGTGACCTCATGGACCATAGCGCACCAGGCTTTTCTGTCCTCCGCTGCCTCCCGGAGCTTGCTTAACTTCATGTTTATTGTTTCAATGATGCTATCTATCCATCTTGTTTTCTGTCATCCTGTTTCCTCTTTCCTCCTTACATGTTTCCCAGCATCAGGGTCTTTTCCAATGAGTCCTCTCTTCGCATTAGGTGGTCAAAGTATTCAGGTTTCAGCTTCAGGATCTGTCCTTCCAGTGAATAATTAGGGTTGATTTCCTACAGAATTGACTGGTTTGATCTTCTTGCCATCCAAGGGACTTTGAAAAGTCTTCTCGAACACCATAGTTCAAAAACATGAATTCTTTGGTGTTCAGCCTTCCTTATGGTCCAACTTTCACAGCCATAGGCTACTAGTGGGAATACCATAGCTTTGACTATACGGCACTTTGTTGGTAGGTATCCTGCCATAAAGGTGTCCCTAGTCTAACGTTAGGGGTGGAGCTAGACTTTAGTCAGCCTAAGCTTGGATTGTTTTAGTTCTGTTTCCCTTAGGTTTCCTCTAAGTTCAGTTTATTGTTTTCTTCTGCCTGCGTCTTGGAATGTCCCTGGCAATAGAGCAAGAAGATGAATTTTTAATAATATTTTTGTCTCTCTGGAAAGTCACTAGAAGGTTTATTACCAGAGGTGTATGCTGGGGGAAGATATAAATATGTGGGGTGATCTTCTGGAAAGAAGATTCTTGGGCTGTTGCTAGGAGAGGAAGCTGGTATCTCCCAGGCCTGCTACCTGGGGAGGGCCTTTTGGAAGAGTTTGTTACACCTTGGAGAAGAATTGTCATGCTTGTTATGAGGGTTCAGGAGGGGAAGGAAAATTGTATTGCCTTCTAGGAGCACCTGATGACACTGCAAGCCATTAGGTTGTAAAATTCAGTCTTTAAGTCAATTACTTTGTGTAGGCAATACCACTCTACAGATCGGAAGCCACTTCTTCACTGTAGCCCCACTTACACACTGACCATCCTCCCTTCGTCCATTCTGTATCATCCCAGCCCATCCACACTATCCCCACCTATCCATACCATCACCGCTCAGTCATACCCTCCCTGCCCATCTACATCACCCCTCCCCATCCACAACATCTCCACCCATTCATACCATCCCTGCCCTGTTCATTCATACTCTCCCTGCCCATTCCCCCCTATCCCCACCCATCAAATCATCCCCATACATCCATACCCTTCCTACCCAGCTACATGACCCCTGCCCATCCACAACATCTCCACCCATTCATACCATCTCTGCCTATTCCCCCTATCCCCACCCATCCAAATCAACCCCCGCTCATCCATACCCTCCCTGGGCCATCTACACCACCCCTGCCTATCCACAGCATCTCCACCTATTCACATTATCCCTGCCAATTCCCCCTATTCCTGCCCATCCAAATCATCCCTGTTTATTAATACCCTCCCTGCCCATCTACACCACCCCTGTCCATCCAACACATCTCTACCCATTCATACCATCACTGCCAATTTCCCCTATCCCCGCCCATCCAAATCATACCTGCCCATCCATACCATCTCTGATCATTCATACTCTCCCTGCCTATCTACACCACCACTGCCCATTCACAACATCTCCACCCATTCATACTATCCCTGCCCATTCCCCCCTATCCCTGCCCATCAAATCATCCCCACCCATCTATACCCTTCCTACCCAGCTACATGACTCCTGCCCATCCCCAACATCTCCACCCATTCATACCATCTCAGCCTATTCCCCCTATCCCCACCCATCCAAATCACCCCCGCTCATCCATACCCTCCCTGGCCATCTACACCACCCCTGCCTATCTACAAAATCTCCACCTATTCACATTATCCCTGCCAATTCCCCCTATTCCTGCCCATCCAAATCATCCCCGTTTATTCATACCCTCCCTGCCCATCTACACCACCACTGTCCATCCAACACATCTCTACCCATTCATACAATCCTTGCCCATTCCCCTTATCCCTGCCCATCCGTACACTTCCAGGCCATCTACATCACCCCCACCTATCCACAACTTCTCCACCCGTTCACACCATCCCTGCCCATTCCCCCTATTCCCAGCCATCAACAGCATCCCCACCCATTCACACCATCCCTGCCAGTTCCCCCTATTTCCGCCTATCCACACCACCCTCACCCATACACACCATTCCTGCCTATCTACATCCCTCCCCACCCAGCTACCTGCCAACATAGTAGAACTAAAGGGTGCATTTGGGGACGTATAAAATAAAATTTGGGTGTATTTCTCCACGCAGGAGCCACAGGTGCTGTATACATTCACCCATAGAAATTGATGGCTGTATGTGGGTATACGCTGGAACTTGTAGAAACAAATGCATGTGTAGCACCCTCCTAGGGTAGGATGCTAAGTAAATTTAGTGTTTGGCTCCTTCTATGAGCAAGGGGGCAGTGATTATTTATCCTAGTCTGTTCAGGGTTTCACAGGTTGTAAGTTTGATTGCTCTCCCTTGCCTCTGGACGAAGCTTCCAGAACAAAGGGAAAAAGAATTTAACCAGCCTGAAAATGTATCATGCTCCAGCCAATCCCTGGAGAGGAGTGTCCAGAAGGGGGCTGCAAAGGTGATAAACAGTCTGAGGTACTCAGCGGGCTTCCTTCACCCCAGGAGGGTTCCAAGGTCTAAGGGGTTGCTGCCCTCAGGCAGCCCATAGACTGTATAGCTGTTCTGGAGGCCTCAGCAGTGTTAGGGCTGAGGGCCTGTATGGATCCCCTTAGAATTTGGGCACAGGACCTCACTACAATGGATCTGAGCTGAAGAAGGATTGTCTCACTCACAGGACCATATCTGGAGGAAGCTGGCACGTGTCTTAGGGACTTGTGAGTAAAGACCCTAAATTGATTCCTGTGACTGTACAGTGTTCTGGAAATTGCATTAGCTACCAGTAGTTGTGCATAGGTGCAGGGTAGCCAGATGCCAAAAAAACTTGCCAGAGGCC
The DNA here is from genome assembly GCF_965119305.1 of Pelophylax lessonae. Lineage (NCBI taxonomy): Eukaryota > Metazoa > Chordata > Amphibia > Anura > Ranidae > Pelophylax > Pelophylax lessonae. The sequence continues at coordinate 55,737,068 of NC_138768.1, read as the reverse complement.
CCATTTCATTCACTCCAGAGGTCTGTCTACTGGGTCTGGTTGAGAACTAGAATTGGACTGGATATCCTAAGACCTGTCTACAGAAAAACACTAATTATTGCACGTAAACAATATATGCTTAAAGCGGAGTTCCACCCAAAAATGGAACTTCTGCTATTTTGATTCCTCCCCTCCTCCGGTGCCACATTTGGCACCTTTCAGGGGGGAGGGGGCAATGGGTACCCGTTTTTGACAGGTACTCCTTCCCCTCTTCACGGGCCGCAGCGCAGTGTCCCCGAAGTTCGGCCCCCTCCTCCTTCCCCCTGCCACCGAGCCAATAGGAATGCGCAACACGCTTCGCGCATTGCGCAGTAGGGACCCGGCCACTGCCGGGTCCCTTTCCCAGAATGGCGGCGGCAGCACCCGAGAGCCAATACCAAAATCGGCTTTGGGTGCCGACATTGCTGGACTCCAGGACAGGTAAGTGTCCTAATATTACTAGTCAGCAGCTACAGTAGCACCCCTTGCGCACACCTATGTGTTTACACAAGTTCCAGCGTTCAGTCATTGGTTTCTATGGGCGGCTGTGGCTTCCAGGTGCGGAAATACAACCAAATTTTACTCCATACAGTCCCAGGCAAGAAGGCTTATTGTATATGCAGCCTGATTGTGCACGGCATGTGTTCTATGTATCTGTAAAGTTCAACCCTATAACATGTGTCTCTGATAATCTGGCTGCCCTTCATTCTGTCCTCCCATCCAGATAACAGCTGCTGTAACCCCATTACTGTCTGCTCCTCAATGGACAGACAGCTTGGCCAGGCCATACTTCAACATTGACTCCTCTGTTGTGGGCTTGGATTTTGGCAGCCGGTAAATTCGCTGTCCGTTTCACGGCATAAGATAGCTTGATGACCGGATCAATCACAGCAGACGTATCAGACTCTCCCCGCGTTGCACAGAAATCTCTGCGTCTCCTGGCAAATAAAGCCAAGCCTGCGAGACAATAGAATTCAGCCCGGCTTACAACCCGGCTCTGAAATCGAACAAAAGAGCCAAAATGAATTGCAGGAGAAGACGGGCGGAATAAATATTGCCCATTCTCCGATTCTGTATTCAAGACGGCTGTCCGCTGTTCCACAATGCATTATAACATTGTCTGTTTCACCCACTAAAAAAGCAATTCCAGGCGACGAGTGAAATCGATAAGTCAAGCTGCTGGTGCTTTACAGCAAATGCTGCAACTGTGTTAAAGTTCACTTGAAATGTCTTTAACCACTTCTGGACCTGAAAATTTCCCACCTTAAAACGGAGTTCCAGCCATTTCACTCACCTGTCCAACGGTCCAGCGATGCGGCCGCCCGAAGCCTCGATCCTCTCCCGGCATCACTGCTGTGGGCACCCGGCTGTGACAGTTTGCGGCTTCATAGCCGGGTACCCACTGCGCATGCGCGAGTCGCGCTGCGCGTCTTGATTGGCCGGCAATCTTCTGGGACCTCTGACATGTCCCAGAAGATTGCAGGGAGGGAGGGAGAGTGGAGAACTTCCGCTCAGGGCGCTGGGGCGCTCCGAGTGGAAGTGGGAGCGGGTACCTGTCAAAACTAGGTACCCGCTCCCCCCCAAAAAAATGACATGCCAAATGTGGCATGTCAGGGGGTTAGGACCACCTAAAGCGGAAGTTCCACTTTTGGGTGGAACTCCGCTTTAATGACCAGGCCATTTTTTGCGATGCGGCACTGCGTTATTTTAACGGACAATTGCGCAGTCGTGCGACGCTGTACTCAAATAAAATTGATGTCCTTTTTTTTCCCACATATAGAGCTTTCTTTTGGTGGTATTTGATCACCTCTGCAATTTTTATTCTATGCGCTATAAACAAATAAATAGAGACAATTCTGAAAAAAAAAAAAACTTTATTTTTTACTTTTGGTAAAAGAAAATCCCAATAAGCGTATTTTGATTGGTTTGCGCAAAAGTTATCGCGTCTACAAACTAGGGGAAAGATTTATGTAATTTTTATTTATTTATATGTTTTTTTCCTAGTATTCACAAATTACAGTGAAAAAAGAAGGCCAACGTCCCAAGCTGAGCAAAAAATGTAAAAGGAAGAAACAGAAACGGGATTTTAAGAGACAAAAAAGGAGGGATGGTCACAAATGCAACATTATTATAAAAATCATAATTTTATTGAATCATAAGGATAAAAGGAAAAAATTCATGCATACAAATTTACATATAAAATATTTTAATAATTTTTTTATTTTATTTATTTTATATGTAAATTTGTATGCATGAATTTTTTCCTTTTATCCTTATGATTCAATAAAATTATGATTTTTATAATAATGTCGTATTTGTGACCATCCCTCCTTTTTTGGCCTTAAAATCACGTTTCTTTTTCTTCCTTTCTGATATTTTTACTAGTAATAGCAGCAATCAGCGATTTTTAGTGGGACTGCGACATTGGGGTGGACAGATCAGACCCCTGACTGACTTTTTTGACATTTTTGGGGGGACCAGTGACATTACTACAGTAATCAGTGCTAAAAATATGCACTATATGTTACTGTAATAATGATACTGTCAGGGAAGGGGTTAACACAGTGGTGATCAAAGGGTTAAATGTGAGCCTAGGGGGTGTTTTCTATTTGTGAGGGGGATGGGCTTGTGAAATCAATAGAGACCTGTGATCCTAAATAGAAGGATCACAGGAGCTCTGCATTGATTCCCGAGAGAACAACGGTCTGCAACAGCAGACCGCCGTTCTCTCTTCATGGGGAGCGATCATGGGTGCCTGGCGGAAATCACGGCTGCTGGCCCCCTGCATCGGCTTCTCCGCTGGCGAATGGTGGCGCCCCCAGGATCGCCCCCGCGAATCGCCGTACAGATAGGCTGATGCGCGGGTACCTGCTGACCTGCCACCGCATATAGGTGGCGACTGGTTAAGAATGAACTCCAGCCTTCTCTTTGGTCTTGCACAGGCTCCTCTACTGTACAGAAATTGCTTACTGATTTCACTGCAGACTTTGAGCTTCTCATAATGTGTATTAGAAGTTGCAGCAAGTCAGACTAGCCTTTGTCATTTCTTGGCTGCCAGATGTCCGGCCAGGGCAGGCACTACCGCTAAGTGAACTAGGCAGCCGCCCAAGGCTGGCCCAAGACATTGTGCTGCCTGGGTCCGAGAATGCACTCTGTAGCAGAGTACAGAGGAGACATCCAGGGTCTAATAGACCCCAAATGTCTAATAAAGAGTACCTGTCACCTACACTATATTACCAAAAGTATTGGGACACCTGCCTTTACACACACATGAACTTCAATGGCATCCCAGTCTTAGTCCGTAGGGTTCAATATTGAGTTGGCCCACCCTTTGCAGCTATAACAGCTTCAACTCTTCTGGGAAGGCTGTCCACAAGGTTTAGGAGTGTGTCTATGGGAATGTTTGACCATTCTTCCAGAAGCGCATTTGTGAGGTCAGGCATTGATGTTGGAGAGAAGGTCTGGCTCGCAGTCTATGCTCTAATTCATCCCACAGGTGTTCTGTCAGGCTGAGGCCTTCTCATCCTACATCCCCTAGTCGAAAGCTTGTCAGTCTTGACACGTCGTTCGATACCACTCCTCAAAGACGACCCCGAACCCATACCCCCCAACCGTCCCTGATTCGCTGGGATTGTCCCGGAAAATGATCCATGTCCCGGGGTCCCGACAAATCAGGGCTGAGTCCCGGAATGGCGGTGCGGTGTGGCTTGGTTCCCGCACCGCCGCAAGCAATATAGCAGCCGCTCTCTCTTCTCAGCTGCCTGTAACATGCAGAGAGAGAGAGAGCCCGCCCCTCCTCCTTCCTGTGTTTTCCTGTACACCGAGGAGGAGCCGGGGAGCGAGCTGCCACAACGGTCCTCTGATCTGAGGTCTGACATTTCAAGCATGGGAAGAGGGTGAATGTAGCAAAGGGGGTGGGGGATGGATGGACCTGGGGGAGGGATTTAGCCGGGGGGGTTGTATGGAGCTGGGGTGGATGGACCTGGGGGATGGATGGACCGGGGTGGGGTTGTATAGAGCTGGGGGGGATGGATGGACCTGGGGGGATGGATGGACCTGGGGGAGAGATTTAGCCGGGGGGGTTGTATGGACCAGGGGAGGGATTTAGCCAGGGGGGTTATATGGAACTGGGGGGATGGATGGACCAGGGGGAGGGATTTAGCCGAGGGGGGGGGCTTGTATGGAGCTGGGGTGAATGTAGCTGGGGGGGATGGATGGACCTGGAGGGATGCATGGACCTGGGGGATGGACCTAGGGGGATGGATGGACCTGGGGAGGGATTTAGCCGGGGGGGTTGTATGGAGCTGGGATGGACCTGGGGGGATGGATGGACCTGGGGGAGGGATTTAGCCAGGGGGGTGTATGGAGCTGGGGTGGGCATTTGGGGTGGATGTAGCTGGGGGAGGGATGTAGCTGGGGGGGTGTATGGAGCTGGGGGGTGGCTGATGGACCTGGGGAAGGGATTTATCCGGGGGGGTGTATGGAGCTGGGGTGGGCATTTGGGGTGGATGGAGCTGGGGGAGGGATGTAGCTGGGCGGGTGGATGGACTGGGGGTGTATGGAGCTGAGATGGGCATTTGGGGTGGATAGAGCTGGGGGAGGGATGTAGCTGGGGGGTGGATGGACCTGGGGAGGTATTTAGCTGGGGGGGTGTATGGAGCTGGGGTGGGCATTTGGGGTGGATAGAGCTGGGGGGTGTATGGAGCTGGGGGGTAGATGGAGCTTTGTTGGGTATTTGGGGGGTATATGGAGCTGGGGTGGGTGTTTGGGATGGATAGAGCTGGGATGGGAGGTTGGGAAGGGGGTGAATGTAGCTGGGGGGGTGGATGGAGCTGAGGGAGGGATGTTGCTAGGGGAGGGGTGTATGGAGCTGGGGTGGGCATTTGGGGGTTTTGAAGCTGGGGGGGGGTGGATGGACCTGGGGTGGGCATTTGTGGTGTATGGAGCCGGGGGGTATATGGAGCTTTGTTGGGCATTTGGGGTATATGGAGCTGGGCAGAGTGTTTGGGATAGATAGAGCTGGGATGGGAGGTTGGTAAGGGGGTGAATGTAGCTGTGGGGGGGGGGGGGTGGATGGAGCTTGGGGAGGGATGTATGGACCTGGGGTGGGCATTTGGGGTGGATGGAGCTGGGGTGGGCATTTAGTGAGTATGGAGCTGGGGGGTAGATGGAGCTTTTTTGGGCATTTGGGGTATATGGAGCTGGGGTGGGTGTTTGGGATGGATAGGGCTGGGATGGAAGGCTGGGAAGGGGGGGTGAATGTAGCTGGGGGGGTGGATGGAGCTGGGGGGGTGGATGGAGCTAGGGGGGTGGATGGAGCTAGGGGGGTGTATGGAGCTAGGGTGGGCATTTGGGGTGTATGGAGCTGGGGTGGGCATTTGGGGTGTATAAAGCCGGTGACTGGGTGGATGGAGCTGGGGTGGGCATTTGGGGTGTATAGAGCTGGGGGGGGTGGATGAAGCTGGGTTGGGCATTTGGGGTGGATAGAGCTGGTGGGGGGTGGATGGAGCTGGGGTGGGCATTTGGGGTGGATAGAGCTGGGGGGGTGGATGGAGCTGGGGTGGGCATTTGGGGTGTATAGAGCTGGGGGGGTGGATGAAGCTGGGTTGGGCATTTGGGGTGGATAGAGCTGGTGGGGGGGGGGTGGATGGAGCTGGGGTGGGCATTTGGGGTGGATAGAGCTGGGGGGGTGGATGGAGCTGGGGTGGGCATTTGGGGTGTATAGAGCTGGGGGGTGGATGGAGCTGGGATGGGCATTTGGGGTGTAAAGAGCTTGGGGGGTGGATGGAGCTGGGGTGGGCATTTGGGGTGTATAGAGCTGGGGGGTGGATGGAGCTGGGGTGGGCATTTGGGGTGTATAGAGCTGGGGGGTGGATGGAGCTGGGGTGGGCATTTGGGGTGTATAGAGCTGGGGGGGTGGATGGAGCTGGGGTGGGCATTTGAGGTGTATAGAGCTGGGGGGGTGGATGGAGCTGGGATGGGCATTTGGGGTGGATAGAGCTGGGGGTCCGACCCCTGCATTCTGTACATTACACACTCCTGTCTCCTGCATTCTGTACATTACACTCTCCTGCACTATATACACAATACTGTACATTATATACTTCTCACCAAAGTCTTCATTGTCTCAACAGTTGCTGGTTGCTATGTAGTCTCTGACTTTTTTTAATGAAGTTCTTCTTTAAGATAGGCTGAGCAATCAAAGCATATTTTAGGAGTACTAGGAAGTCTGGGTTTTGTTTACCCTATCCCTTAAACCCCTCCCACTGCTAAGCAATTGACCACACCCACAGTTAGCGCGCCGTAGGTTTTGTTCCTCTTTCAGTGTCCCTCATTCCTAAGTTCAAATGTTGGGAGGTATGCGAACCCTATCACTGACTACCTATTTATCAGTTCAGAAAAAGGGTACCTGCAATGTCTCCTCCATTACAGCATCCAGCACCCAGTTCGTCCTCCCACAAGGACCTTGTTGCCGGAGCCTGGACAACCACCAGTCCTGTAGGAGCTTGCAGCAACTTCTTCAGGGGTCCCTAGCATAAGGGCACCCCCCACCACAAACTCTCCTAGGACGCCGCCCACTTTTCTTCCAGACGTTCAACCATGAAGTTCCATTGCAAGCCCATTGGCCCAAGTACAGTCCCACTGGAACTTTGAATAATTTGTAATCCACAATCCCGGCCGGATGGCCCAAAGGATCTCCAGAACAGCAGTTAGCAGTCCTTAATTTCTCCTGAGAGGGTCGGCCCTCCTGTACAAGTCAATTAGCCAGTGGCATCTTGTGCTTTCCTCAACCCCTTTCTGCAAGGATAGAAGGGGGAGGGGTAATGGGAAAAGGGCATAAGCCCCAACAATAACTGAACTTGAATGTTCCTTTGCTGTATTTTTTTTCTCCAATCAGCAAACATAGGCTAGTCAGCCTTAATGTGAACTCTGTACAGTCTCTTCAACAATAGAAATCCGGATGGGGGATCCACACAGTCTTCCCCCCTTTTTTCCTGGATTCGGATCGACCAAGCCTGGCCAGATCCATCTGGGCGGAGGACCTCTACCCGATCCACATAGATAGCCCGCCCATGGTTCCATTGGGTTTTCACAGATAGAAAAGTCTTCCACAAGTCCAGCCTGGACTGATTGCAGTATGGTTTGGGAACAAAGCAGAAGTCCCATATTGCTTCATCACACCAGAACTCTCTCTTGGCCTCTATCTCCAGCATGACCTCCCATGGATCATAGGAATATTCATACCCATACTCCCCAACTTCCTCTGTATCCACCTCTGCATTCTGGAAAATCTTGGGAGGGTCTTCCAATTTCCTCTCCCAGCTGGGGAGTATGGGGTCTCCTCTCTCTTGATGAGGGAGACGTAGGCCTCATTTTGATCCTGAGTCCAGGTATAGTTGTGTAGCGGGGTTAAATATGCCTAAAGACACTGTTGGATATGTGGGAAGGAACTAGGCTCCCTCTAGTGGTAGCTGCATGGAATTTCCCGGGCTGTGACTTCCTTTTGGCAAGATGAAGAAACTACATCTCCCATGCTGCTTTGCAAGATCCAGGGTGCACGGCTGCACCGCACGGCACTATGGGGGAAGTTATTTAAAGGAAGAGAGAAGCGCGCGGAGGGGGGCTTTTCTGCGCTGGACTCTGAGGAACCAGCGAGCGAGAGTGAAGGACTGGTGCTGGATATTGGGCCAAAGCCTCTTAGCCTGGAGGGACGACGTGGAACCGTCCCATCTCAAGCACGAGGCACATTCCTGGAGGTCATACTGCTGTTTGCAGAGACCGGAAGTCATCCGCCAGAAGGACCTCGCGCGGCTGGCACATAGCCAAAGGACTGAGACCGCAGTGGAAGCGCGCGAAGGGGAAACTTCTGTTGGTGAGAGGGCACATGCCCAATAACTGACTTTATCTGCCGAAGAGATAGTTTTATCTACAGATAGCAGTAGCGCAACAGGAGGTGATAAAACCCCGGGGTTTATCAGCATACTCTCTCAGGAAACTCATAGACAAACAATAAGGTCTGAAAAGGAGTCGCCAGAGGCTTATCTCTCTTGCAGAAGTTATTGCTCAGTTACGCAGACACCCTGCGGTGACAACTAACAGCTCGTTGTTTTTCTCTCTCTTGATCTTCATTCCTAAATTTGGATTACAAATGAGCTCTATTCAATAACCTTGCTAGCGAAGATCAACAAGAAAGAAGAGAACTCTGGGGGAGGGATTCAGATAGGCCTACCTATCTGGTACTGTGTCTAGCCTTAGAGAAGGAGGAGTGTGGGGGTATTCTTTTATCCTTTTTAAAGCTGTTTTAAATAACCTTTTATGGACTTGTATTGTATTGTATCTCCCCTATTCAATTTGATATATAGTAAACTAAGTTTGGTTAATTACAATCCTGTGTGCTGTTCCATTGTGTCACCCAGAAGGACTACCATTCAAGAAGGTAACAAGGTATTGTTGCATATTGAAGTATTGTATTCCAATCTGCGTATCCATTTGATAGTCCAGTCCTATTCTGGGTCAGTTGTGCCTGAGGAGGGATCGAGCCAATTTGATTGGGTTGTTAGGCAGGGTGTAGACCCAATAATACAATCAGCAGCTCCTGCGGGGGTGGTGCTACAGTTGCTAAGTGGGGATAGATCTGGGACCCTATTAACTTAGGCCTCACAGAACCCCAGATTCCTGCCGCACTGTCCTCACACCACAGAATCCCTAACCTCCTCATCAGTTTCAGGTGGGCCAAAACTGGCTGGACTGCTCCGATCATCGGACTCCCGGTCCCATTCAGTTTCTTCCTCAGACTTCCAAACATCCAATCCCTTCTCCAAGGACCTGAACCGATTCTGGAAGCTAGGAGACCCCACATCGATGACACCGGCCTCTTCCTCGCTGCTCACACTTGCAGCCCGGGTCACCACTGGCCATCTTCTCCCCTCTGCCTGTATGGGAGCAGACTTTGCTTCTGCCGCTGCAGCTTTTGATGCACCAGGTGGCCGCTCCCTGGCCCGCACTACCTACATGCACCCTGGCTCGGACATTCGGGCCTCTTCCCACTTGCATCCTAGACCACTGACCGCCTGCATGGACTCCAGCTGCATCAGGAACTTCAGCACTCCTCTTCCTCGGCTGAGGAAGGGCCCCAACTCCGCAGTCGACAGGACGTGAGTGACCCCGGTCTCCCAAGACACATTCAATCTTCTGGGCCGACCTCCACTCTCTTCCGCCCGAAGCAGTATATTGCTGCAGTACCCACACTGGCCCTACACCTGCTGCGCATGGTCACATTCAGACACCGGACATACCAGGCCAAAATGCTCCATGCCTCCTCCGGTGCACAATGCCAGTCTTCCATCAGGCACCATCCGCATCCCCGTATCCCACAGGGTGGAGGTCATTGGCTCTCCGTCTGCTCCGCAGGTTCTCCGACAACACGTTGGATAGCCTCTACTGCGCTCCGGCTCTCTCCGGTACTCGCAATCTTGCTCATCCGCACACGCGTCTCCCTCTCAGCCCCTCCCGGAGGCGGAAGTAATTTATAGACTTTCCCTCCTTCACCAGATTGGCTGTGCGTGAGCGGCGTTTCCGCCCACATCTCCAGATTGGCGGTGGCTCCTACTGCTAGACAGAACTTCCCCGCGCAGTACAGTAACCCTTCCGATGCCGCTCCCTCTCAGCTTAGCCTGCATGGAAGTTACTGTAAAGTGGACCGTGCCTCTCAGCTTGCACGCATCCACCATCCTTGCTTGTACCAGGGCTCCAACTGTACCTCCTTGCTAGTCAGTAGAATTGGCCCGCTGTCGGATGCACGGCCAACATTTCTCTTCTTAGCACTTGTACAAGCAAGACTCGCCATACTGTATTTGAAAAATGTCCCACTGTCATTAAATGCATGGTCAACAGATTTCTGTACAGCATCCATTTTGCCACTATTTTGGAAGAATGTCCCACTGTCATTGGATGCACGGTCAATATTTTCCTGCATAGCTCTGGCACACACATGGCCCCCAGGACACCGATCCACGTGCCCTAGGCCGCCATTTTCTCCGTCCACACTTGCGCCATTTACTGTTAAGTAGTCACAGTGCATTTTCACAGTAAGGTGCAACTCTCCCACTCTCCAGCACATCACTTGAGCAGACAATGTACAGTTCAAACAAAGGTTCTTCCGTTGCTGTTGGCAACCATCACTGTGCATTTGATTCTTCATCCCACTCTCCCTATCTCCTGTAGAGCAGGCCTCACACTTCTCTTGAGCATTGGAACACAGTTCTTGAGAGAGAAATTACATTTTCACAAATTTTCTTTGGCCATAGCCATTAACAACCATTCTGGTAACCCAGGGTGACATCCTGGATGAGCCCCCAAAATGTAGCACTGCCCCCTAGGGAGCTGCTGAGAATTACACTTCTTGGGTTCCCCTGGGTTAACAGCAACTGACAGCAGATACACGGCATTAACAGTTTGTGGCTCAGACAAAGAACAGTCCATGGGATTTGGTTTTTTTGTGTTTTTATTGGAACTTGGATGGGAGAAGGGATGAGTGGGATACTCCAACTTGAACTATGCACAATTCCTGAAGACAACTGACTGTAGAATGTGGCAAGGCCGCTGCTTCACCTTGCCACTGAAGTGAAGATAAAGAATATGTACTCTCATTTAGGTTACTCTTCAGGGTCTAACTTGGCACCCCCTTTCTCACTAACTGTGTGCGCTGACCTCCTGTCCACTGACACCCTACTGGAGTGGTCCCCCTTCCTGGGCAGACCCCTGGCAAGCTCCCCAGTACTCACGGACACTGTTTTTCCCTGGGTCACTTTGCTATCAACTCCCTTGTCAGCATCCACTGGACCTCCTGTCTCAGCACCACACTTCTGGTCCACAAGGCCAACAACCTGTGACCACCTTCCTCAGCAACAGAAGGAGAGACAGCCGTCACCCTCTATCTAGGACTGGGCTTCCTGCCCAAAGATGCCCTGTCACATGTGCCCATGGCTTTTATAACATACCTCAGGATGCACCACTATTGTGCCTACCCACTGGGATAGTTACAAAGCCTGTGTGTCACTGGCTGGGTTTCCTCCACTGTCCAACAGGTTCCCCTATTGGATACAGTGGGGACACTCCCTCAGACCAGATAAATCAAACATGGACACATGCAACAGACCAAACTACTGATCAGGCTCCCCTGTGAAGCAGGCAGAGCAAACTATTGTTTTTCCTAGCACCTACCTAGGAGGGTGCGCTACAGGTATAAATAAAGATATGCTGCTATCATATAAAAAGTACAGTACTGTACAGTATAAGCATGCCATCCCCTCTGTTAAATAACATTGTGTCCCTGTGTCTGTACTGTATATAAAAGAAGCTGATTTCTACTGTATCAGAGCGTCTACCGGCGCTCACGTGGCTCCTCGGCTCTCTGCTTCTTTCAGAGCAAAGAGCCAAGGAGTCACGTGAGCGCCGGGAGACGCTCTGATACAGTAGAAATCAGCATCTTTTATATAGAGTACAGGCACAGGGACACATAATATTATGTAACAGAGGGGATGGCATGCTTATACTGTACTGAACCACTTTAGCATTGTGAGTGTAATGCTGCTTGTATATCAAGACAGTGCTCCCATATCAAGGCAAATTTTTTTTTTTTTAAATGTTGCTCGTCTTTCAAAACACTTGTAAACCAGGTTACTCACAAACCAAGATATATACTGTACATGTAACTTGCCAAGGGAGGAGAGTTGGACATTCCTGCCCTGGCAGCTTAACCCCTTCACACCCATTCCTATGTCCCTTTAACTGGGCTATTACTCCCAGGGGGCAGGAAGGTCTGCCTAATCATGTGACAACTGTGATTGGCTGTCACAGTGGTCATGTGACTGGGAGCTGGTCCCAGCAGTTTCAGATCATTAGTACAGACCAAAAACTGTCTTTGACAGCTCAGACTCTGTGCTGGGAGCATGCAGTAAACGCATCCCCAGCACAGAAAGCTATGCTGCCCAAAGATGCATATGTGCAGCGTGTGGGCATTAAAGCGCACCCTCATTGCAGCAGCACATATGCATTATGTGGGCAGCAAGAGGATGACAAATTCAGTTGCTGAAACGTTACAATTGTGTTCCTTATGAATGTAATACATTGCCAGCGCTCTAGGCTATAATAGAGATCACTCGCCTCTTTATGGTTTAAATGCACACAGAATCATATGGTCACTGAATATTTTCATGAGCTGAAACCAGAGTAAGAATTTTCTTAAAACATTTCCCTAAATTTTCATCAATGAATGGAGATTTAAAGAAAAATAAAAAATGTGGCAAAGTTTAAGTGATGAGATTGTGCCATCTAGTGGAAAAAAACTGAAACTGCAAAATAGGTTTTTAGTATTATGGAATCTTTCCGATTGTGTGGTCACGTTCCTTGCCAGCATCTACTAAAAAGCTTTCTTCCGTTTTGGAATGGACTGACCCTTTAAAGCCCAACTCCAAAATATGTTCCCTTGCGATTGGGATGCACCTGCACTGTGAAGTTAAATTGCTCCTTTAGGTCTGGGGGATTGCTAAAAAAAAAAAAAAAAAAAAAGACCTAATCCTCAGCTCCTCCATGCTGATAGACAGGCCCTGCAGCATCTTCTCCCCCATGCTCCAGCGGCTGCGGTCTAAGGTTCTAATATCATCAAGACTAATGCAGGGTCTATAGACCCCGGACGTGATGACGTCAAGGGACAGTCCACCACCAGAGCATGTGGGAGCCTGAGGATGGAGCAGGTAGAAATAATTTTCTTCTTGCCTAGACTAAACGAGTGCACCCCACTGCAAGGGATCATTTTCAAGTTCCACGAGTTGGGCTTCAAATGCAAAAACTCAGAAACACTACTTATAATTAAAAAAAAAAAAAAAGCAGCACTAGGTTCACACCTCCCAACTTTTTGAGATGGGAACACCTATTAGCAAAAGTATGTAGGCATAGGACATCCCCTTAACCACTTGCCGACCGCCCCGTGCAGATTTACTGCGGCAGGATGGCTCAGCTGAGCATAATCATGTAGATCTACGTGATTATGTGCACGCGGTCTCGGCGGCTCACGTCCCGACGGAGCCGCGCTCCCGTGGTGGTTAGACACAGCTGGAGCCAGACCGCGGGAGGAGCAGGGTCGATCGCCGCCGGCCTCCTGCGATCTTAACAGAAACTGACAGAAGACCCGCCTGCTTATGTGAACACAGCAGGCGGATCTTCTTTCACACAGGCAGAGAGAGATCAGAAGTTTAAGCTAAGCTAAAACCCTGATCTCTCTGTGCCTGTCACAGAGCCCTCCCCCCCCCCTCACAGTCAGTAAGCATTAGTAGGCATACATTAACCCTTTGATCACCCCCAGTGTTAACCCCTTCCTTGCCAGTGTCATTTATACAGTAACAGTGCATATTATTTAGCACTGATTACTGTATTTGTGTCACTGGTCCCCAAAAAGTGTCAAAAATGTCAGTTAGGGGTCCGATCTGTCCGCCGCAATGTCGCAGTCCAGCTAAAAATCACAGATCACTGCCATTACTAATAAAAACAAAAAAAAAATAATAAAAAGTCAACAAATCTATCCCGTAGTTTGTAAACGTTATAACTTTTGCACAAACCAATTCAAATACGCTTTTTGGGATTTTATTTTACCAAAAATATGTAGTGGAATACAAATTATCCTAAACTGATAAAAAAAAAATTGGATTTTTAAAATTTTTTATATTGGGAACGTTTTATAGCAGAAAGTAAAAATTTTAAAAATTATTATTATATTTTAAAAAAAGTAAAAATAGTGTTTTTTTTTTCCAAAATTGTCACTCTTTTTTTGTTTATAGCGCTAAATCTAAAAACCACAGAGGTGGTCAAATACCACCAAAAGAAAGCTCTTGTGGGAAAAAAGGACATCTATTGTATTAGGGTACAGCGTCGCAGGACCGCGCAATTTTTCGTTAAAATAACAGTGCGGAATCACAAAAAATGGCCTGGTCATTAAGGAGATAAAACTTTCCGGAGCTGAAGTGGTTAATGGAGAATTAAACAAACAAAAAAAAACAGTTAAAAGTTTTTTTGTTTTTTTTAACCACTACTATTCCTTTATTATTGGCTATTGAAATAAAATACAGCAATTTAGAAATCAGACCAAAATGAGGGACAAATGAGGAGGAAAGAGGGACTTTGTTCCAAATCAGGGACAGTCCCTCGAAATCGGGAACAGTTGGGAGCTATGATGTACCGATGTCATACACGTTCAATCAAAGGAATAGATGAGACAAGGTCTCTACAATATAACATATACAGAAGGAATGTATTACACAGATCAGTGGTCCTCAAGCTTTTTGGGCCCAGTAAGTTCCTCCAAAACCTTCCTTGCTCCAACAGTAAAAGTTAAAGTGGCATTAAACCCAAAAGCAAACATTTATTATATTGCAGTTTACCAGTTCTTTGATGTGATGGCTGTTTTCATTTTCTTTTTTAGGCATTCTATCTTCTATTTTCATTTGGTGAGCCAGCCAGCAAGTCTGCTGTTTTTCACAGCACTCCAGTAGAAGATATCAGTTTACATGGATGAGACAAACCACTTAACACTGGCAGGGGTGATGAAAATTATTAACTTTTTATTCATTCATGTAAAACCTCTATCCCAAAAGGAAAAGACAAACTTTTGCTGTAACTGATTATAAAATGTGAGCTGGAGATGGACTTTAATTTTTTAGTGCATTTAACCACTTCCTGCCTGCCCAGCCTATTGTCAAATGATAGCTGGACATCATAGGACGTCCTCCCGGAACGCGCCATGAACTGCGCTGCAGCGCGATCTGTCACCGACTGTGTCTGTGTGATGACTGATCAGTGTACCAGCCCACTGCCGATACTATGTGATCCCTGTGGCCAATCACAGCAGATCACATGACAATTGTAAACAATGAATAGCTTTGATTCATGCCATTCATTGTATACAAATGTATTACTAGCTGTGATTGGCCACAGTAATCACATGGTACAGACACAGCCAATTGCAGCCCATCTGTACCATGTGATTAACTGTGGCCAATCACAGATAATCACAATAGACACTGAAATAGTGTTATTTAGTAAAAATGGTTGCCTATACCAGTGAAATTCACTGGTATAAGCAATCATAATGTGTAAAAAAAAAAAAAAAAAAAAAAAAAAATCTTAATAATCTTCCCAGAGTAGTAACACTGCATTGGTCTGGTCACAGTGTGTTATATATATATATATATATATATATATATATATATATATATATATATATATTTTTTTTTTTTTTTTTTTTTTTTTTAACATACTGTCACCAGTGTATCCATTTTTTCTATTTTTTTTTTCACACAAATACAGCTTTTTTTTTGGGGTAGTATTTAATCACCACTGGATTTTTTTTTTTTTGTGCTAAACAAACAAAAAAAGACAGAAAATTTGGAAGAAAAAAAAAAAAAAGCTTTTGTTAGTTTCTGTTATAACATTTTGCAAATAAGTAATTTTTCTCCTTCACTGATGTGCACTGCACTGATATTCTGTGCCCTGATTATCAGTGTTAATGTGCCCTGTCAGAAATGCCACTTACTGCCTTTCCTTTCCTCATGCTGTGACGGGGTGAGAAAAGGAATGCCGATAACCGGCAAGTTTGTTTACAAGTAGTCAGTTGTGATTGGACACAGCAGATCACATGGTAAAGGGCCGCTGTGATTGGCCCCTTACCATGATGTGTGATCAGCTGTGTCCGAAGGACACAGCGATCACAGAGCGTGCTGATGGTTCTGGGAGGACATCCATGGACACCCTCCCAGAAATGGACGGCCGCTCTGTAGCCATCTTTTGGCTATAGCGCGGTTGGAAACTGGTTAAACTTGTTTTTTGGTATTAAACTAAATGGACTCCCAGGTGATTTATGCCTAAATTTGCTGGTATGCACCAAATATCAGCAAACTATGACAGACTTACCCAGGGCTGTCCTTAACACAGGGCAAAAGGGGCAGCTGCCCCAGGTCTAGTCATTGTTGTGGGGCCCAAAGCAGCTGCCCCTTGAGCCCCCAAATAGTTGATAAGTGGATTCAAGAGGGCCCAGGATCCAATCAAGAATAAAGACGGCCCTGGACTTACCGGTTATTCTGTATCTTTCAGTGCTGCCCTGTTACCGATCCCATAGTTTCTGGGCACCTCCATCTTAGTCGTGTTTTTTTTTTTTTTCCTGGGTTCCATCTGTTCAGCTGCTTCGTCAGGCAGCAATGATGGAAACCCTAAAGCAGTGATGGTGAACCTTGGAACCCCATTTCCCATGAGTTGAGCATCATGGGAAATTTAGTTCCAAAACATCTGGGGTTCCAAAGTTCGCCATCACTGGCCTAAAATATAACCAAAGACAAAATGTTTTATTTTTTTTTTTTAGTTTTGGATAGAGGGGAGAGGGATTAGAACACCGGTCAGCTTTTATTGCTGTCTGAGCCCCTAATAGGGAGATTCACCCTTTCTATTTGACCTGACCATTATTAATGAAAGTGAAAGTAAAGAAAATCCCAAATTTTGAGTTGTCCCCAGAAAAGTAATAGGCGGGAATTCTTCCAATGGGGACACCAGTTCAGGCGACCTGGGGGGGGACCCAAGGAATTTCCCTAATATGCAGAGATTTCTTCTCACTTCCTGTTTGGCTATGGGACAGGAAGTGAGGGGAAATCTACACAATGAGACACAGATGCAAAAAAAAAAAAAATCTGACGGGTTATAACATTTTCATATTTTAACCAAAAGGAAAAAAAAAGTTTTGCCAATAGTTCTACTTTAAAATTTTACTGAGCTGTGCATCTCTGCATACATTTAGGGCACCCAATCTGTGCGGTTCTTGTGAACTCATGTACATCTTCTAGTTTAAATGAAGCGTCTAAATCACAGCAGCTTCAGTCTGTATGATCATCGCTCTTCCCTTTTAACAATTATGAATCACAGTAAGCTGAAGGTACAGGCACACAAATAGAATCTTATCTTCTTTAATGTACACTTCACGATTACAGAGGATGTTCTTCTGCTAGTTGAAGATCTTGTTCTTTTACTATCCTCTGCAATCCCTGAAGGCTGAAGTTGAATCAACTACAAATGTAGAACTGAATCTTTCTATAGACAAGAATTTAGAGCTGGGCTCCAGGCAAACACCTGAATACAAAGTTGAAATCTAAACTCACCGACCACTTTATTAGGTGCACCTTGCTAGTACCTTTTGCCACACACACCACATCCCAAAGGTGCTCTATTGGATGAGATCTGATGAGTGTGGAGGCCATTGGAGTACAGTGACCTCATTGTCATGGTGAAGAAACCAGTGGTGAGATGATTGGAGCTTTGTGACATGGGGCATTATCCTGCTGGAAGGAGCCATCAGAAGATGGATACATTGTAATCATAAAGCAGGGGTGGGGAACCTTTTTTCTGCCAAGGGCCATTTGGATTTTTGTAACATCATTCGGGGGCCGTACAAAATAATCAACTTAAAAATTAGCCTGTTATATTTGACCACAGCGTGCCCCCTTTCAATGCAGAGTGACCATAGCATGCCCCCTTTCAATGCAGAGAGACCACAGCGTGCCCCCTTTCAAAGCAGAGAGACCACAGCGTGCCCCCTTTCAAAGCAGAGAGACCACAGCGTGCCCCCTTTCAAAGCAGAGAGACCACAGCGTGCCCCCTTTCAATGCAGAGAGACCACAGCGTGCCCCCTTTCAATGCAGAGAGACCACAGCGTGCCCCCTTTCAATGCAGAGAGACCACAGCGTGCCCCCTTTCAATGCAGACTGACCACAGCGTGCCCCCTTACAATGCAGACTGACCACAGCGTGCCCCCTTACAATGCAGACTGACCACAGCGTGCCCCCTTACAATGCAGACTGACCACAGCGTGCCCCCTTACAATGCAGACTGACAACAGCGTGCCCCCTTACAACGCAAACTGACCACAGCGTGCCCCCTTACAACGCAAACTGACCACAGCGTGCCCCCTTACAACGCAGACTGACCACAGCGTGCCCCCTTACAACGCAGACTGACCACAGCGTGCCCCCTTACAACGCAGACTGACCACAGCGTGCCCCCTTACAACGCAGACTGACCACAGCGTGCCCCCTTACAACGCAGACTGACCACAGCGTGCCCCCTTACAACGCAGACTGACCACAGCGTGCCCCCTTACAACGCAGACTGACCACTGCGTGCCCCCTTACAACGCAGACTGACCACTGCGTGCCCCCTTACAACGCAGACTGACCACTGCGTGCCCCCTTACAACGCAGACTGACCACTGCGTGCCCCCTTACAACGCAGACTGACCAAAGCGTGCCCCCTTACAATGCAGACTAACCAAAGCGTGCCCCCTTACAATGCAGACTGACCAAAGCGTGCCCCCTTACAAAGCAGACTGACCAAAGCGTGCCCCCTTACAAAGCAGACTGACCACAGCGTGCCCCCTTACAACGCAGACTGACCACAGCGTGCCCCCTTACAACGCAGACTGACCACAGCATGCCCCCTTACAACGCAGACTGACCACAGCGTGCCCCCTTACAACGCAGACTGACCACAGCGTGCCCCCTTACAACGCAGACTGACCACAGCGTGCCCCCTTACAACGCAGACTGACCACAATGCAGAGTGAACAGCGTGCGAAGCCCCCCAGACCAGTGCATTTGACTTACCTGTTGTAGCGGCGGCTTCCTCTCTTCAGTCCCCGCGTCTCTTCGAGTCCTCCCGCGTCCCGCCTCCGTCCCGAGGATCCGTGAGACAATAGCAAATTTTCATTCGCTATTGTCACACAAATGGGCGGGCTCGAGGCGCACTGCTCTGCGCCTCGGGTCCACCCTTTTCAGGGACTCAAGTGTGAGGACGGAGCCATCGGCTCCTTCTGACACAGCAGCACAGGGAGGGGGGCGGACGTCACGATCGTGCGGGCCGCAGGTTCCCCACCCCTGTCATAAAGGGATGGACATGGTCAGCATCAGGTAGGCCATGGGGTTTAAATGATGCTCACGTGTACTAAGGGGCCCAAAGTGTACCAAAAAAATATCCCCCACACCATTACACCACCAGCCTGAACCGTTGATACAAGGCAGGATGGATCTATGGTTTTCTGTAGTTTACACCAAATTCTGACCCTACCATCTGAATGTCGTAGCTGAAATTGAGGCCTCTCAGACCAGGCAACATTTTTCCAATCATCTATTGTCCAATTATGGTGAGCTTGCGCCAATTGTAGCCTCAGTTTCCTGTTCTTAGCTGACAGGAGTGGCATCCGGTGTGGTCTTCTGCTGCTGTAGCCTATCTGCTTCAAGGTTTGATGTGTTGTGCGTTCAGAGATGTATTCTGCATACCTTGGTCATAACAAGTGATTATTTGAGTTACTGTTACCTTTCTATCATCTAACACCAGTCTGCGCATTCTCCTCTGACCTCTAAAATCAACAAAGAATTTTTGTTCACACAACAGCCACACACTGGATATTTTCTTTTTCGTTCTCTGTAAACCCGAGAGATAGTTGTGTAAAAATCCCAGTGGATCAGCAGTTTTTGAAATACTCAGACGAGCCCGTCTGGCACCAACAACCATGCCACGTTCAGTCACTTCAATCCCCTTTCTTACCCATTCTGATGCTATCTAAACTTCAGCAGGTCCTCTTCACCATGTCTAGATGCCTAAATTCATTGATTTCTCCATACAATCTAAGTGCTGCTGTACAGCTGCTTGATAGAAAAATAACCTAGGCTATATAAAGCGCTTGCCGCAGAAAAACAATTAACTTAATGTATGTGAACAATGTTGAAAACGTATCTTTACAGTATAAGTGAAAATACAAATCAATTAAACACATGAAAATTAATAAAAAGTTCCAAGGAATTGATAAATAGATAAATAAGTATTTTCCAGCGGTGATCAATATATGTGAATAAAATAAATGTAAAATTCAATAAATAAAGTATTTTCAAGTGGTGATCAGGTGCAAAGTGCTTCGTGCTCAATAAATAAAAGTTTGTGACTTTAGTGACGTGGATTCCTCTTTTCCTGTGGCTTGTGGTAGAAATAAATGACTTACCAGAATTGTTGGGTCCTATGTGCTGTATAGCACTAGGACCTACAGCGCTTGGAGGCCGTTCAGGCCGGATTGGGGATCCCCTTTGTGGATGATCCTGGTGGGATACAGGTTAGGTTCCTCCTTACCCGATCTCCATCCTCAGGATATGGGGTTAAAAGAAAGTTTATTCATCAAATATTCATAAAAATCGGAGCGAAGAAAGACTCAAACTCCAAGTTTGCAGGCAAAGAAACCGCTTACAAACACATCCTAGCAGAGAGGCGAGCGTAGTGTTCCGGCTTGCGTTCCACGTGGTGCGTAGCGTGCTGACGTGCGTTCCACATGGTGCGTAGCGTGCTGACGTGCGTTCCACGTGGTGCGTAGCGTGCTGACGTGCGTTCCACGTGGTGCGTAGCGTGCTGACGTGCGTTCCACAACCTCCTCTGCTAGGAGGTGTTTGTAAGCGGTTTCTTTGCCTGCAAACTTGGAGTTTTGAGTCTTTCTTCGCTCCGATTTTTATGAATATTTGACGAATAAACTTTTAAAACGATAATACACTATCTGGAGCCTTTCTTTTAACCCCATATCCTGAGGATCGAGATAGGGTAAGGAGGAACCTAACCTGTATCCCACCAGGATCATCCACAAAGGGGATCCCCAATCCGGCCTGAACGGCCTCCAAGCTCTGTAGGTCCTAGTGCTATACAGCACATAGGACCCAACAATTCTGGTAAGTCATTTATTTCTACCACAAGCCACAGGAAAAGAGGAATCCACGTCACTAAAGTCACAAACTTTTATTTATTGAGCACGAAGCACTTTGCACCTGATCACCACTTGAAAAGACTATTTATTGAATTTTACATTTATTTTATTCACATATATTGATCACCACTGGAAAAGACTTATTTATCTATTTATCAATTCCTTGGAACTTTTTATTAATTTTCATATGTTTAATTGATTTGTATTTCCACTTATACTGTAAAGATAAGTTTTCAACATTGTTCACATACATTAAGTTAATTGTTTTTCTGCAGCAAGCGCTGTATATAGCCTAGGCTATTTTTCTATCATCCATTTTAAATCTACAGCTGCTGCCACACAATATATATTTTTATATTTATATCTCACTAATCACACACATTTTTATATTTTTATCTTATATTTAAACAAAACCTTTTCCGAGGCGCGGGGAGATACACTAGTATAGTGTTATCTTTTTTCTATGTACAGCTGCTTGTTGGTTTACTAGTGTAGAAGCGGTTATAAAGCCACCCCATCACTTCCATATACACTAATTTTGTAACAAAAAATTGCAACTACCACCATTTTATTTTTTAGGGTCTCTGCTTCCAGAAAATATATGTTCAAGCCTAAAGTGTGCATTTTAATGTGTGCAAAATATACAGGTGTATCTCAAAAAATTAGAATGTCATCAAAAATGGGATTTTTGACTTACCGTAAAATCCATTTCTCTGATGTTCATTGACGGACACAACTTCTGATCTTCATTCGGTTATACTGCCCGCTACAGGAGTAGGACACTAGGCAGAAAAAGAATCTGGCTACACCTATGGGCAGTCCCAGGGGAAATACTCCCTCTCCCTGCTATAGGTACTCAGTTTTGTTTCAAGCAGTGTCAGAATAATAACTCCTCCACAGAGGGGTGGGTGCTGTGTCCATCAATGAACATCAGAGAAATGGATTTTAGTCAAAAATCCCATTTTCGCTTTTGTTCATTGATGGACACAGCTCCTGATCTTCATAATCATAGGGATGTCCCCAAGCAGTGCTAAACAAGAGGGGTGGGAACAGCAAAAAATTTCCCCAGGCTAAACAGTAGCCAACCAGGCAAGAGGAGCGCAACCAAAACTGGAGCCCACCTGAAAAAAAACAATACACCCTCAAAGCGGTTCAAGTCCTCTAAACAGCAGCCTCCAAAATCTTGCAGGCAAAAGAAGTATCCACAGATGCCAACACATCCACTTTATAGAACTTTGTGAAAGTGTGCATCGACGTCCAGGTGGCCACCTTGCAAACCTGCGTCACCAACGCCTGATGACGTAAGGCTCAGGAGGAGTGCCCGAGTAGAGTGCACCTTGACAGGGAAAGAAGGAACCTGACCCTTGATGGAATAGGCCTGAATCATCGTCTGATCCATCCAGGAATGGTCGCAGAGAAAGCGGACAACCCTTTCCAAGGACCATCCGTGAGCACAAATAGTGAGTCTGACTTACTAAAAGACTCCGTAGCTGTCAGGTACACCCTAATTGCCCGGACCACATTCAAGACATGCAAGGCAATTTCCTTTGGATGTTTCGGTCTGGGGAAGAAAGGAGCACTCTGACTAAGGCTGAGTCCAGAGTCAGACCCAGATAATCAAGCTTTGTAGACGGAACCAGAGCAGACTTCTGAAACTTCAGAGTTCGTATGGTGATTTCCAGGTTTTCCACCAGAGCAGTAGGGGACTCCACTCGCAGGAGGTCGTCCAAGTAGCCCAGTACCACGATCCCCCGTTGGCATAACAAGGCTAGCACCGGGGCTAACACTTTTGTGAAGACCCAAGGAGCAGAGGCGAGACCAAAGGGTAACGCCACAAACAGATAATGCTCCTCTCCCACAGCAAAGAGGAGGAAGAGCTGGTGACCGGCGCATATTGGAATGTGAAAGTAAGCATCCTTGTTGCCAATAGAGGCAAGAAAATCCCCCTGATGCAGGGAGGTCACCACTGTGCAAATGGACTCCATCCTGAACTTCTGCACCCACACAAAGCAGTTCAGCGTCTTGAGGTCCAGTATTGGACACACCTTGCCTTCCTTCCGGGAGACTTTAAACAGGTTTGAGTAAAAACTCTGAAAACATTCCGAAGTCAGAACTGGGAGAATCACCCCTTGAAGCAACAGGTCTTGTACAGCCCCAAACAGACCCTGCAAACGGTCTGTGGACAGGTGCAAAATGAAAGGAAAGAACCTTGCCGGGGGAAAAGAGTGAAACTCAATCTTGTAGCCAGACCGAACAACTTAGTGGACCCACTTGTCTATTACCAGGGAAGTCCACAGGTCCGGAAACCAACAAAGACGTCCCCCCATGTCTAATACAGAGGTGGGCACACCTTCATGCTGAAGGGGCCTTGTCCACAGGTCTGGAGAAGCCCGCTCTCAGCTTGCCAGACCAGGATCATTCAGATCCTCCAGAAGAGGCCTTGAAAGGCTTCGAGCTCTTGTCAGTCAAGCCTGAGGGACAAAAAAAACATCTTATGAGCCGAGAAGGTGGGCCCACGTCTATGACAAGGTTCCTTGCCCTTAGTAGCCTGCAGAAGAAAAGTACTCTTTCCCCCTGTGAGACCTTTAATGATGTCATCCAGGGTAGCCCCAAACAGGCGATCCCTCTGAAAAGGGAGATCAGTCAAGGCCTTTTTAGAAGTCTGATCCACAGACCAGCATTTAAGCCAAGAGACATGCTGAAGGATCACTGCCGAAACAGAGAGCCGAGCCACTAGGGGAACAGCATCCAAAGAGGGATCATAGATGAACTGCAGCCCCTGGATCAGCTTTCCGCCAGCTCAGCAAAGGCAGGGGGGGAGCTGTTCTCCCTCCAGGTCATGGCGTAAAAGCTTAGCTCACTCGGTCAGAGTTTGCGACACCAGGGCAATGGTAAATACCATGCTCAGTGCCGATCCAGCCAGAGTGTACATATTGCGGGCTACAGCCTGCACCTTCCGGTCAGCCGAATCCTTAAAGGCCGGGGACTCTTCAACCAGAATCATGGTTGCCTTGTTCAATCTGGAAACCAGAGGGTTCACCACTGGTGGAAAAGTCCAGTTCTTAATAAAGGACTCATAGGGGTAACGCCTAGCAAATTGCTTAGGGACCCCAAGGGGATGCTTTTGTAATACCCACTATTTAGTGACAATCCTGTCAAAGTAGGCGGCTAAAGGAAACACCTTCGCTGCTCTAGGGGGCTTGTGAGTGCCAAAGGGAACCTGCACCTCCATCGCAGCTGCGCCCTCTATTTTCAAGGTCTCACATACAGATAAAATCAGTGCTTCCACCAGGCGCCTTTCCGTGCGCAGTGTGGAGGAATCATCCTCACTATCTGAGGATTCCGGGGCACGGTCGCAGACCCAGCAGGGTGACCCATGTCCGCGGCGGCCGAATAAAATTCAGGATCTGATGAGACAGATGAGGCAGGGGGGGGGCTTTTTTATTAGTCCATCGCCCAAAAAACCACCTCTATCCAGAACACAAAGGACCCCAGGACCGCCATCAGTGCATCGATGGATGGTTGGAACCCAGAGGGCCCCACAGCCTCAGAGAGGGGGGGGTCAGGTGGGGAGATGTGCTCCAAAAACTCCATGAGTCACCAGGGGGACCCCACAAAGTATAACACACTGCAAAGGGACAACCCCCACCGCTCTGGCAACACCACCCGGTTGCCAGGCACAAGCACTAAGCGATCCTTAGCAGAGGGAGAGAACCCCACCAGACCCACCACCCAGCAGAAACAGGCACCTGCAGCCACCAGGATAATCTGCACTCAACGTGCGGCGATCAAGAAGTGAAAAGATCCAGGAGTCAGCACCAGAGGTTGAGGAGGGGCTCTCACCGCTGGCCACAGGGCTCCACTGTCATGGCCGCCGCCATTTTCAAACCACCGCAAAATGATTGCCGGACTACACGAACATGGCAACTGTGCAAAGAAACACACAGGTACAGTAAAATGGCAGCACCACAAGGCTCCCAGGAAGGATCCCTAGGCCTCAAAGACCCAGGCAGGACAGGGGGCCCGGGGGCCCTGGCAGGAGCTCCCACCAGGTACAACACCCCTCCCCGGACAGCCGAACGTCCGGTCGCCAGTGGCGCCCCCCCCCCCCCCCCGACCCACATCGCCAGCACAGCACCCCAGGAGGTGGACCAGACCACCTACACAGCCCCAGCATAAATAAGTGGAGGGGGTAGGATGGTGGACAGATGAAAAAACCGAGTACCTACAGTAGAGAGAGGGAGTATACCCCCTGGGACTGCCCATAGGCGTAGCCGGATTCATTTGTTGCCTAGTGGCCTACTCCTTTCGGGGGCAGTATAACCCAATGGTTATGAAGATCAGGAGCTGTGTCCATCAATGAACGAAAGAGAAAATTTGATTTATTTCAGTAATGCAGTTTCAAAGTTAAACTTGATAGATTCATTACACACAGTGATGTATTTCAAGCATTTTTTTCTTTTAATTTTGATGAATATGGTTACAGCTAGTGACCACCCCAAAATTCAGGGCATCAGAAAATTAGATCATTACATAAGACCAATAAAAAAAATATATATATATTTTTGATTTACTGTAAAATCTGTTTCTTTGATTTTCATTGACTAACACAGCACTTCGTCTTCTTGATCTTAAGAGTTCTACTGCCCCCTACAGGTGTAGGACACTAGGCAGATAAAAAAGCTTGAGCATGCCTATGGGGCAGTCCCTGGGGGCTTACTCTCACTTCCTGCTATAGGTCTTCAGTTTTGTAACAAGCAGTGTCAGAAGAAACACTCAACTCCATAGAGGGGCGGGTGCTGTGTCCGTCAGAGAAATGGATTTTACGGTAAGTTAAAAATCCCATTTTCTCTTTTGTTCATTGACGGACACAGCACTTTATCTTCTTGACCGTAGGGACATCCCAAAGCAGTGTCCCTAATGAGAGGCAGAAAGGCAAAACAACTTCCCCAAGGCTAAACCCAGCCAACCAGGTTAACTTGGAGCTCAAATGTCAACAACTGGAGCTCACCTGAAAAATACACCCTCAAAGAGGACAAGTCCTCTAAACAGCAGCCTGCAAATCTTTGCGGCCAAAGGAAGCATCCTCAGATGCCAACACATCCACTTTATAAAACTTAGTGAACATGTGTACAGACGACCAAGTGGCCGCCTTGTAAACCTGCATCACTGACGCCTGGTGACGGAAGGCACTGGAGGCACTAAGCGCCCAAGTAGAGTGCGCCTTGACAGGGAAAGGAGGAACCTGACCCTCAATAGAATAAGCCTGAACCATAGTCTGTCTGATCCATCTGGAAATGGTCGCAGCAGAGGTGGGCAGCCCTTGCCAGGTCCATCCGTGAGGACAAATAGTGAGTCTGACTTCCGGAAAAGACTCCGTAGCTGCCAGACACACCCTTATTGCCTGAACCACATCCGAGTAGAAAGCAACTTCCTTAGGATGCCTAAGCTTGGGATACAGGGAGGGGAACACGTTTTCATTTAGATGAAAATCAGAGATGACCTTTGGAAGGAAGGATGGACATGGACGAAGAACCACCTTAACCTTGCGAACCACCAGGAAAGGTGGACAAGACAGCGCCGCCAGACCCGACACCCTGCGTGCAGAAGTAATGGCCACCAAAAAAGACACCTTCTGATACAATGTATGCAGGGATATCTCCTGAATATTTTCAAAGGGAGGCTTCTGGAGGTCCCATGGCGGCAATGGAGATCGCACTTGGGGAACCAAGCGTCTCACACCCTGTAAAAGGTACGCACCAAGTAGTGTGTGGCCAACGGACGTTGAAGGAAAACCGCCAAGGCTGAGACATGGCTCTTGATGGTACCCAAGGCCAGGCACTGCTCAATCCCTTGTTGGAGGAAAGCCAAGATCTGAGTCACCGAAAAGGAACGAGGATGAACTAGGAGGGATTCACACCACACAATGTACGTCTTCCACGTACGGAGGTAAATCTTCCCAGAAGTAGATTTTCTAGCTTTTAACAGCGTAGGAATCACTGAGTCAATCAACCCTCTATCCTTCAGCACCTGGCTTTCAACAGCCAAGCCATCAAAGCCAGCAACTGAAAAGCAGGATGGAAGATTGGCCCTTGGGACAACAGATCTTCCCTGAGAGGAAGTCTCCAATTAACATCCCTGTACCAAGATCAGCGAGGCCAGTCTGGAGCCACTATTATGGCCGGAATCTGTACAGCAGAGGGGGCTGGAAAGAATCATCCTGCCCACCTTAGAATGCCAGCTACTTCCCGAGCCACCAGGACACTTTTATTCTCCCTTGGTGAGTGACAGATGCCACAGCCGTGGCATTGTCTGATTGAATCCGTACAGGACATCCCCTGAAGACGACGTGTCCCATGATCCAGGCAAAGTCTGATCGCTTGGAGCTCTAGTTCATTGATTGGTAGCATGGACTCTTTAAGAGACCAGACTCCCTGAGCACACTCCGTGTCGAGGACACCTCCCCACCCAGATAGGCTGGGATCCGTAGTGACAACTGTCCAGTAGAGGTGAAGAAAGGATTTTCCCTGACAAAGTTTCGAAGACCCTCTCGTTCTCCGGCTCAACAGGAGCAGATAGTTCAGAGACTTAGGATCCTTGTTCCATTTTATCAGAATTTCCTTTTGCAGAGATCTCGTATGGAACTGTGCAAATGGAACAACCTCGAAGGTAGACACCATCAGGCCCAGCACCCGCATGCAAGTCCGAAGCGACAACTGTCTGCTGGATAGCAGAAGCCGAATTGCCTCCCGCAACTTTTGAAGTTTCTCCAGAGGAAGAAAGACTTTGGCTGAGGACGAATCCAGCGTCAGGCCCAGGTAGTCCAGGCTTGTGGACGGAACCAGAGCAGACATCTGGAAAGTTTGCTGTCCAATCAAGCACAGTGATACCATGATCATTAAAACAGGTATTGGTAATTTTGGCAGTGTGGGCAGGTGCAAAAGCCTGCTGGAAAATGAAATCAGCATCTCCATGAAGCTGGTCAGCAGAGGAAAGCATGAAGTGCTCTAGAATTTCCTGGTAGAGGGCTGTGCTGACTTTGGACTTGATAAAACACAGTGGACCAACACCAGCAGATGACATGGCTCCCCAATTTACTAACTGTGGAAACTTCACACTGGACCTCATGCAACTTGGATTCTGTGCCTCTCCACTCTTCCTTCAAACTCTGGGACCTTGATTTCCAAATGAAATGCAAAATGTACTTTCATCCAAAAGGAGGACTGTGGACCACTGAGCAACAGTCCAGTCCTTTTTCTCCTTAGCCCATGTAAGATGCTTCTGATGTTGTCTCTGGTTCAGGAGTGGCTTGACACGAGCAATGCGACAGTTGTAGCCCATGTCCTGGATACTTCTGTGTGTGGTGGCTCTTGAAGCACTGACACCAGCTGTAGTCCACTTGTCAATCTCCCCCAAATTCTTGAATGGCCTTCGCTTCAAAATCCTCTCAAGGCTGCAGTTATCACTGTTTGCTTCTGTACCTTTTTCTACCACACTTTTTCCTTCTACTCAACTTTCCATTATTTATGCTTGGATACAGCACCTCTGAATAGCCAGCTTCCTTAGCAATGACCTTTTGTGACCTGCCCTCCTTGTGGATGGTGTCATTGACTGTCTTCTGGACAACTGTCAAGTCAGCAGTCTTCCCCATGATTGTGTAACCTACTGAACCAGACTGATAGACCATTTAAAGGCTCAGGAAACCTTTACAGATGTTTTGAGATAATTAGCCGCTTAAGAGTGTGACACCATGAGTCTACAATATTAAAATTTTTCATAATATTCAAATTTCCTGAGATACTGACTTTTGGGTTTTCACTAGCTGCAAGTCATTCATCAAAATTAAGACAGAAATGCTTGAAATACATCACTATGTGTAATGAATCTGTATAAAATATGTCTCACTTTAATTGAATTACTGAAAAACTTTGATATTCAAATTTTTTTTTTTAGATGCCCTTGTACATGGGAAAACAGTGGCTATAGCTGCTAGCAATAATCACTGTGTTTGGCAGGGATGACTCTCCCCCCCTGGAAAAAGCACAATAAGCTCAGCGGGAGGCATTGCTCATCAACACTGGCTGTGTTGGTGGGAGAATCGAGCGATTTTCTTTCCTGCAACCTGTGGTTGCACCAAAAGAAAGTCGCCCCATCTATAGCTGGCTTTAAAGTGGTTGCAAGCCTCAGACATGAAATATGAATAAAACAAAACCCTCTACAGTGTGTACTTGTCTCAATCATGTCTGCTGATTTTTTCCTCTGCTATCAGCATATATCACTTCTGACAAGTTTTCCTGACACCAAAAAGAAAGGCGACAGGGAAAGGTTCTCCAGCTTGACAGCCTCAACTCTATGCCTGTGTGAAGCGGGTGTCCCTTCCCTTCAATCTGCTCTCCTCACTGTTGAACTTCAGCTCTCAGCTTTTTAGAGCCCAGAGATCCCATGTACCAGTGGCGGCTGGTGCTTAATTTACTTGGGGGGGCAGCCCACAGCCCCCCCAGCCAGCCACATAACCCCCCCTATCAGGCCCCCCGCCAGCCCCTGCACTTACCCATGCAGGTGCTGTCTTCTCAGAGTCCTGGTAGTCAATTCTCCTCCCGGCCAATCAAGAATTAGGACTTGCGGCCAATGGGGTCTTAGGAATCCCGGCCAATCAGGACTCAGGGCCCGCTTCCCGATTGGCCGTGAGGAGAAATAGGGAGACATTAGCGATTATTAATTTGCTAAGGTCCCACAACTGGGTGGGCTTTGTGCGCAGTGCTCTGCGCCCGGGCCCACCCTTTTTGAAGCCTCCGGCTCTAATCATGTGCTTAAAAAAATAAATAATAAAGAACCATTGGAATCCATGCATCCGGCACCCTGCATGTAGATTAGGGGCCGGGTGCATGGATTAGAGAGGTGGCGCCCCTGTGCCCTGTATGGAAAGGCCGCCACTGCTGTGTACATTCACCACTTTGAACGGCTGTAGAGAAGAGAAGACTGCAGATAAACAGATACAATTTATGGAGGATTGGTTTATTCTCGGTGTCACTTCACTGGGTATATGGAAGGGTTTACAACCACTTTAAGCTTCAATAGGTCACTCCTCTAGCACAACGACTTGAATTCATTAATCAGAGCCCTCACTGGAATACATATACTCCCTCGGTAAGAAGAGAACAAGTCACTCATAATAAACAAATGGCTGTTTATTGAGAATTAGTAATTTGTTAGAACACAAGTCACTTTCTACTATACAAGTCAACAAATAAAGACACTACAACTGCTGCAGTATATAAAACGCGTAATGCAATCAGGTATGTTGTGGTACTAATATCTAGATAAAAAGCATACATATCATCTGATGAATATTTCATACCATTGTGACTAATTTATATAATATACAAGGTCTTCAGTACTTGATAGAACCGCCATGGCATGCGGTAATCATCTCCTGCCCGATACGAGGGTGGCCCCATGTACACACTTAGTACAGGTTAAGACCAGATCAGAAACTTAGGGAAAAAAAATATTTGGTATATACAATGGGAAATAATACAGTCTGCAAAAGGATACATTTGTATAAAGAGAAAACATGAGTTACATGATCTAACACCTTTATTTGTTCAGTCCAAAAGAAAATAAAACATTCTTAAAGAAGGGGCTCCCCCTTTTTTCATCCCATCTTAGCTGTAAGCTTTAGTAAGGGACTAAGAATGGGAGGAGTTCTGAAACTCCTGAAAATATTTAAAGCTAAAAATTATTGCACAGCATGTTGGAAATATTATTCTACAGAATTGATCGGTTTTATATGCTTCAAAGAAAGCAGAGATGGTGGAAACGCAATCACCCCCCCCCCCCACTTTTCTTTTTAAACAATAAATTAAATTTTTTTAAAATGAAATCATAAAATGCATTATATAAAATTATCATTTTGTGTCAATGGTATTTCAAATGTGAGGGAAGGGAAAGCGCCACAAAAAGGTGCGTCTTTAAAATAAATTATAAAATGTGATCAGACCCCAGGCCAGTTTGCAAGTCGTTCAGTTATCAAAAATGTTCACTTACTGAAAGAATTCAAATGACATTATTCATAAGACCTGACCCCATTTTTAAGGCAGGCCATAGATTATGCAATTGTCTTTCCTTCCTCCACAGGTGGAATAAAATTACTTAATTCCCCCATCAACGCAGTCAGTGTTGATGGGGGAATTCCTTCCTCAGTGCTATTGTGTTCTGCCGGCGGGTAGTTTTCCCTGCTGGCAGAACACAAGGATTAGTGTTGCCGGTGGCAATAACTGTTCAGAAAAAAAACAGACAGGCTGGTTGCACACAAGTCTTTTGATACAACCAGGATTATGTGGATCAAAATTCAGTCAGGTCCCTGTTATTCAACCACAACTGAGTCATAAGTGTGCGGCCTGGCCTTGTGTTTGTGAGAATGGGGCCCCCTAACAGTTGTGTTCTCACTAATATTGTTCAAACCCAACAAATGAACGCAGTATTGATTTCAGAGGGGTTGTGAAAGGAGGACATCACAATTTAAAGTCGTAATCCCATTTAACAATGTTGAGGAAATTCCAGGTGTAAATTCATTTGTTTTTTTCTATAGCATTACATTAGCTTTTGCTAAAGAGCGCATTGAATTGAATCTTCTGGAAATTTAAAATTAAAAGAAAAGTTCACTTTTGGTAACGTTACACCCGTAGTTAGGGTGGAACATGTTACCAAAGAGCACCTGCCTGCGCCCCTCCAATCCCCCCGCTGTGACAGTGAGTGCAGGATCTTCCCCCCACACCTGCTGTCACAATCTAAAAAGAGCTCAGCCATGCAGGGCTCTACCCACATGGCCACGCCATTCATTCATAGCGATCTGTCAATGAATGAACTATAGCTACCATCGCAGCAGACAGCTTGTAGTTCTTCATGAACTGTGAGGGCACTGGTGGGCGCTCTCATAGTTGATTGATCTTCATGCTGTCCAGTAACTTTCTCCCTGTATAGGAGGTATGGACAGACCGCTATACTGAGATTCTGCAGGAGCCTGACATTGCACCCATGATCTTCTGATCATGAGCGCAATGCTCTGCAGGCTCCAAAAAAAAAAAAAGAATCCACTTTTTTTACCTGAAAAATGTGCATTTATTATTTTTTAAAGGTGAACTCAGCCTTTTACATGATCGTAGACCAGCTACAATCAGTAAGTCCATATCACTGCTTTATAAAGGGGATCTCTCTCCTTAAAAAGGATAAATTCACCTTTTGTAACATGTTACACCCAAATTCAGGGTGTAACATGCTACAAATCCACCGGCTCCCTGTTGTGACAGGGGGTGGGGGATCTTCTCCCCCCCCCCCCCCCCCCCGCGTGTGTGGGGTTACGCCCGCCTGTAGTTCTCAACGAACTACCATGATCTGGTGGAGCGCTGGGGTAGTTCATTGACGCTTCCTGTTAGTATATAACTGCTTGGCTGTACAATGTATGGCCAAACTGCTTACACACAGTCTACAAGAGCCCTGCATTGTACCCATGATCTGCTGATTGTGGGTGCAATGCTTTCCAGGCTCCCAACAAAAAAATAATAAATGCACTTTTTTTTTTAACCTGCAAAAAGATGAGTATTTTTTTTAAAGGTGAATTTATCCTTTGAGAGATTCAATACCACTATCCATAGGACACCCCAGTGTTCACTCCACAAGACCAGTCATAAAATGCAGAGCATGGTGTGGGTTTCAATGTCCCAAAGAAAGAAAAGCAGCGAATACATTTTAAAATGATTGTAGAGCAGCTTAGTTGCCCTCCGACTCCCCTCTCTACAGATAGAGGTGTCCTTTTACAACCCCTCTCTACTTTCCATGACTCTACTATAATGCATCAGAGCCAAGCTTCAATGAGGAGTGTGAATCCTCTGTTGTCCATGCCTGGCTCCAATATGCTATGTATCCATTATCCCACTATAGTAAGGGTTAGCTATCAAGTGTTCTACCACAGACTGCCCCCACTTTACACAGTCTTTTCCACTATAGCCCAACATGTCCCAAGTCCTGCGATGAGTCGCATCATGCAAAGATTAAAGTATATGGAATTACAGTTTAATCTTTCTTTGCGTTTGGCAGGCCTTTGTGTTTCCACCATAAACATTGCATGAATCCGCTATAGCTGTCCCCACTCTAAGGCTGCATTCACACTTGAGCGTAGCGTTTCTCACGATTTTTACCGCGATTTTCAGGCGGTTTTTTTCAGGCATTTTTGGAGGCAGGCATTGACCATCTATCAAAAACGCTGGTAATCAGCCCAAAAAGAAGCTCATGTACTTTTTTCAGCTACAGGTGTTTTGCTTCAGGCGTTAAAACGCTCAGATGTGAACAGGGGCCATTTAAATGAATGGGGTTTTACTTGTTGGGCGTTTTGGAACTTTTTTTTTTTAGCGTTTTTGGAGCTGAAAAACGCTCAAAAACGCCCAGGTGTGAATGGAGCCTAATGGTTTCCCTTATTTTCATCACCATCTATTATGGGTTTCCCTATTCAATTTATTTTATTTCTTTTTTTATT
The DNA here is from genome assembly GCF_965119305.1 of Pelophylax lessonae. Classification (NCBI taxonomy): domain Eukaryota; kingdom Metazoa; phylum Chordata; class Amphibia; order Anura; family Ranidae; genus Pelophylax; species Pelophylax lessonae. The sequence continues at coordinate 55,703,688 of NC_138768.1, read as the reverse complement.
AAAGTGGACCTTCACCCTCTTCCACAACTTTATATTCAAGGCATGCCTCAAAGGATGAATGTGACCGTTATTAGTGTGCCGATTGTCAGCTCCCAACCAAGCCCTCAAATGGCTGGTGTCATAGCTGGACATTTGGGCAGCACCATGGCAACCACAGATCTAAATAGCAGCCAAAATGGCGCCACCTTCAGCTATAAAAGGATAGGAGGGTTTAGTTCCATTTTAACTGAGAATCACCTGATCATATTGCTCTAAGCTGAAAAGAGCCGAGCATATCATAGAGGAAGTCAATAAGAATTGCTCTGACTAGGGCATTAAAATACAGGTGTTAAAAATTCTTGAGAAAGACTGCATTTCAAGAAACTCATCAGGCTGGGAATATGTGAGCTGCCATTGCGGCCATCTTTAAAAAAGGTACAAACTCCAAGGCAGAGGCGCCAATTTTCACTTCAAAGTAAAAAAAAAAAAAAAAAAAAAAAAAAAAAACTGCATTGCGATATGGCGATACGATACGATTTATGTAGGTTTACAAAGAAACTGGGAAAGCCGATGACTACAAATATGACCCAGGAAATGAGGGGGTTCTATTGACTGAAATACAATCTAATGTTTTCCAAAATCCAAATAAAGTTTAGTGTCAGGGTAAGCAAACCTCTACCCACTGACATTGTTTAACCCCTTCGCTGCCTGACCGGGGAGGGGTTACACATCCACCTGTAAAAAGGACAGGAGTCCAGGTCTCTGGCAGCACCAGATTGCTTTCACAGCCCACGATAACATGCGCCCCCCCCCCCCCAATATTCCCTTGTTGCTGACCTGAAAGCAACGTGTTTGACGTCACTTCTGGGTCCCCCCTGTCGGTTTCCCTGGCTAGCATTGCCGGAAAAGAATGTATTGCAAAGCGATCTGCACTGCGTTAGATTCAGTGGAGCAGAGGAAAGTCACCCATGGGATGAGAGAAAAAAAAGTGTAAAAAATGTTTTTTTGAATTGCAAAAAATTTAAGTTATACCCAAGCATATAAAATCACCCACCCAAAAAATTTGAGGCCCCCTTACCCCCACATATACGCACGTATGGACGTATACGGACACGTCAGGGGCGCCTACTCATTTAATCGCCAATTGCGATACACATTACATATCAATGTGCACACCGGAGTGAGCAATATTTCTAGCACCAGATCATCTTCCCCGTAACGCTAACCTAATGACCTAAAGGGGGCTTTTAAAGCGTCGCCTATGGAAAAATCTAGGGTGCGGAAATTAGACATTTCACAGGCACACCCAAATTTAAGGTTTGACATGCTGGATATCTATTTACTGGGTGCAACCTTGGCTTTTATATTTTACCAAAATAATTGGGTAATTTACTGCGTTAGTGTGCCCTAAAATTAACTTTAGTTCACTTTACTGAAAAAGAATATTGGGTTAACATAAAAAAAAATTAGAACTACCACCATTTTATTGTCTAGGGCACAGGTGTCAAACACAAGGCCCGCGGGCCGAATCAGGCCCTCAAGGCCATTTCATGTGGCCCTTGCACCTCTCCTGCAGCTGCAGGAGAGCTCCAGCCCTCTTTGATTTTCAGCAATGCCTACAGCTTCTTCCTAGCAGCAGCACAAGATAAGGGGGTGCACGGTGATGTAAGGGAGGGTGGAGGACTCAATTTCTGATGGTGGGGAGGCTCTTGACGTGTTATGTAAGGGTAGGGGATGCTATGGACATCTAGCCTAACCGGCCCTTTTGAGGGCAATAATAATGCTGATGCGGCCTGCGATTAAATTGAGGTTGACACCCCTGGTCTAGGGTGTCTGCTTTCAGAAAATATATAATGCAATGGGGGGGGGTTAATGCAATCTTCAGGCCTAAAATTATTATTATATTATTTTTTAAATGTGTGCAAAAAATGCAAAAAGTTCTGTCAGTGAAAGGGTAAAAGCATTAAAAAAAAAGTTTAGCCCGGTTTGATTAATCATGTAGTTGGGTCTTCTGCTTCCATAAAAAGATCATGGCCCCATTGACGTGAAGCAGCCAATTAATGGCTTGATTTTTTTTTATGCAAAACAATAAATAAATCAATGGGGAGGACAGACACCATGATTTCTACCACCAGCATATTTCACAGTAAAGCATTTGTTTCAGTCAGATTCTGTATAAGTCTATCTGCACCTCTTGTCCTCAGATTGTGTGTGGTCCTGCCGTGCGGGGTACCCATCTTATTGTAACTCACAACTGCAAAATTAAACTGCTGCTGTCTGCAGCTATTAAACACTTAATTCACACACCACTATATAATCAAATCATTGATTTTCCTGCAGGCCGAGTGTCCAGAGATCTAAAGATGCAGAGTAGCACTTTGACATAAGGAGTCACTCCAATTACAGATATTTACTGTAGAGCATTTAACATGCAGTCTAGTATTGGAGACCCTAAAACAAAAACGAAATTCTGTGCCCGGCTTATCCACTGTGCAGATGAAGATATATTCTACCATGGGAGCAGAATTTCTATTACCTAGTGCAGACCTATGCACATGCTAAGGTGTGGTTATAGACAGGTCATAGGGTTTTTCAACTCCACATGTGCCTGACTTACAGACATTAGTAACCCAATAACTCTCCCCCACCCCCTACAAAAGGATAGTTACCCAGAATCAGCCAAGGTGGCTGTGGCCAGTTTTGATTTGAAATGTTCCTTAACAGTTCTCTAACAAAAACGCCTCTTCACAACACATTCTAGACCGAAGAGTTAAAAAATAAAAATGGATATTACATTATAATGTCAGGTCGAATTAAGTAGGAGAAAAATTTGTTAGACAAAATGTAAATGCAATCTCAGGACCCCAAGTAAAAAGGATGAATCTACCCTGACCTGGAGTAAGCAGGAGAAGTTATGTGCATATAGTTTTATATATATATCTATTTATATATATATATTATCATGATTACAAACATGATTGAGCTTTTCAGTCCTCCATCCTGACAATGTAACGGATACATTTGTGATGGTGCCTTGCTGGGAGTTCATCAATCCAGAGGTTGGGGGTCTGCGATGGGCATGGTGTGAAGGACTTCGTCCAGCAGTTGAAGAGCACGGTGTAAGTGAATCTCAATCCAGCATGGGGTCTCCTTTATACTCTGCCTGGGGTAATCGGGACCCCAGCCCTTCACAAAGCTCATCCGCAGAATACACAGCCTACGGAGGTCATCAACGCCAATTCCTGCTGCAGCAGATAGACCTGGAAATGGAGAAAACAGGCTCATCAGCCATCTGTGCACACAAGTGTATTAACTATTCCAATGACTTGCAGCTTACCAATTCTTCGGTGTGATCGCTGCATTAGTTTACTTTTTAAAGCATTCTTTCCCTTTTTTCACCTGGTGATCTGGTGATCTGGACAGCAAGTATGTTGCTTTTCAAAAGAACAAGCTATCTTGCAGATGTAGCAGTTAGAGGGATGGGAAAAACGGAATTTTTGTAAAATCTTACCTGTAAAATTCCTTTCTCTGAGTCCTTCGACAGTCGCCGCCATCTTCATATTCGTCACAATGGGGTATTAGACCATTATGTTAATATTAAAGCTTTTAACATATCCCACCCCCAGGGGGTGGTCCCCTCAGTCAATACCCTCCTACTTCCTGTATCCATACCTCAGTTTCAGTGGAATAGCAGTAGAGTATACAACCAAACCCCAAAGAGGGGCGGGGGCGGCGACTGTCGGAGGACTCAGAGAAAGGAATTTTACAGGTAAGATTTTACAAAAATTCCGTTTTCTCTTACGTCCTCCGACAGTCGCCGCCATCTTCATATTCGTCACAATGGGGACGTCCCAAAGCAGTGCAAACATGGAGGGGTGGGAAACGCAGCTGCGCCTAAGGCAACGCAGTCTCCACATCAAAGAAAGGAACCTTACCAAAGGAAGGAAACCAGCTGGGCAACATGAGAAAAAACTTGCTCAACAGGAGCAATAACCCAGGAAAAAACAAATAACCCTAGGGACAAAAACATATCCCAAACAGCCAAGGAGCCCAAAACAAGGGGCTCTAAGGAACCGCCGCACTAAGAACCTTGCGGCCAAAGGAAGCATCTGCCGATGCCTGAACATCCACTCTGTAGAATTTTGTGAAGGTGTGCACGGTCGACCAAGTCGCCGCCTTACACACCCGGGCCACAGAAGCCCCATGACGACAGGCCCAAGACGTACTCAGAGATCTGGTAGAGTGCGCCTTCACAGGCACAGGGGGAACTTTCCCCTTCAAAGCATAGGCCTGTTCAATGGTCTGTCTGATCCATTTGGCGATGGTAGAAGCCGACGCCGCCATGCCCTTCCGAGGACCCTCCGGAAGGACAAACAAGGAATCCGACTTGCGAAAGGATTCAGTCGATTTCAGGTAAACCCTAATCGCCCGAACAACATCCAAGGAGTGCAACTCCACCTCCTTCGGATGTTTAGGCTTCGCGCAGAGCGAAGGCAAGACAATGTCCTCATTGAGGTGAAATTCCGAAACCCTCTTCGGAAGAAAAGAAGGGTTAGGTCGCAAGACCACCTTGTCCAAGTGAATGATCAGATACGGAGACTTGCAGGACAAAGCTGCCTGCTCCGACACTCTGCGAGCCGAAGTGATCGCCACCAAAAAGGCGATCTTCTTGGACAACATAGACAACGAGATCTTCCTGATCTGTTCAAAAGGAGCATGTTGTAACACGGACAGAACAAGATTCAAGTCCCAAGGGGGCAGAGGTTCCCTCCTAGGAGGGACCAGATGTCGCACCCCTTGAACAAAAGTGCTAACCAAGGAGTTAGATGCCACAGGACGTTGAAAAAGAACGGCCAGCGCAGACACCTGACCCTTGATCGTAGCCAGCGCCAAACGCTGGTCAACACCCGTTTGAAGGAAGGACAACACCCTAGACACCGAGTATGTGTGAGGTGAAAACCCCCTGGACTCGCACCAGGCAAAATAGGCCTTCCAAGTACGGTAATAGACCTTCCCCGAGGAAGACTTCCTCGCGTTGATCAAAGTGTGAATGACCTCAGGGGAGAGACCCCTGTTCTTCAGGACCTCGGTTTCAACAGCCAGGCCGTTAAAGCCAGCGACTGTAAAGCAGGATGGAATATCGGCCCTTGAGACAGGAGATCTGCTCGAAGGGGCAGAGGCCACGGGGCGTCGACCGCCAGATTCACGAGGTCTGCGTACCAGGACCGGCGAGGCCAGTCCGGTGCCACAAGAATCACCGCGTTTGGTTCCGAGTTCAACCTGCAAAGGAACCTGGACAGCAATTGAATCGGAGGGAACGCATACATCAGTCGGTACTGATGCCACGGAGCTACCAACGCGTCTGACGCGTCTGCCCGAGGATCGCGCGTCCTTGCCACGAACCGTTTCACCTTGTTGTTCAGACGAGACGCGAACAGGTCCACCTCCGGAAGACCCCACTTCGCGCACAACATCTGGAAGACATCCGGGTGGAGGGACCATTCCCCCTGGTCCAGGGTCTGGCGGCTCAGATAATCCGCCTGCCAGTTCTCCACCCCCGGAATGTGAACCGCCGATATTGCCGGGACGTGTGTCTCGGCCCAAGACAGAATTTCGGCCACTTCGCGAGCCGCTCGGGCACTCCTGGTGCCCCCTTGGTGATTGACATAAGCCACTGCCGTGGCATTGTCCGTCTGCACCCGAACCGGACAGCCCTGCAGCCTGTTCGTGCAAAGTCGAAGGCAGAGATTTATCGCTCGCAATTCCAAAATGTTGATCGGAAGGGAGGATTCCTCCTCCGACCAAGTACCCTGGGCGGACAGAACGCCCAGAACACCACCCCAGCCCGACAGGCTGGCATCCGTGGTGATCACCATCCATGAAAGAGGACGAAAAGACTTGCCCCCCGACACCGACGGGGACTGGAGCCACCACAGAAGATCCCTTCTGGTGCGATGACTCAACGAAATCTGGAGATCCAGAGATTGCGGCCGCCCGTCCCAGCTGGACAGGATCTCCGCTTGGAGACCCCGCGTGTGAAACTGGGCGAAAGGAATCGCCTCGAAAGCCGAGACCATCAATCCCAGACACCGCATGCACGTCCGGAGGGACGAGCACGGAGCGTCCCTGAGGGACCTGACTTCTTCCTGAAGAGTCCCGAGTTGGTCCAGGCGAAGGTCTTCCTTCCAGACGACAGAGTCCAGGATCATTCCCAGCTAGGGAAGACGAATCGACGGACACAGCGGTGAACAGATTGGAATAGAACCCCCGAAATCTGTCCCGATGAGGCACCGGAACCACCACTCCCTGAGCCCGCAGGTCCCGCACCGCTAGGTGCAGATCCCGCAAACGCTCCGGAGACAGTTGAAGATTTGAGGGAAAAAAATCTGCTCTCCGGCCGAGAGAGAAACTCGATCTTGTAGCCAGACCGAACGATTTCCTGAACCCACCTGTCCCGAACACGGACCAGCCAGGGTTGAAGAAAACCGAGCAAGCGTCCCCCCACCCCAGAACTGGGTGAGGGCGCCCCTTCAGGCCGCATTGTTATGGGCAGCGGGTCCGGACTGGCCGGACTTCTGCTTACCTGACCACGGCTTCTTTTGGGAGCCTTGACCCTTAAATGGCTTGCCCTTATAGTGCGACCGAAAGGCACGAAAGGACCCCTGAGAGGGCCGAAAGGAAGCATGCTTCTTACCAGGAGCCGCCTTAGCCTTGTGGGATTGGGGCAAGAACGTGCTCTTACCACCCGTGATCCCCTTTATCAGTGTATCCAAGGAGTCGCCAAAAAGGCGAGATCCATCATAGGGCAGATTGGCTAAGGTCTTACGCGAAGATTGGTCCACAGACCAACACTTCAACCAAACCAGGCGGCGAGACAATACCGCCACACTGTGTACACCTGCAGCCAACGGTACTATATCCAAGTCCGCATCACACAAATACATGACACCCTTATGGATTTGATCCACCATATCCAATGTCGCCGGTGAGGCAGAATCAGCCACCAGGACGCGTCTAAGCACCTGCGTCCAACTCGCGACAGCCTGGGCTGCCATAAGTGAAGCAAATAGAGCTTTTAGCATAGAACCCATAATAGAATAAGTATGACGAGCAAGAGACTCCAGCCTCCTGTCCGTGGCATCCCGGAACACCGGGGCATCCACTGCAGGAATCGCAGTGGACTTCTTCAAAACCGATATCGCGTGATCCACCGGGGGCGGTACACACCAACGCTCATCAGTAGCGGGCGTGAAAGGATAACGCAGCTTGAACCTACTTGGCACAGCAAAAGGCTTGCATAAATTGTGCCATTGTTCCTTAACAGCGCGCTGAAAATCATCAGTGCAGGGAAAGACCTGCGATGTCTTGCGTCTTTTCTGCGTCCCATAAGCTGCCAGGGCAGCAGGAGGACATGGTTCATCCTGTAATCGCAGTGTTTGTTTGATAGAAGCAACCAATTCATCCATGAGTGCAAGCTCTTCAGACGAGCCAGGGGGAGAATTATCAACCTCTTCAACCTCAGCCTCCACCTCGGACCCCACAAGATCCAGGGAGGAACGGGACCCTGATAAGGAGACCCCAGCCATAGCAGCCCCATCACCATCACCCTCTGAATCAGAGGAAATTGAAACTCTGCGCCGTTTAGTGGATTGAGCAGCCACAAGCATTTGCACCTGAGCAGCAAGGTTAGCCACAACTGTAGCCAAACCCCCCCCCCTGGGGGGGAAACAGCAGTCCCCTGGCCTCCCACCAATGTGGTAGGAAATTTCCTTTCCTGAGAATCCATGCCCCAAAGTATGTGGAAGAATAAAGGGTTAACTGCCCCTTTAAAAAGCGCGGCGAGCGCAGCCCACCGCACACACACACCAGCACAAGCAGACCCCCACAGGGAAAAAGTACAACTCAGGCAAGGATACAGGGATAGGGAGGTAAAAACCTGGAGAGACCGCCGCTGCTGCTGCCTCGATCGGTGCGCCCAGGGAAAAGGAAGTGATGTCACGCAGGGCACTCTATTAAAGCCTATGGAAGGCTACAAGAAAATGGCCGCCTGCAGTGCTACCATGCGGCTGGAGCGAGCGCCGTCAAAATGGCGGCATTTGGCGCCAAAACGCCGCTCTTCCACCACAGCGAAACCGCCAAAAACACATGCAGCAAATAAAAATAATGGCGGACCGCCGCAGCGGTCGCCGCAATGTGCATAACACGATACAATCATGCCCCTCAGCACACAGCCTGTCACACAGTAAGACACAGCACATAAAACTGACACAGAACAGTGCAGCATAGCCCCCCTCCTTGCAGCCCACAGAATGCAGCCAGCAGACAGGGAGTCCAACAGTGTGACCAGAGGCAGGGTTACACAGTCCCAGACTGACACCCCCCAAACAGACAGGTCCCCACACAGATACACTTACCTCCTAAATGGCGTGGGGAACTCGCACAGGCGAACAAGCCACTGCACATGTGACAGGGAGAGTCGCATCCAGGACGCAGAAGAACTGGGGTTGAGAAACCGCACAGCGTCCAGTGAGGTAGCCACCTCACCATAGCATCCCTGCACCGAACAGGGATGGGTCGTTCAGAATGCCAGGAGAAGTACCTGACTGAACGCTCGATGGCAGGCTGGGAAGCCACTGACCCACAACCTGCGACCAGGGGGGTCAGCCCGAGACCCAGCCCGCATGATCCTCTTCATCAGAAGACCTAACTAATGCTGACAAAAGTAACAGCTAAGTAAAGAAAGAGAAAAAAACTCAAATAAAATCAAAAAAGAAGAGAAAGGCTGAGACAAAATGCCCCAGCATGGAGACATCCAGCTACTCCTGACAAGCTAGACATTGAAACTGAGGTATGGATACAGGAAGTAGGAGGGTATTGACTGAGGGGACCACCCCCTGGGGGTGGGATATGTTAAAAGCTTTAATATTAACATATTCTGTTGCCTAGCTACTCCTACGGAGCAAAGTCTAATACCCCATTGTGACGAATATGAAGATGGCGGCGACTGTCGGAGGACGTAAGAGAAAACTATTTATCACTGACAGGGTTTATAATGCTTGTCATGGTCAGCCTTTATTTTTTATTAATGTAAAACCTTTATCCCAAAAAAAAAATATTTGCTGTAGCTGCTTAAAGAGTGTTCGGCTTCAATTTGTTAATGCATTTAAATCTGCTAGAACATCTAACAACCCCCCCGACTGACAATTCTGCTGTCCTTTGTGCCCCCTGTGCGCCTTCATCCAAAGTGGGGACACTTTAATGACTGGTACACACATCTGAATATTGGCTGGTTCAACATAGACTGGTCAACATTTGGCCAGCAGCCTTCTTTATGGCTTCTGTCAAAGATTTATGCTGGAAAATCAGTGGCCAATCGACTTCCAATCAGCGCTTGCAGTCAATGACGGAGCGCTGACCTGTATGTTCTAGCAGGGGGCAGTCCAACTGTCAGAACACAATAGTTCAGCGGGGAGAGCCCAGCACTAACATTGGATGTGTGTACCAGGCCTAATACAAGGTGTGTGTTACAGATAAGATCACCAGGTGAAAGCAGGGGGGGGGGGGAAGCCTAAGAAAAGAAAACGAATGCTGCCACTATATCTAATAATTGATCAGCTTCAATATATTACATTTTGGTTTTGGGTTTTGAGTGGTTGTAAAGGATGAAAGTTTTTTTTTTTACTTTCATGCATTTTATGCATGAAGGTAAAAAACCTGTGTAGCTTGCCCCCCCCCCCCCCCCCAATACTTACCTGAGCCCCATTCTCAACCAGTGATGTGCATGAGCAGGAGCGCTTCACTGGCTGAGACACAGCCATTGGCTCTCGTGGCTGTCAAGTGAGAAAAGAGGTGGAGGGGGGGCAGGGCCGAGCTGGGTGGGGAGTAAGCACGCATGAGTGCCCCCATAACACATGGCTTGCAATGGGGGAATTTGGCAAGGGGTAGGGGCCATGAACAATGGCGGGGGACCTAAGAAAAGGAGCATCAGGGCTGCTCTGTGCAAAACCACTGCACAGAGCAGGGTGTAATGTTTGTTAGCACCTATTACTTTATCATAGCTTAAAGACAGCAGCTCAAAGCAACAAACAAAACTAGTAAAAATGTAAGTGCTATTCTAACCCTAAGGCAGGGTCATAAGACTCAATTTTATTCTTCTGCAGTAAAAAAACACACTTACAGGTCTTGTCCTTCCCCTAACCTGGGATTGGTCAATGAAAGGAGAAGCAGCAGAGCCATCATCTGCCTGGAGTTCATCTTTAGAAACTGGAGTTATTCTCCTCAGTCTACAACTAGAGTTAAACATGCAGTGAAAAGTGTAACCTGGCTGATGGCTGGGGGCACAGAAGTCTCTCTGTAAGAACAGGCGGATACATCAAGCACTCTCCCAGGGAGCAGCAAAGCCACTTCAGTAGGTGGGGGCTGAAACATCTAGTTTGTGCTCTTCAGATGACCCAACAACTGGGTACTTCTAGAACACCAGGTTACCAGATTTGTACTCCGAGTTTTGGCTTGGTGCTTTACACTGGATGGAAAACTGCGTACCCAGTTGAATTTGTGATTTCAGCTTTATATTACAGAGATATATTACTAGACATTATTACAGGCATTATTACAGTGATCTCAGGAGAATTCTCGAAGGACAGCATTAAGAGATACTCAAGGACTGTACAGAATATGGCTCTGGGTACAGCAGTAAGTAAAATCTCCAAATTCATGCTTGCTCTATGGAAAACAGCTGCTGAGAATGCAAAACAAGAAACATTAAATTAAGCTACATAATACCCATGTAATTTACTGGTACTCAAATAATCACTTACTTATGGCTGGTGCAATGCCACCAACAGATCCGGGACCAGGTATGTTGCCGGCTACAGCTGCCGCCTGTGCTGCTGCCGCTGCCTGGGCTGTAGCTGCTTGCTGCTGCATCTGTCGATGACACTGCCGTAGATCAAATACCTAGAGCAAGAAAAATAGGAGGAATGTTTCAAGTTAATCACAATATTGGGCTTATTGAACAAAAAAAAATAAAAAATAAATAACCACTAGACTAAAAAAGGGAACTACCTTTTTCATATATACCATTCGACAAAATGATCACTGGAATGCGGATTAGCCTCTTTGGCTACAGATAAAGTTTCTTCTTTGCAGTATTCATAAACAGGCCACAAAGTTTACTTAGTGATTGTAAAGCCTCTCTCTCTTTTTTTTTTTTTTTTTTTATAAACAAACCTGTTATACGTACCTCCTCTGTGCAGTTGGTTTTGCACAGGGCAGCCTGGATCCTCCTCTTCTCGGGTCCCTTGCTGCTGCTCCCGACCCCTCCCTCCTGTAGAGTGCCCCCACAGCAAGCAGCTTGCTATGGGGGCATCCGAGCAAAGCTGCTGTTCCGTGTCCATTCAGACACAGAGCTGCCGTTCAGACCCGCCCCCTCTCCAGATTGCCTAACCAAGTTTGATTGACAGCCACGGGAGCCAATGGCGCCATGGCTGTGCCCCAGCCAATCAGGAGGGAGAGTCCCAGACGGCCGAGGGACTTGCGGACATCGCTGGAGAGAGACGGGGCTCAGGTAAGTATTAGGGGGTGCTGGGGAGGCTACTACATCCAGAAAGTATTTTATCTTAATGCAAAGAATGCATTAAGATGAAAAAAACCTTTTGGCTTTACAACTCCTTTAAAAGTACTGGAAGCCAGAAGAAATTAACATGTTTCACTTGGCAAATAGTTTCCCGGAATTGAAGGGTGTTTGTCTGTTAGATATGCCATTGAAAGCGTTTTCTTTGATAAGCACAAAAAATGATCTGTTCATCTCACTAGAGATTAAGTGAACTGATAACGTCCTGTGCTCTCTACCACTGCTGCATCATCAGTTCCATTATTCCAAGCTATATCTGTGGACTACAGAACTCCTCTCCCCTAGGTTATGAAGAGAAAAAGAGGGTGATGTTTTGCAGTCCTAAAAATTTTTTCTTGTCCTAGTGTGACAATTGCTAATTGCACAAAGGTTCTTCAATCCAGAACCTCAGACAAGTTACATAGTAGGCGAGGTTGAATAAAGACAATAGTCCATCTAGTTCAACCTGTGTAATCATCTCTCATACCCCTGAATGTTCTGATCCTTGAGATGTACATCTGAGAGTCTTTTGAAAGCCACCATACTTCCCGCAGAAACCACCTCTTGTGGTAGAGAATTCCACAATCTTGTAGCCCTAACAGTAAAGAACCCCCCACGTTGCCTGAGGTTAAAACGCTTCTCCACTAATTGCATTGTATGTCCTCGAGTCCTCATGCAATCCTTTCGACTGAACAGCTTTTTTTCTATGCGGTGATCACCATTGAGATATTTATAAATTATTTTCATGTCCCCTCTCAGGGAGAATAAATCAAAGCGATTGCAGACGCTCTTCATAATTAAGGTCCTCCAATCCCCTAATCAGTTTAGTTGCCCTTCTCTGGACTCTCTCCAGCTCCAACACATCCCTCCTGAGGACTGGCGACCAGAACTGGACAGAATACTTCAGATGTGGTCGGACCAGAATTTTATAAAGTGGAAGGATTATAGTTTTATCTCTGGAATACATCCCTTTCTTTATGCATGCTAATATTCTGCCGGCCTTGTCAGCTGCCGCTTGAAATTGCATGCTATTCCCTAGTCTATCATCTACCAAGACTCCCAGATCCTTCTCCATTTTTGATTCCCCCAAAGGTTCCCCCCCTAAAGTGTATTGTGCTTTTATGTTTTTAGTCCCCAAGTGCAAAACCTTACACTTCTCCACATTAAACCTCATTTGCCATGGTCGTTGCCCACTCTGTTATTTTGTTCAGGTCATTATGTAGGATATCTGCTTCATGCTGTGCAGTTCTTGCCCTGCCCAATTTTGTGTCATCTGCAAAAACTGATATAGAACTACAGATCCGTCCTCAATGCGGTTTAAGAATAAATTGAACAAGGTTGGTCCCAGGACTGAGCCTAGCCATATGTACCTTATGTACCTTTTCCCCTGTAGAACATGTTCCGACTTTTTTTTTTCCTTTATCTTGTTTCTACAGCAAGAAAACGCTTTTTTTATCCTGTGAGGGACCAGCAGGGGGCCGCTGCTGGGAAGAGGGACCAGCAGGGGGCCGCTGCTGGGAAGAGGGACCAGCAGGGGGCCGCTGCTGGGAAGAGGGACCAGCAGGGGGCCGCTGCTGGGAAGAGGGACCAGCAGGGGGCCGCTGCTGGGAAGAGGGACCAGCAGGGGGCCGCTGCTGGGAAGAGGGACCAGCAGGGGGCCGCTGCTGGGAAGAGGGACCAGCAGGGGGCCGCTGCTGGGAAGAGGGATCAGCAGGATGCACTGATCCAGTCCCTATTGACATGCGCCCAGAATTACATTTCCCAAGAACGCTTTCCATACACACAGTGCAGTGTGTGTGCACGCTCTTGGGGAATTAAGGCCTCAGCAGTGTTTTTCTGGGAAAGAAGTCAATGTACACAGGCTTACACTGAAACAGTACAGGCACAATTGAGTACTAACCAGGTAACGTACAGCAGGCAGTTTGTGTGGGAAGGAGTGGTCACAAGGTAAACAAGGGGGAGTTCTAGAAATATAAACAGGGGAATCTGTAGTCTTGCAAGCTGACAACACTGCTTGTGATTTTAGTGCAGAAGATTTGCCAGAAAACAAAGGAAGTTACATGTTCACTGCATTTCTGACAGGATCAACAAATCCTTATTTGAGATTTAATGCGTTTTTAAAAGAATAAAACATGGGTAAATGTGCATGTATTTCAGAGATATACTACTTTTTTTATATTGTTTTGCTAATACATACAGTACGGTGCAAATCATTTAGGCAGGATTGAAAAATGCTGTAAATTAAGAATGCTTTCAGAAATAGAAGTGATTAATAGTATTTTTATCAATTAACAAAATTGGAAGTAAATGAACACAAGAGAAATCCGAATCAAAATTTGCTATGTCCCCCCCCCCTTCACCTTCAAAACCGCATCAGTTCTTCTGGGTACACTTGCACACAGTTTTTGAAGGAACTTGGCAGGTTGGTTGTTCCAAACAGCTTGGAGCACTAAACCCAAGATCTTCTGTGGATGTAGGCTGCCTCAAATCCTTCTCTCTTTTCATGTAATCCCAGACAGACTCCATATTGTTGAAATCAGGGCTCTGTGGGGGCAAAACCACTTCCAGGACTCCTTGTTCTTTACGCTGAAGATAGTCATTGTCATTAGGAACTATGTTTTGGGCTGTTGTCCTGCTGCAGGATACATTTGGAACCAATCATGCGCCTCCCAGATGGTATGGCATGATGGATAAGTACTGGTCTGTATTTCTCAGCATTGATCCTGACCAAATCTCCATTTGCAGAAATGCAACCCCAAACTTGGAAAGAGCCTCCACCATGCTTCACTGTTGCCTGCAGACACTCATTGTACCGCTCTCCAGCCCTTCTGTGAACAATCTGCCTCCTGCTACTGCCAAATATTTCACATTTTAACTCATCTGTCCAGAGCACCTACTGCTATTTTTCTGCACCCCAGTGCCTATGTTTTCATACATAGTTGAGTCGCTTAGCCTTTTTTCCCCATGTATGGCTTTTTGGCCACCATTCATTAAGACCACTTCTGGCCAGACTTTGGTGGATCCCACTGGTTTCCACCAGTTCTGTGCTGATGGCACTGCAGGACATCTTCCGATGTTGAAAGTAAACATGAAGTGTCTTTCATCTGCTGCATTAGGGTTTCCTTGGTCAACCACTGCATCTATGGTCCCAAACGCTGCCCGTTTCTTTGTGCTTCTTCAAAAGAGCTTGATGAATTGAATTAATGCTGATTTGAACCCAAAGGGTAATCACACCAAATATTGATTCAATTTAGATTTTTCTTCTGTTTGCTCACTTTGCATTTTGAAAATTGATGAAAATAAAAAAAAAAAAAAACATTTAGGGCCAGTTCACACCATAGAAATGCAGTCCTGATGCGTTCCATATGCTTTCTTGCATGTGCGTTTTTGATGCGCTCCATTGCGTTTTTGATGCAGTCCAGTGCATTTTCACCCCGCTTTATTTTTTACCTTAAGGACATGTGTGTTTGTGCGTTTTTGATGCGTTTTACAGCGTTCCAGTACAGTCCAGTGCAGGAAAAATGCAGCATGTTCCATTTTATTCTGGAGCTGGACGCACTGGAACTGCAAGCACTGGTGTGAGCGATGCCATTGGAAACCATATAACCTGCTTTCCATGCATTTTTGATGCAGGAAAAAAAAAAAAAACGCACTGGACTGCATGTGGTGTGAACTGGCCGTTAAATAATGGGATTTCTGACTTATCATAAAATCCATTTCTCTGATGTTCATTGACTGACAGCTCAGCTCCTGATATTCATAACCATTGGGTTTACTGCCCCCTACAGGAGTAGAACACTAAGCAGAAACTTACTGGCTACACCCATGGGCAGTCCCCAGGGGTTATACTCCCTCGTTCTGCTATAGCCACTCAGTTTTGTTACAAGCAGTGTCAGGAGAATTATAACTCCACAGAGGGGTGGGTGCTGTGTCCGTCAATTAACATCAGAGAAAAAGATTTTACGGTAAGTCAAAAATCCCATTTTCTCTTTCGTTCATTGACGGACAGCTCCTGGTATTCATAACCATTGGGACGTCCCAAAGCAATGTTAAAAATGAGGGGTGGGAACAACAAAAAAATTCCCAAGGCTAAACCTTAGCCAACCAGGAAACAATGGCTCAACCAAATAACTGGAGCCCACCTGAAAAAACAATACACCTTCAAAGAGGATCAGGTCCTCAAACACCAGCCTGCAAAACCTTGCGGCCAAAAGAAGCAGCCACAGATGCCAACACATCCACTTTATATATAAAACTATGTAAAGTGTGCACTGACGACCAGGTGGCCGCCTTGCAAACCTACGTCACGAGGGCTGAGAGCTGGTGATGGAAAGCCTAGGAGGCACTAAGCGGCCCTAGTAGAGTGCGCCTTGACAGGGAAAGGAAGAACCTGACCCCAGATGGAATAGGCCTGAACCACCGTCTGATCTATCTGGAAACGGTCACAGAGGAAGCGTTCCAAAGGTCCATTCGTGAGCAAAGTCTTCCTGAAAGACTCAATAGCTGCCAGGTACACCCTAATTCCTCGGACCATATCCAAGACAAGCAAGGCAATTTCCTTTGGCTGTTTAGGTCTGGGAAACAGAGAAGGCAACACAATGTCTTCATTCAACTGAAAATCTGAGAAAACAGAAGGCGCCTCAAAGTGCAGAAAACGAAAGGCTTTTATTGCCAAAAGGGTAAAAATGCACTTACTAGAATTAAAATAAACCAGGCTCATCATAGGATGTGGCATGAAGGAGCCCATCGACGCTCCGAAACGCATACAGCCCTTTTGACATCACTTCCTGGTATTGTGTTCCACGCTGGTCCGGGCAGCACCGCTGTCCTTCCTGGTTCTTGCTCCTGCGGCCCAACTCTGCTGGTCGGTTGGGATCGCCACCATCAAGCTGCACATGGGACCACCTGTCACTGGATTCCGTGTCACATCCTATGATGAGCCTGATTTATTTTAATGCTAGTAAGTGCATTTTTATGCTTTGGCAATAAAAGTCTTTTGTTTTCTGCACTTAAGAGGTGCCTTCTTTTTGGTTCCTTCTTGAAGTTGTTGCCCTAGAACTGCTGAGACACCGGCTTGCCTGTTCTGTATCCAATCCATTGCGGACATCGCCTTTGGCCAGAATCCGCCATCCATCACCTCATCCTAGTTATAAATGAAAATCAGAGACAACCTTTGGAAGAAAGGAAGGACAGGGGCAAAGAACCACCTTATCCCTGTGAATCACCAGGTAAGGTAGACAGCATAACGCCCCCAGTTCCGACACCCTGTGTGCAGAGGTGATAGCCACTAAAAAAGCCACCTTCTGGGACAGTGCAAGCAGGGGAATCTCCCGAATATTTTCAAAGGGAGGCATCTGTAGAGCTGAAAGCACCAAATTAAGATCCCAAGGCGGCAACAGAGCCCAAACTGGAGGAACCAAAAGTCAGACACCCTGAAGAAAGGTACGCACCAGGGAGCGTATGGCCAAGGGTCGTTGGAAGAAGACCGCCAAAGGCAAAACCTAGCCCTTGATGGTACTCCAGGTCAATTTCTTTTCAAACCCCATTGAAGGAAGGTCAAGATCTGAGCCACTGAGGAGCGAGGACGACCCCCAAGAGACTCAAACCACGCAATGTACGCCTTCCACGTACAATGGTAGATCTTCCTAGAGGTAGATTTCCTAGCTTTCAACGGTGAAGGGAATCACCGACTCAGAGAAACCCCTATCCTTCAGCACCTGGCGCTTAACAGCCAAGCTGTCAAAGCCAGCGACTGTAAAACAGGATGGAAGATAGGTTCTTGCGACAGCAGATCCTCCCTGGGAGGAAGCTACCAAGGAACGTCGGCGACCAATCGCACCATATCGGCGTACTAAACCTGGCGAGGCAAGTCCAGAGCCACTAAGATGACCGGAAACCCTTCTGCCTCCATCCTACGCAGAAGTCTGGGCAGAAGCTTGAGATGAGGGAAGGCGTAAATTGGACGATACTGACCCCACAGGGCATCCAGCACGTCTGTGGTGTCCGCAAGAGAACCCCTTGACCGAGCCACAAACCTCTGCACCTTCCTGTTGAACCGCGACGCCAACAGATCCACCTCGGGGGTGCCCGACCGGAAACACAGCTGATGAAACGCCTTCGGGTAATGGGACCACTCCCCGTGGTTCAACGCCTGCCGTCTGCCAATTTTCCATCCCAAGAATGTGCACGGTGGAGAGGGCTGGAACGAACCGTTCTGCCCACCTTAGAATGCCGGCTACCTCCGGAGCCGCTAGTACACTTCTTGTGCCCCCTTGGTGATTGACATAAGCCACAGCCTTTTCAATTTCCGATTGAATGCACACTGGACAACCCTGAAGACAATCCATCCAATGATCAAGACACAGTCTGATCGCTTGGAGTTTCAAGACCTTGATCGGTATTCTGAGCCCCTCCAGCGTCCAGATCCCGAGCAGAATGCTTGCGGAGGACGCCTCCCCAGCCCGACAGGCTGGCATCCATGGTGACCACTGTCCAATACAAGGGAAGGATTTTCCCAGCCGAAGCGCCGGAGAACTAATCCACCATATCAGAGACTCCTTTGTGCCCCAACGGAGCCGGATCCGATTGTCCAGAGACTGCAGAGTCTTGTCCCATTTGTTTAGAATTTCCCTTTACAGGCATCTTGTATGGAACTGTGCAAACAGAACCGCATCGAAGGTAGACCCCATCAGGCCCAGAAACCGCATGCAAGTCTTGAGGGATGACCATTCGTTGGACAGCAGAAGACAAAGTGCAGCCTGCAATTTCTGGAATTTTTCCCACTCTGGCTAAGGTCGAGTCCAGAGTCAGGCCCAGATAGTCCAGCTTTGTAGACGGAACCAGAGCAGACTTCTGAAAATTCAGAACCCAGCTGAATTTCCACAGAGTTCGTATTGTGATCTCCAGGTTCTCCACCAGAACAGATGGAGACTCCGCTCACAGGAGATCGTCCAAATAGCCCGTACTGCGATCCCCCATTGGTGTAGCAAAGCTAGCACCAGGGCTAACACTTTTGTGAAGACCCAAGGAGCAGATGCGAGACCAAAGGGTAACGCCACAAACTGATAACGCTCCTCTCCCACAGCAAAGCAGAGTAAAACGCTGGCCACATATTGAAATGCGAAGGTTGGCATGCTTAAAAATCGATAGAGGCAAGGAAATCCCCCTGATGCAGGGATGCCACCACCGTTCTAATGGACTCCATTCTGAACTTCCGTACACGCGCAAAGCAGTTTAGCATCTTGAGGTCCAGGATTGGACACACTTTGCCTTCCTTCCTGGGAACTGTGAACAGGTTTGAGTAAAAACCCTGAAAAACGTTCCGAGATCGGAACTGGGACAATCACCCCTAGAAGGAACAGGCCTTGTACCGCCCCAAACAGGCCCTGTAAGCGGTCTGGGGAGAGGCGCAAGTTGGAAGGAAAAAACCTTGCCGATGGGGGGGGGGGGGGGGGGGGGGGGGACAAGTGCGAAACTCAATCATGCACCGCACCGAATTACTTTGTGGACACACTTGTCTTGCACCCAGGAAGTCCACGGGTCCAGAAACCAGCAAAGACGTCCCCCCCCCCCCCACTCCTAAAAAGGGTGAGAGCGCAATTTCATGCAGAAGGAGCCTTGTCCACGGGTCTGGAGAAGCCAGATCTTGGCTTTCCAGACCAAGTTCATCTGGATTCTCCAGAAGAGGCCCTGAAGGGCTTCGAGCCCTTGTCAGTCGTCCCGAGGGACAAAAGAAAAAAAAAAAAATATGAGCCGAGAAGGAAGGCCCACATCTACGATGAGGAGCCCTGCTCTTAGTAGCTTGTGGAAAAAAGTACTCTTCCCCCAGGTAGACCTTTAATGATGTCATCCAGGGTAGCTCCAAACAGACAGACAATCTCCTTGAAAAGGAAGACCAGTCAAGACCTTTTTTTTTAAAAGTCTGATCGGCAGACCAGCACTTGAGCCAAAAGACACGCCGAAGGACCACTGCCAAAACAGAGAGGCGAGCCATCAGGGGAACCGCATCCAAAGAGTCATCACAGATAAACTGCAGCCCCTGAACCAGCTGGTCTGCAAGCTTGGCAAAGGCAGGGGGGAGCTGTTCCTCCTCCAGGTCACGGTGTAGGAGCTTAGCCCACTCGGTCAGAGTTTGCGACACTAGCGCAATGGTGAATACCGGCCTCACTGCTGAACCAGCCAGAGTGTACATAGTGCGGGCCACAGCCCTTCCGCATTCCAGGCAGCCGGATCCTTAAAGACCAGGGACTCCTCAACCGGAATAATAATTGCCTTGTTTAATTTGGAAACCAGAGGGTCCACCACCGGTGGCACATTCCACTTTAGTGACTCCTCATTGGGGTTATGCGTAGCAAAGCGCTTAGGCACCCCACTAGTATGCTTTGGTCGTCCCCACTCTTTAGCGACAATTCTGTCAAAATAGGCTGGGAAAGGAAACACTTTGCCCTTTGGATGGCTTTTAAGTGCCAAAGGTCACATGTGCCTCCGTCGCAGCTTCAGCTGTGTCCTCCCATCTTCAGGGTCTCACACACAGATAATCAGTGCATCCAACAGCACCTTCTCGCTCGCGGACGTGGAGGAATCATCCTCACCAGAGGATTCCAGATGCGTTGTTTCAGACCAAGCAGGGTGACCCACGTCCGTGGAGGCTGAATCAGATTTGGGATCTGATGAGACAGGGGAAGGCGGGGGCGCTTTATGCTAGTCCGTCGCCCACAAGCCACCTCCACCTGGGACACAAGGGACTCCAGGACCGCCATCAGTGCATAGATGGATGGTTGGGACCCAGAGGGCACCGCAGCCTCAGAGAGGGGATCAGGCAGGGAAACGTGCTTCAAAGACTCCATGACTCACCAGGGAGACCCCAAAAAAAGTGTAAAACACTGCTAAGAGACAACTCCCATCGCACTGGCACCACCACCTGGTCGCTGCGGGAAGGAAGAGAACCCGGGGGTCCGACCGTCCCAAGGAGGAGCCCACGTTCACGGGAGGGGGGGCACAGCATGTAGGGGCAGTATAACCCAATGGTTATGAATATCAGGAGCTGTGTCCGTCAATGAATGTAAGAGAAATATATTTTTTGAAAATATTCTTACAGTACAGCATTTCTTCAAACATGCCTTTTGCACAGTACAGTACATTCTAAGAAGCACTCAACAGTGTCAAAGATGTTCATTTTAGAACATTACCTTTTGATGCCATTGTGCAGTGGGGGTCTTTATTTAAGGAACCTTATAAGATACATGTTCAGAGGAAACACTTAGCTTTAATAAGCAAAATGTGCTGAAAAGCGTAATTTAGATGTTGAATTACCTTAATATATGCACTTGGATAAATTTTGTGAACGGCATCCCCAGGAGCACGCCCGGCTTCTCTGTCCAGGTAGTAGCTCTGTACAAACACGGCATGATCACTAAGACAGCGCACCCACACATCACCTTCACCTTTACACTCCAGCTGCACACCTTTACCTATGTGTAACCTGAGAGAGAAGACAAAGTTGTTAGTGCCATACAAATATGTAAAATGTGGAAAAATATTGCATATAGAAGGACACAGAAACTGAGAAAACTAATAGGTCTTTAATTAAATGGGAGTACAAGATTGTGCGATAATGTTTTGGGGTACTTCATTAGGACATTGGGAGAATATACATACTTGTCTCAGCTACATGTGGTGGATAGAATAACATGGAGAAAGACTGTATGGGCTTGCAAGTCTTGATTGTAAACACTAATGCACTACATTCTAAACGGTGTAAAAGTATGTATTCCAGTGGTGCTAAAGGCAGAAGGTGTTTTTTTTTTTTTTATCTCAATGTATTCTATGCATTAAGATTAAAAAAAACCTCCTGTGTGCAGCAGCCCCCCTTATATTTACCTGAGCACCATCTCAATCCTGCAAAGTTGCACGAGAGCATTGGCTGTCCTGGATTCTTCCTCCTGATTGGATGAGAAACAGCAGCAAGCACCATTGGCCAAGTCAATGAGCCAATCAGGAGAGAAAGAGGACAGGGCTGAGCCGTGGTTCCATGTCTGAATGGACAACAGAGCAAGCATGCTGCTTGCTGTTGGGGCACTCGGCAGGAGCGAGGGACGAGAATAGGGGAAGATTGGGGGCTGCTCTGTGCAAAACCACGGCAAAAAACAGGTTAAGTATAACATGTTTTTTTTTTATTTTTGTGTTTAAAAATAACAAAGATATTAATATTACTTTTGTGGAAATGCCATATTAATGTGTGGAAAGGCCAACTTTCCACACATTAATAAAGCTTCATAAAATATTGAGACTGTTATCCTGCCCTCCAGTATAAAGCTTACCTTGCTCTCTCAATAGCTTCTGTTCTATGTACATTGGACAGCTGACCTAAGCAGAAGCGATCACCGCCAGATGGGTCTACATAACCGTCCACGGTGACAATGGGACAGTTTGAAGGGACTTTGAAGGTCTCCCCCACCTGAACATCCATTTCAAAGTAAGCAATAGAGCACCAATACTCAGGGGCTGCCAAGAAAGGAAAAAACAATTAACAATACCCAAACATATTGTAAATTTTATAATACGTGTGACAAGTATTTTTAACCCCTTCCTGCATCTCTAGATAAACTCTCCCTTGTACGATGACTCAGCCTAAGTATAGAATAATCTACGTGTTAATAAATGGAATAACTTAAGTAAATTAGTTACATTACTGAAGCACTTCACTAATTTTAAAAAATACTTCTACACCACTTTGTGAATTAGAATATCAAGAAAAGAAAAAAAAAGGAATATTTTGCTCAACACAAACAAAAGTATATTCATGCTCACCTGGATGATTGGAAATTGGAGGCTGGAATGCAAGTTCATTGTGAACAGGCCCTGCAAAACAAAATTCTTCCTTCTCAAATCACTTTGTATTGATTTTTGAGATGACCACGCTTTAAACTAAGTTAAAAAAAATGTACAAAAATCTGAGAAACCCAAACATTCACAGAAAGATCGATATATATATATATATATAAGTTTGTGCTGCTTACATGATAGTCTCAGTGACTGAAAATAGCAGATTCTTCATAAAAATTAAGGAAAATATATGTTGCCAACAACCACCAAACATCCGCTTCCAGTTTATAGTCAATACGTTGCTAAGACCACCCCCTAGTTTCTTCCAGTTTTACGCATCTACCATATTCACATAGCAACCAACATCACGGTACATAAAAAAAAAAAAAAAAAAAAAATCTAGGGTTGATTTACTAAGAGAAGAGGCTGTTTACTTTACAAAGTGGACATTTACTTTCAATATTAGTGAATAAGGCGAATTCAGGATCATTTTGCATACCCAATTGAGCGAGGGAAAACTAAAAACTGGATTTTTGCTAGCATATGATTCCAGGTGATCACACAACCTTATTCACTAACATTCAAAGTGAACAGTCCCTACACATTCAGTAAATTAACCCGATTTTATCAAACAATCTAAATTTGTGAGCTGGGGGGGGGACAAATGTAAGGAAATTTAAATATAAAAGCATAACAAAGTTGTGGAAAGGAAATGGCTATAAAGCTGTTAAGAGACATTGTCACTTTGCTAGTAGCCCTCCTCTGCCCGAGCAAGGTACACTCAAATCTGCACTTCTCCCCAGCCTAACTGCTCTGTCAGGGTAAGGTTCGGGATATTGGGAACCATGTGACCTTGAGCGTGAGGCAGTGCTCAGGCCTGAAAGGACGATCCCCCAGGGACTGACAGGGGCATAGTGACATCATTTACGCATCATGTAATTTCCAACATCATCCTACCAGTGAGGTGGGGTGTTATCAGGAGGTACTGTCCCACTGAATGGACAGGTGACAGTGGGGGAGATTTACTAAAACTGGAGCACAAATAATCTGACGCAGCTGTGCATGGTAGCCAATCAGCTTCTAACTTTAGCTTATTCAATTAAGCTTTGACAATACAATCTGGAAGCGGATTGGTTTCTGTGCAGAGCTGCACCAGATGTTGCACTCTCCAGTTTTAGTAAATCCCCCCCCCCCCCCCAGGGTCTCCAGTGTAAAGACAGAAACCAAGAGGTGACGCATGTACCTTTAGGGCCCCTTCACACTAGAATGCAGTGCAGGAGACCTGCATTCCGTGACAGTTCGCCATGACCATGCGATCTGCAGCAGGTGCCTGCGAAAAGGTAACGACACCCCAAAATGCAGGACACAAATACATAACATTTGCCCACAACGAATCGCATGGTAAAAAAAAGTACCATGATATCCAGTTGCAGTGCTGAAATTGCACTGCATGTGAATTGCACAGGACCCGCACAGTGGGGTTGATTTATTAAAACAAAATCTGGTGGAGCTCTGAATGGTAGCCAATCAGCTTTAAACTTCAGCTTGTTCAATTAAGCTTTGACAAAGAAAAACCTGGAAGCCGATTGGTTTCTATGCAGAGCTGCACCAGATTTTCCACTCTCCAGGTTGTAGTAAATCAACCCCAATGTTCCTGTGCGATTCCCATGCAGTTCCTTACTCTGGGAGAATCTCCTGCATGCCTCGGGACTTCCCATCCTGCTTGCACATTCTCATTCAAATTCTCACTTGGAAAGATTCCATTAACTGATGCTAAGCAGGTTTTAGATTCACACATTCAGCAATGCAAGATGGGATGAGAGTGCATGCCAGATTATTTGTCCTGTGCCCTAGCAATGAACAGCAAATTGTGCCAAACCTGGGTATCAGATATTACTAGAAGAAAAAAAATTCCCAACTAGCACCCTTTAGTGTCTGCTGGTAGACAAAGGCATTATCCTAACAATTCCTAATGACAGATGTCCTTTAAAAAATGTCCACCAACAACTGAGTGTTTGCATGAATAGAGCAGGGCTGAGCAATACAACAGCTTAATTTACCTGATGTGCACATGCAAAACTAAATTATCAGGTGATAACCTAAATCTTAAGCAATGGTCTGGGGGTTGGTGGGGGGGGTTTCCTGTTCCCCAGAGGTTATGGTCTTAGCCTATGCAAACTATAAAAACTACAGATGACATCTGTAAAATTGTTAGCCAACTGTTGCTTGGAAAAGACATAATATAGCCAAGAATACTATCAGGAGGAAAGACATGGATGGAACTGATCAATGTATTTAAAACTAAAACATTGGAAAAAAAAAAACTTACAGTAATGTCCGGGATGGGGCATGGGTGGATGGTGCTGAAGATGTCCGTTCTGGTGGTGAGACATATTGGGTGTGTAAGCTGCTGTTCTACTTCCAGTCCAGGTTGTGGTACTGTCTACAACATCACACAGAAGATGGTTACTACTCCGGCCTTTAGCCTGGGTGCAGTGTCAGCAATATGTCTCAGGGGAGGGGGGTGTACTTCAAAATAATGCAACTATGATATATCATGCAAAATAAAATGAATAAAAAAATAAATAAAAAATCTGCAGAGTGTTATGGAGGGATGACTGGTCTCCAGCTTTCAAGCTGGGATGGCAGAAAATTGTGAATGCTGCTAATGTACACGAATTAAGGACTCCTAATCAACATGGCAGCCATACTGTAAAGAGAAAGCTGAATTCATCAAGGAGAAACTTACTCAGTCATTTCTTATGGAGCACTATGGCAGAGTTGCATCCAACAAATGCAGCACACACACAGTGAAAAGCAACTTTCTATTTTGGATTTGAACAGATTTTGCCTACCTATTCACCAAGAACTGACAGCGGGGGTACCTGTTTGGGCTAGCTTGGTCCAAAAAAAAAAAAAAAAAAAAAAAACCTAAAGTAATAGTAAAGCTGCAGATCAGCCCTAGCACTATTCTAAAAGTCACCACTGTAAAACAAGTTTATACTTGCCTTTGCTGTCACTCGTGTCTACGAGGACAAATCACTAATAGAAGTTTCTTCTAAAACCAACACTTCCAGGTTTGTCGATCATTCTTGGTCCCCTGACCTACACACCATTACAAGGAGCAGTAGTGACTTAGGGGTCAATAGAAGGACCCAGGGAACACAGAGGATCAACAGTCCCTGAAACCTCTGCTTCAGAAGAAACTTTATCCTGAGATTTGTCTTTAGCAGAGCCGTATGGGCAGCTGGAAAGTATATACTTTCTTTCTTGCCCCACTCCTCTACTACACATATAATGTCTAGCCTGTCTATCTAGTGACCTGTATATTCACCTACCCCCCTCGTCCTGTACATTAACCCCTACAGCTCTAGCCCTGGCACTGTATGTAATCTGAAAATTAACCCCCCTTCACCTCCCTGCCTCTGTGTATGTCCGGTACATGTATACAGTGCACCATTACCAAGCTCTATGTTTTAACCACATCCAAACCAGTACAGTTCTTCATTACCAAAGAACAAGATCACCTTGGAATGTCAAGTTTCAAAAAAGAAAAAAAAAAAAAAAGAAAAAAAAAAAAAAAAAAAAAAAAAGGTAATTTTGAGGGGTTTTTGTACTGTTGTGGCATTTTTGCCAGGTTTTATAACAGAAATGAAGGTAAACTGACTTCTTTCCAAAATTCTGTCTTTCCTTATTTATAGTAAACTAATAATAATAATATTAAAAGAATAAATAAAATATGCCCATCCTTTTGCAGGTAAAAAAAAAAAAAGTGCATTTATTGTTTTTTTACATTGCATCCTGTAAAGCATTTCACCTGCGATCAGGAGACGTTCATAAGTCCAACAAAGATCAGTGAGTAGATTAAAAAAGAATAGTCATTTTTTTTGCATGTGTGCGCTATTCTTTTTTAATATACATGTCGCTTGGTCCATAGCTGCACCGGCTTTAGATATACATGTTCAGGGTTTGCTCCCCCAATTTTTTGCTTGTTTATTATGTATTCGATCTGACCAGACTTCTGAGGTTGAGCACCCCATCCCCCACACATACCTGTACTCTATCAGAGTCCACCATCAAGTAGATACAGGAGGAGTCCCTTGTGGTGCATTAGTACATCTATCCCAGCAAGGAGCGTTGTCTCCAAGGGTAAGAAAGGCTGGATTCACCCCTTTTCTATGGATAGTGTAGGACCCACTGATAATGGGGTTCTTTGACGCAGTGGTGGGCTTGAGCACGATATGGCCATACGGTGGGACCAAATCCCCATTTTTATTTATGGATTGTCTCCATATTTGATAGTCCTTTCTTTTGCATGTGTGCGCTATTCTTTTTTTAATATACATGTTGCTTGGTTCATAGCTGCACCGGCTTTAGATATACATGTTCAGGGTTTGCTCCCCCAATTTTTTGCTTGTTTACTGCAGATATAATGTACTTGGGAGCAGCCATAGTTTTGTTTTTTTAACAGGGAGCAGCCATATTTGAGGATTACACAGGGAGGCTATATTTCCTGCTCAGTAATACTAATCTAGGATTGTGCTTCCCTGCGACTCATTGCAGGTTTGGACAGCCTATCAGCATGGAACGATCACAAAAACACAATACAAACCGCAGAATTCCTCAGTGTGTAAAAACAATACCCACTAAAAAAATGCATGTGCTGCCATTACTATCCTTTAGCAAATGCTAGTGGCCAGGTTTAAATACTGACAGTCTGGATCAGTACTTCAAGTATCAAACTGGAACAAGCATGCGTTTTAAGAAAGTCAAGAGAAGACGTCAGTTTGTTATCTGCATACTTGTGCTTAGTCAGCAGTGACTCAAGCTAACCAAGACAAAAAAGCATGACAGCCAGACACTTAGCATTTTCTGAAGGCGGGAAAAGCAATGACAGCATTCATAACTCTCTCATTAAACTTTTGCTTTATACCTCCCCTAGGTGAACATTTAACATCTAACCATCCACCCCAACACTAACTAGTTCATCAGTGAATCTTACATCCCCATTAAAGGGCCTAAAGTAAGTTGCAGCCAGTGGGAAAGGCTCACTTTCCCGCTAAGCTTTAAACCTTTCCTTACTTATACTAAATAATAATAATAATAATAATAATAATAATAATATCGGCTTACAACTTATGCTTAAGTTAAGAAGGCAATTTTTTTTTTTATTTTGCATGTCCCATTGGCTGGGGGGGCAAGATTTAACTTTACTTCCTGTACCATATCCAAAAACAGAGCTGAGAGGAAACACAAAACAATTGAATCCCTGATTCTCACCAGGGTCACCACTGGAAGATTTTCCTTCTATTCCAGTTTATGACAACCAAACATTTTAGATTTTCTTTCACTGTCAGTGATTATGGTAAACAGGGCATATAGAGAGGGCGAATCTCCGCAAATGGGGACACAGACCGCAATAAAAACCCGACACGTGTTCTAATCTCTCTCCGCTCTATTCTAACTTGCATTTGTATTATGCTTCCACCCAACCACAGGCTTGATTTATGCCCAAAGACGCGAGGCCGTCCGTAATTATGAGTAGAACGTAAGTTTTTTAGATTTTTTTTGTGTACAGATGGCAAATTTCAGACCACAGGAGACATGCATAATACACATTAGAACCTATGAATTCAAAAGGACTAAGGCTAGCCTTCAGTAGAGGCCCAGTGGTGCACAGCATACAAAAGCCTCTAAAAAAAATGAATACTAGCAGATTACTCACAGGAGCTGCCAACGGAAAAATCCCTGTACAATGAAAGCCGGTAATACCAGGATTGAAACTTGACATAGTCTACCTTATAGTGGACTCGGTATGAGATACTTTTATTACAGAATTACTACCTCTCAAAGATTAGAGTACTCCCCCTGACAAGGACTTCACCTGCTTTGCTCCCCAGAAGGACAGTGCCATCTGTTCAGATATCATCCAGGGTCACCATCTACAACCTGGACTGAAGTACCAGCTCACAGATGGGACAATAATATCAATCCAGGTGTTTGTGCAGTTCTTGGATGTGCTCACAAATAGTCTGCCACAAATCAGCCCCTGGTGCAAAGTTTCAGTGTTAAGCCTAGTACACACGCAACGATTATCGGCCGACCGATCGTCCGTCTTTTGTCCAGAGTGGTGTTTTGTTGGTTGGAATGTGCCTAAACTGCACACAAATTTTCTCGCCCGACAAAATTCTACTTCAGAAGTGATGTCATGTGTTGGTTTGCTTTCTTTGTGTTCTTTCTTCTCTGAGCATGCCCAGTCTTGCTCATAAGATTTTTCCCTGTCGAAATCTGTACTGACTGCACGAAAATCGGCCGTGTTTTGATGGCGGACAAAAATTTTATAGCTTGCACACCAGATTTTTTTCAGTCGAAAAGTCGGAGTCGGTTGTCGGAAGCATCATACTAACAAGCCGAAAATCGGCAGATCGGTCGTCGGACGAAAATTCCCTGCCGATTTTCGACGCGTGTGTACGGGGCTTTAAAGTCTGATCATGGAGGGAGAACAGGCTAAGCAAATGCATTCTTCTGTCTGCAGAAGAGAGCCTAATCACAGTCTAGGCAAAATAAAATTCGAGCTACAAGGGCAGTTTAATAGAAAAAAAAAGAAATTTTTTTTTGGTTTAAAGGTTGCTCTATTGTGACATGTTGGGCCCCTTTCACATAGAAAGACCTATCAGATCTGCCTATTTTTCAGGCGGACCCGATCGGACAATCCATTGCTCTCTTTGGAGTGCAGAGATCAACAGACATGTGTCCATTGAAACCTGCCAACATCTGACCCCATCCGCTAAAAACGGATGGTTATCCATTCCCTATCCCCCTGGTGGATCAGATGACAGCAGGCTGTGTCCGTATCAGCGGAGCAGACACGGACCTTTCATCCGCCTGCTCAGCTGGGATCAGCAGAGAGGTTCCCTGCTGAGCAGATGGATCAGCTTGCAGACTCCGACAGTGTGAAAGAGGTCTTAGGATTTTTTTTAATGAAGAATATTTAATAGTTGCTTTAAGGCCCACTTTACACAAACGAACAACTTTTTTTTCATGATACCAAGCAACTGAGTTCTATACCGGCTAACTGGGGCTCTTGCATTTTGTACTATATCCTAATCTGACAATACTGATAGCGACAACAAATACACAGCGAATAGACAGATTTGTTTATCTAGAAGGGAATAGTCTTGACAGCTGGAGGCCACTTACTGTGATGATATGTGGCTGGTTGAGCACTGAAGCCATTTTGCTGCGTCCCCTGAGGCGGAACGGAGGCGATCTGCAGCAGTCCATCACTGTGTGGAGCTGCCAATAAACTGGCAGGCTGACCTGAGGGAAAACAACATCTTCAGTCTTGTGCAATCGATACTGCCAATAGGTTTGTGTGGGCACAGTGTGTTTGCAAGGAGAGCAGTCAACACCTCTCAAACAAACAATAAAAATCATCTCCTGAAGCTCATCCATTTCATAGATCAGTATGAAGTTCATTCTTATTTTTGCTGGATTTCCAATAGTAGAGACATGAAAAGCACACAAAACTAGACCAAGTCTTCACAGCAGCAGAGGATCTGTAAGCAACCAGCAAGTTCAAAAGCATAATAGCAGCCTGCACATTTATATCTTGACAGGTTAAAAAAAAAAAAAAAAAATACATTTTTGTGTGCAGCATGGTGCATTGAAACATATGTAACAGTGCCTTGCAAAAGTATTCAGGCCCCTTGGAGTTTGCCCTTTTGCCACATTTCAGGCTTCAAACATATAAAGATATAAAACTAATTTTTTGTGAAGAATCAACAAGCGGGACACAATCATGAAGTGAAACGAAATTTATTGGATATTTCAAACTTTAATAAAAAAAATAAAAAACTGAAAAATTGGGCGTGCAAAATTATTCAGCCCCCTTAGATTAATACTTTGTAGCGCCACCCTTTGCTTCGATTACAGCTGTAAGTCACTTGGGGTATGTCTCTATCAGTTTTGCACATCGAGAGACTGAAATTTTTGCCCATTCCTCCTTGCAAAACAGCTCGAGCTCAGTGAGGTTGGATGGAGAGCATTTGTGAACAGCAGTTTTCAGTTCTTTCCACAGATTCTCAATTGGATTCAGGTCTGGACTTTGAACTGGCCATTCTAACACATGGATATGTTTATTTGTGAACAATTCCATTGTAGATTTTGCTTTAAGTTTTGGATCATTGTCTTGTTGGAAGACAAATCTCCATCCCAGTCTCAGGTGTTTTGCAGACTCCATCAGGTTTTCTTCCAGAATGGTCCTGTATTTGGCTCCATCCATCTTTCCATCAATTTTAACCATCTTCCCTGTCCCTGCTGAAAAAAAAAAAACAGGCCCAAACCATGATGCTGCCACCACCATGTTTGACGGGGGGGATGGTGTGTTCAGGGTGATGAGCTGTGTTGCTTTTACGCCAAACATAACGTTTTGCATTGTTGCCAAAAAGTTTGATTTTGGTTTCATCTGACCAGAGCACCTTCTTCCACATGTTTGGTGTGTCTCCCAGGTGGCTTGTGGCAAACTTTAAACAACACTTTTTATGGATTATCTTTAAGAAATGGCTTTCTTCTTGCCACTCTTCCATAAAGGCCAGATTTGTGCAGTATACGACTGATTGTTGTCCTATGGACAGAGTCTCCCACCTCAGCTGTAGATCTCTATAGTTCATCCAGAGTGATCATGGGCCTCTTGGCTGCATCTCTGATCAGTCTTCTCCTTGTATGAGCTGAAAGTTTAGAGGGACGGCCAGGACTTCGTAGATTTGCAGTGGTCTGATACTCCTTCCATTTCATTATTATCGCTTGCACAGTGCTCCTTGGGATGTTTAAAGCTTGGGAAATATTTTTGTATCCAAATATGGCTTTAAACTTCTCCACAACAGTATCTCGGACCTGCCTGGTGTGTTCCTTGTTCTTCATGATGCTCTCTGCACTTTAAACGGACCTCTGAGACTATCACAGTGCAGATGCATTTATACGGAGACTTGATTACACACAGGTGGATTCTATCTATCATCATTAGTCATTTAGGTTAACATTGGATCATTCAGAGATCCTCACTGAACTTCTGGAGAGAGTTTGCTGCACTGAAAGTAAAGGGGCTGAATAATTTTGCACGCCCAATTTTTCAGTCTTATTTGTTAAAAAAGTTTGAAATATCCAATAAATTTCGTTCCACTTCATGATTGTGTCCCACTTGTTGATTCTTCACAAAAAAATACAGTTTTATATATTTATGTTTGAAGCCTGAAATGTGGCAAAAGGTCAAAAAGTTCAAGGGGGCCGAATACTTTCCCAAGGCACTGTAAACACTATACGGGCCCATTTAGACACCTGCATTAAAACAAAAACTTAGTTTAGGTATTTAGAGATCAACTTTAAAGTGTAAGTTCACCTTTATGCCCCTTTTACACTTGAGACTTATCCTGTGACTTGGGACTGCAAAGTCGTACTCCAATATTTCCAATGAGTACCGCTCATATATATGTGACTTTAAAGTAGTCCCTGCACTACTTTAATCCGACTTTAATGCGACTTGAGGTCCATAGACCTCGAAATTACACAGGCATTGCGTCAAGTTGCGCAACTTTCAGGGCGTACAAGTGTGAAAGGGGCCTTCTAGATAAATCTGTAAAGGTAACCTACCACCATTGGACTGGCTCCCCACCCCCAGGTCCCTGCTGTACTTGCCTCCTGCAAACCACTCCCAACAGCCCAAGGATTTAAAATCTCTGCTGCCTTCTCTCCTCTTCATCCTGCGCTGCCAGCAGGGATAGATTCTGATTGGTTAGCACCGTCCATGTGACAGTATTGACCGATTAGAATCCATCCGCCCTGTACTGGCAGCACTAGACAAAGCAGGTGGATTCTAATCAGTAACGTGGTCACATGGATGGTGCTAACCAATCAGGGATTTTAAATCCTTGGGACTGTTGGAGCAGTTTGCGGGAACCTTGACAGTTCAGAATTTTAGGTGCTAAGCACAGCAGGGACTAGGGTGTGGGGTAGGTATGTCCGGTGGTAGGTCACCTTTACAGTCCCCCCCCTTTCACATGAACGTTCCAATCGGGCCTGTTTTTCTTCTATGGAGCGACGGCTGTAAACAGACGTGTCCATTTACACCTGCCTACATCCAATCCGCTAAAAAGAAAATAAGGATTCCCCTTCTGTCCAGTTGATCTGATGGCAGTCGGGTAAAAAAGGACGGTCGGTCCGTTTACATCCGACTGCCCAGAGAGGAGAGTGGGCTGTGTCCGTGCCCGCTTATGCAGAGCGGACAAGGACCTGTTATCCGCCTGCTCAGCTTGGATCAGCAGACAGATCCCCTGCTAAGCAAGTGGAGCCCACCTGGAAGTGTCCATTTACACCTGCCTACATCCAATCCAATCCGCTAAAAAATGGATTTTTGTAAAATCTTACCGTAAAATCCTTTTCTCTTAGCTCATTGACAGACGTAGTCCTCGGTGATACAGCACCTTCGGGTTATGTTGCCTCCACAGGAGCAGGACTAGACAGGAAATTAAAAAGCTCTGGCCACACCCTAGGGGCAGTCCCAGAGGGTATATCCTCTCTCTCTCTGCCTCAGCAAATCAGTTATGTGAAAAAGCAGTCTTTAGAGATTTTAACCCAACCCAACTCAAAAAACAGAGGGGCGGGGACTACGTCTGTCAATGAGCTAAGAGAAAAGGATTTTACGGTAAGATTTTACAAAAATCCATTTTTCTCTAGCGCTCATTGACAGACGTAGTCCTCGGTGATACAGCACCTTCGGGACGTCCCAGAGCAGTATCACAAATGAGGGGTGGGAAAATGAAAATCAAATCCCAATCTAGAAGGCCCAACCGGTGCCAACTAGAAGTTTACAATGCTCATCCTTAATGATGAGACTCAACAAAAAAGAGAAAAAAAAAATTTTTATTTTTTTTTTTTTCAAACAGAAAAAACCCTCGAGGTAGACCACCGGTCTCCTCAAATTGCGGCCTGCAAAACCTTGCGGCCAAATGAGGCATCCGCCGATGCCGTCACATCAATTTTATAGAATTTTGTAAAGGTATGTACCGACGACCAGGTGGCCGCCTTACATACCTGGACCACTGACGCCTGATGGCGAAAGGCCCAGGAAGTACTGAGCGCTCGAGTGGAGTGCGCCCTAACAGGGAACGGAGGACTCTGACCCTTAATAGAATAAGCCTGTACCACCGTTTGTCTAATCCATTTGGCAATGGTCGCGGCAGATGCAGGCAAACCCTTTCTGGGGCCATCCGTGATCACAAAAAGTGAATCCGTCTTACGGAATGATTCCGTAGCTTTCAGGTATACCCTGATTGCCCGAACCACATCTAAGGAATGCAACGCATGTTCCCGATGATGCTTGGGCTGAGGACACAAGGAAGGTAGTACAATATCTTCATTCAGATGAAAATCTGAAACCACCTTAGGAAGAAAAGATGGCTTAGGATGAAGTACTACCTTATCCCTATGAATCACTAGGTATGGGGACTGGCATGATAATGCAGCCAGTTCTGACACCCTGCGAGCAGAAGTAATAGCCACCAAGAAGGCCACCTTCTGGGATAAAGTAAGCAAGGGAATCTCCCTGATGTTTTCAAAGGGAGGTTTCTGTAGAACCGACAAAACCAAATTAAGATCCCAGGGCGGTAAGGGCGCGCGGACTGGTGGAGCCAGGTGCCGCACCCCCTGGATGAAATTCCGCACCAAGGACTTGGTAGCTAAAGGCTTCTGAAAGAAGATTGCTAATGCTGAAACTTGACCCCTGATGGTGCTCAAGGCTAGCTTCTGCTCAACCCCTTGTTGCAAAAAGGCCAATATTCGAGTCACCGAATAGGTACGTGGAGGAAATCCTAAAGATTCGCACCACGCAATATAAGTCTTCCATGTGTGATAATAGACCTTGCTGGAAGTCGCTTTCCTTGCTTTAATAAGGGTAGGAATGACTGAAGTAGACAAACCTCTGTCCTTCAGTACTTGGGTCTCAATGGCCAGGCCATTAAAACCAGCGACTTTAAAGCATGATGGTAAATTGGTCCTTGAGACCACAGACACTCCCTGAGACGAAGTTCCCACGGAACGTCTGCGACTAGCATGTCCAAGTCGGCCAGGCCGGCTTGAGGAGGCCAGCCTAGAATTTCTAGGACCACTGGCGCTGATAGAATCTGAACCAGGCGTCCCTAGAGGTATCTGGCCCCGACCATCCGAGAAAGTCTGGTCGTTTTCTGTTCCCACACATTTATCAGATACCTGATTGTTATCAGGAAGGGTGATCTTTTCTGGTTGAACCTCAGGGACCGAAGTCACCCGACTAGAGGCTACTTGGCCTATCTGGTCAACCAGATCCGATTCCTGTGAGGTATAGGGACTAATCTTAGGAAAAGGTAAAGGAAAAGATCTATTCAGGGAACGGTAACTACCGCTTCCTGTAGTACTTAAATGTTGGAAGGGAAGAATCGCACCGGTAGTACTGGTTGATGCTCGATCTAATGTCCTGAATACCGGTGAAAACGTCCCCCCACCCTGAAACCGGGTGGGGGCGCACCTTCAGGCTGTGTACTCCTTTGCTTCGGGTTTGGCTGGGTTGGTCCTCTGCTTGTCCGACCAGCCCTTCTTGAACCCTCCTGGAGGAGTCTTGCCTTTCCCGCTTGTACCAGCCGGGCGCCCTTTATGGGCGGTAAAGAAAGGTCCTCGCTTGTTGCGAGGTCCCTTAGCTTTAGCAGCCTGTGGCAAAAAAGTGCTCTTGCCCCCAGTGGCATCCTTAATGATTTCATCTAGGTTGGCCCCAAATAGACGATTCCCCTGAAAAGGGAGATTTGTCAAGGTCTTTTTGGAACCTAGGTCAGCTGACCAGCATTTTAACCACAGCACACGTCTGAGGATGACCGCTGACATAGATGCATGCCCTAATAAGGGAGTAGTGTCCAAGGCTGCGTCACAGATAAACTGTAGCCCTTGTATAATCTGTTCCATCAAATCAGATGTCTCCTGGGGAATATCTTTTCCCCTAAGGTCTTGGCGTACCATTCTCGCCCATTCCGTAAGTGTCTGGGAAACTAGACCAATAACAATTACTGGTCTAAATGCTGACCCTATCAGAGAGAAGATGGTGCGGGACTCTGCTTCCATCTTTCGATCCACCGGATCCTTAAAGGACGAAGTGTCCTCCACTGGGATAACCGTGGCTTTATTCAGCCTGGAAATAGGTGGATCCACCACTGGTGGTACCGTCCATTTCTTAATGATGGATTCCTCAAACGGATAGCGTCTAGCAATACGCTTGGAAATAGTAAAGGTACGTTTAGAATGCTCCCATTCTCCTTTAATCTGATTACCGAAACACTTGGGTACAGGAAAAACCTTCACCGTTTTGATGGGCTTATTAGTACCAAAAGGAATCTCTGTTTCAGTTGCCTCTGCCGGTAAAGCCTCAAGTTTTAAGGTTTCCTGCACTGCCACAACTAGTGCGTCCACCAATGCTTCTTCCTGAATTATAGCGGGAGAAGAAACGTCCTCCTCACTGTCTGAGGGGGCTTTACAACAGCCCTTGCAGAGGAACCTGCAACTGCAGTGACCATCTCTGAATCTGAGTCAGAGGTGTCAGATAGTATAGGGGTAGGCGGGGGTCGCTTCCTTGACCCCCGTCCCTGACAGGCCGCCTCCACCCGAGCCACCATAGACTCCAAAATTGCTGTAAATGACTCTACACTCTGTGCACCGGCGGGTCCCGTGGCCCCCTCGAGGGAAACAGGTGGGGGAATATGTGTGGCAGGGTCCATCCAGTCACTTCCTGGATAATAAAATTCAAAAATATAAATTTTTTTTTTTTTTTTTTCAGACCCCCAGCGCCACAAAAAGCCCCTTAGTGTTACCTGCTAGGGATCCCTATCGATCGAGAGAGAGAGAGATAGACCCCCAGGCTCACCACTTGATGCTCAGAGTTTAACTGCAACAGGTTACAGCGCTGTCTTGACAAACAGGAAGTCTTTTGGCTGGCTGCCCAGGAAGAAAGGAGGCGGCTCCGCCCCTCTGCACGCCTTCCGGTGCCTCCCCTAGCTCCACGAGGTGTTTGGATCACCTCAAACATGGCCGCCCCCATGCTGGAGACACGAGGCTACGCCAAAATGGCGGCTCGTGCGATCCAGCAAAAAAAAAAAAATGGCGGCGGCCTGTACTGAATAGCGGTGTGCTGCAGGGCACACAACACTCTCTCTGCATGGGGATTTGGCGTGGTTGGCGGTACCGGCCCTGGCGGACCGCATGGCCATTCGGGAGGCCTGCTAATAGCTGGAGATCTGATTAGGAAGGCAGTCTACATGTCCGTGGCTTCTGACTGGTAGGTAGCTTATTCTTATCACCGTAAGATTCCCAGAATGCCACTGATTACAATCTTTTTAACATGTATACAATTAGATTGTTAGCTCCCAAACCAAGCCTCCTGGCTTTTTGCACATAAAATCACACTCAAAGTAGGAGGATCTGTGTCATTTATAGGATAGAGAGGGACTCTATCTTACCATACAGAGAG
Source organism: Pelophylax lessonae (assembly GCF_965119305.1). Lineage (NCBI taxonomy): Eukaryota > Metazoa > Chordata > Amphibia > Anura > Ranidae > Pelophylax > Pelophylax lessonae. The sequence continues at coordinate 55,666,735 of NC_138768.1, read as the reverse complement.
GAGCCCGCGTTCACCACAAAACCCGTCAGGGGGAAAAGGGGAACATACTACTCACCATACCGGAACCAGGCGGGCACCAACTCCTGACAGTACCCCTCTCCACCGGGGCGGGAGGGCTGTCGACCGATATGGACGCCGTGACTCATGGTCTTTGGCGTTTCAGCGAGACGTTTAACTCGCGGGGTCAGTCCTTTAATGGGACTTTGTCGCGGCCGACCCAGCGCGGAGCTATGGCCTGCACGCGCTCGTAGGCTGAACTGGGGTGACCACCGGATCTCAACATCCAGCCCGTCGCCCAGTTCAGCTTTCTTGCTTGAAGATCTCACAGGAACACTGGAGAAAAAAAGCTGTCTAAAAAAATCTTTTAAGAAAAAAATCTTGCCAGGACCTAAGATCCCAGCAAGGTATCTAGGTCCTTACTCCTAACTAGACAGAAAATAACTGATTTGCTGAGGCAGAGAGAGAGAGGATATACCCTCTGGGACTGCCCCTAGGGTGTGGCCAGAGCTTTTTAATTTCCTGTCTAGTCCTGCTCCTGTGGAGGCAACATAACCCGAAGGTGCTGTATCACGAGGACTACGTCTGTCAATGAGCGCTAGAGAAAAGAAGATAAGGATTCCCCTTCTGTCCAGTTGATCTGATGGCAGTCGGGTAAAAAAGGACAGTCGGTCTGTTTACATCCGACTGCCCAGAGAGGAGAGTGGGCTGTGTCCGTGCCCGCTTATGCAGAGCGGACATGGACCTGTCATCCGCCTGCTCAGCTGGGATCAGCAGACAGATCCCTTGCTAAGCAAGTGGAGCCCACCTGGAGTCCAGGGCGTGTGAAAGGGGCCCAACTCCGGCTGCAAAAGATGGCATTTACAGCAGCAGGGACCAAAGGAGTGGTGGGAGCATTGTGAGTTGGTTCACCTTTTCATTTTTTATGAAAAAGTGAACTTATCCTTTAATATACATGAACAGAAAAGCACCAACACGCTTTAACACACTGAAGATCACATAAATACACACAGAATTAAAATACATAAATAATAATAAAAAAGTCAAAATGCCTTTTGGAAGAGCAGCAAATATAAAACTACCATTTCAACAATATTTTACTACACATCTGGTTTCTTTTGCACACAGAGGCTCTACAATTATCTGGTGTAACCAACAGGAAATTAGTAAATGTCAATGATCTGTTTAGATTATATAACAGGAAACAAACCCTATTGTGTTTCACCATACAAATTACATCAAATATAAAGTATATGCAATCCTTAAACTTTTTCTATTTCCTCTCTTTTGGTTCAGTAAATACACCATTAAAAAAGTTTTGTTATATCGGTTTGATAATTTCAACAATACCTGTCGATTTTGCAAGAAATCTTGTGAGCTGACAACTTCCTGTGCTCTCTGCCTGTGAACATGGAGGGGTTATGGAGATGAAGAGAGGTCTGTGTTCATGGTAATCTATTAGAAATAAAGAAGGCAGGACTGACCTCACCTGCTTAGGAATTCAGAGTTGTGTTGTCATGTAAAAAAGTAGAAAGCAGGAGCACACTATTTCTGGTACATCAACAGGTACTCTTCTGTAATTGCAGTGTGTTTACAAAAAGATCAAACATGAGGAAATGTGCATGTATTGCAGAGATGTATGCTTTTGCTATGCACACACCTTCACAGGCCTCTGTAGCTGGAGTTACTGTGGAGAAATTCATCCTCACAGTTAGCAGCTGGAGCTATACAGTTTTACTTTCAGTGTCTGGGTAGCTCGGATCCACCTCCCGGCAGGGAGTTGCAGCCTGCTAGCCTTCTAATCTTTAATGTAACACGGAGCATTGTCGTCCACCCCCCCCCCTCCCTTTACAAGGAAGCTTGGATCGTAGTTTCAAATCCCAACCACAGCACTACCTGCACGGAGTTTGCTCCAGTTCTCTCACACGCTAAAGACATGTTGGTAGGTTAACGGGCTCCAGTTTAAGATGGCACTGTGTGTATGTATTAATGTAAGTTAGGAAACTTAGACTGTAAACTCCTTGAGGGCAGGGACTGATGTAAATGTAGGAGACAGCTATGTAAATTTACGGCACTATAAAAGTATCTGTAATAAATAAAAAACATAGGGCACAACTATATTGAACTATACCATAGGGAGCTTTTTATGCAGATTTGGGTTTACAGAAACTAAGTTGTTCTAGAACCTATTTAACAAATGTTATCCTGATTTAACAAACGTTATCCTGATTTTTAGTCAGACACGAAGTTTATCCATTTTTATGGCCCCTGTCCCTATGATGTCCTTGCCCCTTTTAAAAAGAGCCATAACTTGTACACGAGATACTTACTGGTTGAAGGAACGGGTATGCTGGAGAAGGAGGAGGCATTGGGGGTGCTAGGCTCGCTGGGTACCAGCAGCGAAGTATTGCTGTAGCTCTCGCTGGATGACCTGTTACTTGGCGGGTGCTGGATGGTCTGAATAGAATGTCCATCAGAAGAAGAAATGCTCTGCTGTGCTTCATAGTCATGGCCATATTCATCCTTCACTAGTAAGCTAGATGGCGCTGCAACACAATGAGCACACCAGCACAAGTCAGTCTACATTGTTTTTTTATCGATTTATATTTTATATATACTTTATATTCTAATAATAATAATCTAATTCTAATAATAATAATTCTAATTCTTTATAATCTAAGTTTATTAAAAAAAAAAAAAAATTTACATAAAAAATTTCATACATTGGTGGTATGATATAGTTCCATCTATCACAATACAATACAGAAAATATAAAATCAACAATACTTATTTATAGGAGTCACTTTGGCATAAAGGAATGCATTTTATGTAATCGAAAAGTACCAGATTAAAAAAAAAATAAATAAATAAATAAAAAAAGGGGGGTAGGGGGAACATGTGTAATTTAGACCTATATTGCTAAATAAATGGACCAACTCATTTATATATCTATTCGAAAGGTACTGGAGCAATGTGGACCAAGCGCCCCCCCTCCCCCCCAGTAATAATAGTTATGGTATATAGCAGTGATGACGAACCTTGGCACCCCAGATGTTTTGGAACTACATTTCCCATGATACCCAACTACACTGCAGAGTGCATGAGCATCATGGGAAATGTAGTTCCGAAACATCTGGGGTGCCAAGATTTGCCATCACTGGTATATAGTATTCTGGTTTTTAGCATTTGCAGCAACTCTGAGAAGGGAAAAGGTAGGATCAGGAGCTGTGTTAGTCAATGAATATCAGAGAAATGGATTTTATGGTAAGTCAAAAATCCCATTTTCTCTTTCGTTCATTAATGGACACAGCTCCCGATTCTTCTTAACCATTGGGAAGTCCCAAAGCAGTTAAATATGAGGGGTGGGAAAAAAGCAGGAAAAAATTCCCAAGGCTAACCATAGCCAACCAGGTAATATGGAGCTCAACCAGAAACAACTGGAGTTCACCTGGAAAAAAAAAAAAATACACCCTCAAAGAGGACCAGGTCCTCTAAACAGCAGCAAGTGAAAAACCTTGCATCCAAAAGAAGCATCCGCAGATGCCAACACATCCACTTTATAAAAATCTAGTAAAAGTGTGAACCAACAAAATGAGGGAAAAAAAAAAAATTATATTTAAAAATAAAAAAATTTCCAAGACCAGAGATCCCAGCAAGGGACTGAGTCCTTACTCCTGACTAGGCAGATAAAAAAATAAAGTGACTAAAGCTGAGTGTGGGAGTATACCCCCTGGGACTGCCCATAGGCATAGTCAAGCTTTTTCCTGCCTAGTGTCCTACTCCTGTAGGGGGCAGTATAACCCAATAGTTAAGAAGAATCAGGAGCTGTGTCCATTAATGAATGAAAGCGAAAAGGGGGTTTAACATTAAAAAGTTAGAGCAGCCAGGAGCAGGCAGAAACGTCCAGAGATCCCAGCAAGGAACTAGGTCCTTACTCCTGACTAGGCAAATTAAAAACTGACACCCTATGCAGGAAGAGAGGGCATACCCCCCCCCCCCTTTGCACTGCCCACAGGCGTAGCCAGGCGTTTTTTTTTCTGCCTAGTGTCCTTCTCCTGTAGGGGGTAGAAAAGGGGAAAGGGGGTTTAACATTAAACATCCTAAAAACATGGCTAAAAGGGCGTGTCCAAAGGGTGGTAATAAACAGCGCATACTCAGACTGGTCTGAGGTGGTAAGTGGGGTCCCCCAAGGCTCAGTCCTGGGACCAACCTTGTTCAATTTATTCATAAACAACATTGAGGACGGGATCAGTAGTTCGATATCAGTTTTTGCAGATGACACAAAATTGGGCAGGGCAATAACTGCACAGCATGAAGCAGATATCCTACAGAATGACCTGGACAAAATAACAGAGTGGGCAACGACTTGGCAAATGAGGTTTAATGTGGAGAAGTGTAAGGTTTTGCACTTGGGGACTAAAAACATAAAAACACAATACACGTTAGGAGGGGAACCCTTGGGGGAATCAAAAATGGAGAAAGATCTGGGAGTCTTGGTTGATGATAGAT